>NW_027551871.1:0-343447 GCF_045843805.1 Urocitellus parryii
AGGTATTTCTCATTGTGAACACAGCCTTTGCACCACAACCATAACTCTGCTTCCTTTAGCTGTTCTAATATTCTGAAAATAAACTTAACATGGGAATAGAAAGGAAAGCATTAGCTTTCTGAAGAGTTTTAGTGCTTAAAAAGGCTAAATTTTAAGTTTATTTTAAAATTTTAATACAAAATAATATTGCTTGTAATTTCATCAAATTAACATCTTAACTAATTCCAATGAAAATTCAGTTAGTATTTTTTATCTGGAGTACTGGGAATTGAAATCAGGGGTGCTCTCTAACACTGAACTATATCCCCAGCCCTTTTCATTTTTTATTTTGAATCAGGGTCTCAATAAGTTGCTGAGGCTGGCCTCCAACTTGTGATTCTCTTGCCTCAGCCTCCTGAGTAGATGGATTATAGGCCTTCGATACCACACCTAGTTTAATTAATATCATGCCATTCCCCTATTGCACGATATTTAGATTCTTTACAATACTTAAAAATTAGAAATGTTGAAAATTTGTCCCCCCCCTTTTTTATGTAAAGGCTCTTTCAACACATTTCTCTTTCATTTTCCTCTATATTATTTGCCTTCCAAAGACAAACAACAGATCATAAGCATTATCCGAGGATAAGATTCTCAGACTTTTCTCTGGACTCTTATTCAATAGCCCCTATGGGGCAGGAGCTTGAGAACCAATATTTAAACAAGCTGTGTTAAGTGATTCCTTACAGTAGGTAAGCTTGGGAAACACTGGTTGCAGGATGAATGGACAAATTCCCTCCATCCCATCTTGAGAGCCATTCAAATTTTATTCTATTCAAGTTAAATTCTTTTGTGCTTATGTTTTTCTTCAGGTCTTTTTTTTGGGGGGGGAGGTGTCAAACTTTCTTTCTACCTATCTAAATTTTAATTCTTCAGAGATCATTTTAGTCCTTCTTACTCTGTTAACTACCTAATTTAACAATGCTTTCCTCTATTAAACAGACTCTTAAATCGTATTCTAATTTTGAGTAGATTGTCACTAGCCCCTTTTATTTTTTATTTAGAGTCAGGGTCTTGCTAAGTTTATGAGGCTGGCTTTGAACTTGTGATACTCCTGCCTAAGCCTCCTGAGCTGCTAGAATTATAAGCATGCACCACTGTGCCCAACTGTCTCTTATGTGATATGTTAATGTTTCTGATTTGATTGGAAATTAGGAATAGTCTATACCTTCAATAAACCAGAACATAAAGTTTAAAAAACTTATTGGCTAATGTGTAGGATGTCAAATACATAGTTGCTAAAAACAAGTGTTTGAAAAATAAATAATAAACTGGTTCTAAGAATTAATTTTCAAATAGGGCTTTTCTGGGGGGTGCGGGTGGTTAGGGATCAAATCCAGAGGCTCCAGGCAAATGCACTACCACTGAGCTACACCGACAACCCTAAAAATAGAGGCTCTTATATCAGTAAGTCATCCTTTTATCATAAAAGGTAGAGCATCTAAAGTCATACAGATTTTAAAAATAACTTCATCCTTGAAAGCCAATTTAATTATGGAATGCCTGACATTTTGTTTATCCTACATACTTTTAATTGATACCATTTAACTTTTTTTACACTTGATATATCCTCCTATATCCTTACAAATCAACATAGATCTCTAGCTATATTACTTATGTATATATATTACATACGGTTGTAGAGTATTCCATTTGCGGGAGATACTCCACAATTAATAAAAAAAATACTCAAGAAGTGATTATTACATGCCAGGCACTATTCTAAGCATCATGTATTAACTTATCTAGTTTTCATAACAACTTTATGAGATGTAGGTACTATTATGTTTTATACATATCAGCAAGAGATGTTAAATAACTTGCCTAAAGTTACAATTAAGAAGCAGCACAGTAGAAGTTCTAAAGCAGGCATCTAAGGAGTCATCTTCAATCAATATTTTTTTAATATTTATTTTTTAGTTGTAGTTGGACACAATACCTTTATTTATTTATTTTTAAGTGGTGCTGAGGATCAAACCCAGGGTCTCACACATGGCTAGGCAAGCGCTCTATCGCTGAGCCACAACCCCAGGCCCTTTAGTCAATGTTTTTAACCACTAGGTGAGTGCCACTAAGTATGTGCCCTATCAGGATTGATGGTCCCTCTGTATGAAAGGCTGTTCCTTTTGCCTGATACGCCAAATGCTCTTTTCCCAGATCTCACACTGCTGTAATCGTCTTGTCATTCAGGTCTCATCTTAACATCACTTCCTCAGAGGGGCCTTTCTGACCACTTAATATAGTAACTCCCCAGTTAGTTTTGATCACAGATTCCAATTACATTTTCATCACAGAACTTATAATTGCTTCATAAATAACTGCTGAATAAACCCCCTACTGATGGACATTCATTGGGGTATTATTGTAGAATTCCTCTTCAGTCAAATGAACTTTTTCCAAATAATATGAACAAAGTAGAAAAATGCATAAATTGTTGAATCCTATTGTTTTACCTATATTTAACCATACTTGAGAAGTCTACATGTTGTTTCTAATCTTTCACTACTGTGAATCTTTGAGGGTATACCTTATTGCTTTCTTTTAACTACTGGAAGGTAAAAGGATATGGTGGATTTTTGTTTGTGTTTTTCTGAGACAGGGCCTCAGTAAATTGTTAAGGCTGGCCTCAAGTTTGCAATCCTCCTGATTCAGCCTCCTGAGTAGCTAGGATTACAGGCATGCCCCAAATGATGTTTTGAATACTTCTGATATATATTATGGCCCTTCAAAATGGCTGTTCAATTTATTAACAAAGGATTTAAATATTCATCTTACCATACTTGCTCCAACACCCTGTATACAGTTCTTTCAAGTCTTTACCAAATTTCACAGGCAAAACAGACAATATATTGTATGTAACATATGTCAATATATGTAGACTTCTTAAATATGGTTAAATATAGGTAAAACAATAGGATTCAACAAGTTATGTATTTTTCTACTTCATTCATGTTATTTGGACAAAGTTCACTTAACTGAAAAGAATAGTTCTACAATAATACCCCAATGAATGGCATACAAAAACCTGAATTGCATACACTGAATTACCATAAGGTTAATGGATACAAATGGAGGGCTAAAGAAAAGTCAATAACCAGCTGCATTAAACAGGAATTTACTAACTGTGTGGCATGTGACTGTGGGGTTTTACTGTTTTCAATACTTATTTTTTTAAAAAATATTTTTAGTTAAACATGGACATAATATCTTTATTTTAAAAAAATATTTTAGTTGTAGTTGGACACAATACTTTTATTTTGTTTATTTACTTTTATGTGACACTGGGGATCGAACCCAGTGCCTCACATGTTCGAGGCCAGTGCTCTGCCACTGAACCACAACCCCAGCTCTTGTTTTAAATACTTTTAAAAATAGGTTAATACACAAGTTCTTTGGGTTGTTGTTAGCATACTTTCTAATACAGACTCAAGACAAGGCAGGCCTACTGATTATTAAAAGAAAGGGCTAAGCCTGGAGTCTATCCTACTCATTCTCTCAGAAGCAGGATCAGAGTAAGATGAGGCTGGGGAAGAAAGACAGCTACTACTTCTGCCTGTCTCAAAACAACCCATGAATCATGTAGGTGTAAGGAAACTATAAGACTGGCATGAAGGAAAAGATGAGAAAGAAGCAACCCTATCTTGAAAACAGAATATACTTTTAAGATGTAACAATGAATCTCTGGACTAAGAAAGGGAAGTGTCAAAAATATTTGAGCCAAATGGGTTCGTGATGTATGACCTACTCCACTCCATTTTCTTTGGGGTTTTATTTCCTTTGGGGCCTTTATCCCTTCTACTAATTGGAAGAGGGCAGGGAAGGAGGGAGAATTAGCTATGTGGGTTATTAAGAGTATCTGTATTGTGGTATCAGTGGTAAGTTCTTTTTTTTTTAAAGATAGAGTGAGAGAGGAGAGAGAGAGAGAGAGAATTTTTTAATATTTATTTTTTAGTTCTCGGCGGACACAACATCTTTGTTGGTATGTGGTGCTGAGGATCGAACCCGGGCCGCACGCATGCCAGGCGAGCGTGCTACCACTTCAGCCACATCCCCAGCCCTGGTAAGTTCTTTTATAAGGTATTTTGCCAGAACAAAGACTGTATTAACATTGTCTTACAACTGAACAACTAGTTCTCCTTCTCCTTAAAAGGTGGTTTCTGAACTTATTTTACAGGAATAAAGATTTTTCAAAAATCAATCACAGTATTTTATAGGTATGCTTCCTTCACCAATTCTAACATCTATACCACCACTAGGGAAATGCCCAAAATAACGATGGATCAAATTCCTAAACTCCTAATATTAAGATGAACTTTTTTGAACGTGGTTTTCTAGAAGAAAGTAAGAACAGATGCAAAAGGTTGAAAGCTGAATGAGGGTGAACCCTAGGCTCAAGATTGAGGTGAACAGCAAAAGCCATAGAGATTCTAAAGAGATGACTGGAGGCCTTGCAACTGAAAGAAGGGGACTTAATGCCCAGAGGACTTGTTTCAATAAATAGCAGTGCTTTTATGTTTTAGGGTTTTATGTAAGATTTCTTTAAAAAAAAAAGAGTTCTATAGCTGCTTTATAAAGTGCTGAAAATCTGAGTCATACTATCATCCTTATTGTAAAATCAGGAGTTGAGCTGGGTGTGATGGCTCATGCCTGTAATTCCAGTGACTAGGGAAGCTCAGGTAGGAAGATCTCAAGTTTGATGTCAGCCTCAGCAATTCAGTCAGACTCTCAGCAACTTAGTGGAACCCTACCTCCAGGTAAAAGATTTTATAAAGGGCTGGGGATGTAGTTCAGTAATAAAGTGCCCTTGGGTTCAATCCCTTGTACCAAAAAAAAAAAAAAAAAAAAATCAGGAGTTGAAGCCCATAAAAGTGAAATTACTCATTGAAGGTTATAGAATTAAGTAGGGTATTTCTATTATGACTTATTCTGAGACAGGATTAAATTAGTATGGCTATCTCAATGAAATAGTAGTAAGATAATGATGAACTTAAGCTAAAACTTCACAGTTTTAGTATCCTTTTTATGAAGAGCCAAAATGATGCAAACCCAAGTGGACAAATTTTTTTTTAGAAAATAATACGTAGTAAGATAAATAATTTTCCAATATAAACCCAATTTAAACATATTTATCATCTTTTTTTACTCAGTTTTGTTTTTAATTCCATGAACCAAAGAGAAATGATTGCTGAGGCTTTCACTCCAGCCTTTTTTAAAAATCAGGAGAATCTAAATATGAGAATCAACTATTTATTTTCTAATTTTAGGCCACTAACCTGATAAAGTATTTATTGTTATCTTACCTTAAAAAATCAAGTTCATAGGGCCTTTGGCTGGAAAAATTACATTTTAATTCTATTACAAAGCATTTTAGTTTCAACACAGAATTTCTCAATGATAATCATATTTTGGTAATGTGCCTTAGTCTAAAACAATAAAACTCAAATAAAACAAAAAATACTCAGATTAAAGAAAAAAATGTTATTTTTCTTTCCTTATTTACCTAAATTCTAAAAAAAATCATGTCTAATGCCTACCTGAGCCATCAGTGGGAACCGAACTTGCATTGATTCCAGAAAGACCAAACAAAGGACATTCTCGATCTGTGTTGACATGACCCCATTTGTGACATTTAATACATCTTACATTTCGAACCTGAGAAAAGTGAATGAATATTCTTTTGGTTACTAAAATACTACGAATCTAACCAATGTTTGGCAGGATTCAAGTTAAATTACTCACATTTTAAAAAGATCTGTAGGAAAAGATACTACAAAACTAAGTTTGGTAAATTTAATACAAATACTAAAATCTTATTATAAATTCTGCCTAACACCTAAGCTGAATCCTATTGTTTTTTACTTCTTAGTTGGTTGCAATATAACAATATCATCTTAAAATTTCTTAGTTTTAATAAGTCAAAATTAAAAGTTTCAAATTTCTAAACCAGGAGCTGGCAAAATTTTCCTGTAAAGGTTCAAATAGAACTTATTTTAGGCTTTTTAGGCCCAACCTCTGTGCCAACTGTAAGGACTCAGCTCTGCTGTTTAAGTTACAGATAATACATAAATGAACAAGCAAGGAAAGGTTCCAACAACATTTTCTTTATAAGGATTCCCTCTAGTGACAGGCTGCCCTGATTCTAAACAAATTACTGTTTTAAATCTTTTCTTGGTCATGACCTAATTCTCTAAATTCTTGGAAAAGAGCAGACACCAACATCATTATAACTCTTTTTTTTAAGTATTTATTTTTTAGTTGCAGTTGGATACAATATCTTTATCTTATTTATTTATTATTATGTGGTGCTGAGGATCAAACCCAGGCCTCACACATGCTAGGTGAGGGCTCTACAGCTGAGCCACAACTGCAGCCCTATAATTTTTTTTTTAATATTTATTTTTTTAAGTTGTAGTTGGATACAATCCCTTTATTCCACTCATTTAATTTATGCGGCGCTGAGGATCGAACACAGGGCCCCACGCATGCTAGGCGAGCGCTCTACCATTGAGCTACAATCCCAGCCTCCCCATAACTCTTATTAGTAATTTTGATTCACATTTTTGGTCAGTCTACCACATTTAATGTTTTCTCCTTATTCCTACCATCATCTGATACCAATACAAACCATATTGTTCTTTTTCAGCGTGAACACCTTTTTGATAATTATGTAGATATTTACTAAATAAAAATTATTCGTAAAGGGTAAAATACATGTCACTTGCCTGAATGCCAAAGGGCTGATCTCTGATGTTCATGTCATCTTAGGCATATCTATTAAATAGAGAAAATGTATAAATAAAATATTAAGAATAATTTAATAAATTCAATGGTAGTTAACTTGAAAAAGTTATAGTCCTCAAAACAATATGAAATGTGTTATTACTTCAATAAGTATACAGAACTATAGTCTATTTAATATTTCAAAATAGTTATCAAATATCTAGGCTTATAGTTTGTAATTTATAAATAAAAAGAACAAGAATATAAAACAAGACTATGATAAAAGTAGATTGGTTGCATAAGAAAGTTCAATAAAAATGTTTTCATATTAGTTACTTTCTCTAACGCATATAAAGGTAATAACATAAGATGGGATTGCAGATATAGTGATATATATTGTATCTTAAAAGCAAACCAGACCGTACTTTTCTCATGGAGCTCCTTTCTGCCATTCAAATTTGTATTCTGTCTCTCCTTCTGTTTCTTCTTTCTAAAACATTCATTAAAAAGTCTTTCAATTTTCTCCATAAAATCAAAATTAATTATAAGTAAATTAAAACAGTAAATAGTGCTTTACCTCTTTGTTTTCTTGATTGCATATCAAAAATACAGGAGGGGAAAAAGTAAGACAAGTTAAAATTATCAGTGTAAAAATCAAATGTATATTACCACTATGATATGTTATTTGATTATAATTTGTAAGATTGTACTGGTTTGACTTCTTTCTTTTTGCATGAGATAAAAATCAAGGACGAAAGGATAAAATACAATACTGAATTTAACAATACTATATTTAACAAACATGTTAACTGCTAATTGTTAATTGCTAATTTTGAAACTTTTATGCTTTTTACAGATAGTGAATATTGTATTTTATATACACAAGTATATTTAGAAGGAAAGACTAAAGATATAACCACATTATAAAAGAATAAATGCATTTCTGCTGGTGTTGAGATTTTTTTTCCTCCCAAAAGGACACCTCATGAAAAATTACTAGAACAATATTTTTAATATTTATTCTACTTTATTGGTTATAATATTATTCTTTATTATCTCCTCAGAAAACCAATTTTATTTATTTTTTATTTATTATTTTGTAGTACTGGGGATTGAAGCCAGGGGTGCTCTAACACTGAACTACAAACCCAGTCCTTTTTATTTAAGTGAGGGTGTTACTAAAGTTGTGATCTTCCTGTCTCAGCCTCCCAGATAAGGATTATAGGTTTGCACCATTGCACCTGACATGATAACAATCTTTAAAAACAAAGAATACTTTTAAAAAGTCTGTTAGCTGGCTGGGGATGTGGCTCAAGCGGTAACACGCTCTCCTGGCATGTGTGGAGAGCTGGGTTCTATCCTCAGCACCACATAAAATAAAGATGTTGTGTCCACCGAAAACTGAAAAATAAATACTAAAAACAACAACAAAAAAATTTTCTCTCTCTCTCCTCTCTCTCTTAAAAAAAGTCTATTAGCAGTTTTCAATCTTTTTTAAAAATTTTGATTAATTAATTTCTTTGAGATGGAGGTCACTATGTTGTGCAGGTTGGTCCTGAATTTGCCTCTTCCTGTTTTGAGACTCCCTGGTAGCTGCCACTACAGGTTTGTGCTATCACACCCAGCAGTTCTCAATCTGTAGTTGTAAACATATAAAATATTTTAAGGAAACAGGGCAAGTACCTTTTTTGGCTCCTGGTGGGGCTTCATACATGAAATTAAGGCCATTCTTTACACGTTCATCTCCCATAAGCAATCTAAATGACATAAGAAATAAACTTAACAGTTTTATCCTTCCACCCCAAAAGGAACCCCAAGAGAATAAAAATAAATATTTTTTTTGTTAGAGTTCAAATTCTAAAATTTTACCCCACTGATTAGAGGACATTTAGAATATGTGAACGGAAATCAAACAATACTGTTTCTTTAGAATATGTGAATGGAAATCACAATACTATTTCTTTAATAATAGGCTGTAAGTTTTGAAACCGTCTTCTTACTTGAAATATTCTGGTCCTCTCAACAAAAAAGAGGAAAAGCTCTACGGTCACTCTAAAGGACTTTTCTTAAATTCTGAAATGCTGTTGAAATCCTGAAGGTCATCACAGAGTTGGAATTAAGTTAAACAGTTGGACAAGGACAAGGTTGCCAACAGTTTTTCTTAATTGTGAGGAATCAGTTTTGAAAATGAGTCTGGGTTTTCTTGAGAAAGTCAAAGCCAATTAATGCTTGTAAGAATCTAAATGAGAGAATCAAATTCTTTAGTGAGGCCAATGAAAAAAGACTCATTTTAAAAAAACTCTCCAATAAGCAACTTAATATGATAGAATCAGTGCCTGCTGTACCTCAAAAATCTTATTTTTATTGTTCCATTTTAACACTGAAAGTTTCCTGTTCAGGTTCCATTTACAAAAAGAAATGTTTGGCTTTTTATAAAAAATCCTCAGCCACAAATTGTATGCCTGAGTTAAAGTTTAATTCAAAAAATACAGGTAAAGGGCTGGGGATGTGGCTCAAGCGGTAGCACGCTCGCCTGGCATGCGTGCGGCCCGGGTTCGATCCTCAGCATCACATACAAACAACGTGTCTGCCGATAACTAAAAAAATAAATATAAAAAAAAAATACAGGTAAAGTGCTAATTATAAAGAAGAAAGCCAACAAGGAAATAGAATTTCCTCTCATACTTGGAAAAGACAATCAAAATGGATATGCTACATGATTGAGATTCTTCTCTTACTTCCATTGGATTCTATAAACAACTGTTATGGAAAAAAAAAGAGAAGCAAAGGAACATAGGTACAGACATCCATACAATGGATTATTATTCAGCAACAGAAAGGAATTAAGTGCTGATACATGTCATACCATGAAACATGCTAAGAAAAAGAAATCAGTTACAAGATGCCACATGTACAGGACATGTCCAGAATTGGCAAATTTATAGAGATAGTAGACTGGCAATTACTTAGGGCTGAGAGGTAGAAGAAGGACAAGGTTGGGAAATTGGAAGTAATTGCTAATAGGTATAAGATTTCTTTTTCAGAGATGAAACGTTCTGAAATTAGATTATGGTGATGATGCCAAAACTCTTAGTTATTGGTGGACACAACATCTTTGTTGGTATGTGGTGCTGAGGATCGAACCCGGGCCGCACGCATGCCAGGCGAGCGCGCTACCGCTTGAGCCACATCCCCAGCCCCAAAAACTCTTAATATACTTAGAAGTCAACATATCTTTACACAAGTATGTAAATTTTGTCTTATATTAACACCATTAAAAAATGAAAATTAAGGGCTGGGTTGTGGCTTAGCAGTAGAGCAATTGCCTAGCACGTGCGAAGCCCTGGGTTTGATCCTCGGCAACACATAAAAATAAATAAAATAAAGATACTGTATCCAACTACTACTAAAAAATATTTTTAAAAAGTGAAAATTAAAAAGATCAGCATCACTAAATATTATGGAAATGTAAATCCAAAACTGCAATGAGATACCACTTCATACTTACTAGGATGGTTACTGCTGAACACAAAAAACCAAAAAAAAAAAAAAAGTTAAATAGAGCATTTCAGCAAAGGAAATTATTAAAAGTATGGAGAGAGAGCTACAGAATGGGAGAAAATCTTGACCAGTGACGTCTCCAATAGGGGGTTAACATACAGAATATATAAAGAATTCAACTTAATACCCCCCAAAAAAAACACAACAAAAACTCAAACCAACTAACTCAATCAATAAATGGGCCAAAGAACTAACCAGAAACTTCTGAAAAAAGAAACACAAATGGTCAAAAAAATCTATGAAAAAATGTTTAACATCTCTATCAATCAGGGAAACGCAAATCAAAACTACACCAAGATTTCATCTTATTCCAGTCAGAACAGCAGCGATCAAGAACACAAACAGTAAATGCTGGCAAGGAAAAAGTACACTTGTACATTTTTGTGGAACTGTAGACTAGTACAACTACTCAGGAAAGCAGTATAGAGATTTCTTACAAAACTAGGGATAACCCACCTATCTCATTCCTTGGTATTTTCCTAAAAGATCTAAAATTGGCATACTACAGCAATAAATTCACCTCCATGTTCATTGCAGAGCAATTCACAATAACTAAATTATGAAATCAACCCAGGTGCCCACCAATAAATGATGGATTAAGAAATTGTGGCCGGGAGGGGCTGGGGTTGTGGCTCAGAGGTAGAGCGCTCGCCTAGCATGGTGAGGCTCTCGGTTCTATCCTCAGCACCACATAAATATAAAATACAGATATTGTGTCCACCTATAACTAAAAAATAAAAAATAAATTAAAAATAAAAAATAAATTAAAAAACAAAAACATGCCTGAAATCCCAGTGGCTTGGGAGGCTGGGGCAGGAGGATCATGAGTTCAAAGCCAGCCTCAGCAAAAGTGAGGTGCTCAGCAACTCAGTGAGACCCTGTCTCTAAATAAAATACAATAGGACTGGGGATGTGGTTCAGTGGTTGAGTGCCCCTGAGTCAATTCCTGATACCAAACAAACAAACAAAAATCAACAGGGAACTTCACCATTATGCATAAGTAAAAAGAACTGATCAAATATAAATAAATAAGCAAATGGAATTATAGTAGAGGAAGGAGAATGGGAGAGGGGAAGGAAATGGGAGGAAAAAGTGGGGATCATGACCTGAATTAAAATTTCATGCATGTATGAGTTTGTTGGGATGAGCCCCCCAACTACTATATATAACTATAAAGTTCTAATAAAAAAAAAAGATAGCACAGTCACTACAGAAAAGAATTTGGTGAATTATATGATCCAGTGATTCCATTCCTAAAAATATATTTATTATTTTTTAATTTTATTTTTTAATATTTATTTTTTAGGTGTAGATGGACATAACACAATGCCTTTATTTTTATGTGGTGCTGAGGATCAAACCCCAGTCCCACCAGTGCTAGGCGAGCACTCTATCGCTGAGCCACAATCCCAGCCCCACCTAAAAATATATTTAAAGAAATTGAAAACAGGAACTTGAGCAGTTACCTCTAAAGATTTACACAGCATTATTCACAATAGCTCAAAAGTATAAGCAACCCAATGCCTATAAACAGAGGAGTGTTCTACAGTTCACTTGATTTTTATTGATTGGTTTACTTATTTTTATTATTTATTTATTTATATTTTTGTACAAGTGATTGAACCCAAGGGCACTCAACTACTGAGCCACAACCCTATCCCTTTTTTATATTTTATTTACAGCCAGGGTCTCAATGAGTTGCTTGGAGCCTTGTTAAGGTGCTGAGGCTGGCTTTCAACTCCAATCCTCCTGCCTCAGCCTCCTGAGCTGCTAGGAATACAGATGTGCCCCACTGTGCTTTGTTTATTAAATCTATTTTTGTGACAGTGGTCTCACTATTTTCCAAGGCTGGTCTCAAACTCTTGGGCTCAAGCAAATCTCTTGCCACACCTCTGAAGCAGCTACCACACCCAGCTTTTCTCAGAAACTATATGAGTCGTAGAAAATACATTTTACGTGAATTATGGGTAAAGTCAAATAAAGTGACCATCTATGAGAGTAAAGGGATTAGTCTCCTGTAATTGATTATTCTATAAACAATGGCAGAGGGGCATATCTCACCTATTATCATATGACTCTTGTTCTTTAAGGTACTGTTGCATTAATTCTTCTTGTTTCTTCTTATCATATGATATTTTCTGTTCTGCCATCCATACCTAAATGAGTAAAGTAAAAAAGTAAATTAAATAGTTGGATTTAAGTTAAGTAGCAAGTTTGTTTTTTCATAATTAAATATAAAATGGCATTGTTTATGACAGTCCAATTTAGTAATAATGACATCATCACAAAATAATATCTGAAAATATGATTTGTATCTTGATATAAATCCTAAAATTCAACCATTCAACATAGCTATACTTTCACACAAACATGAGAACTGCTTTCAGTATGTGTGGTACAACAGCACCTTGTACCGGTCCCTACATTATTTCAGAGAGCAAAAAAAGCATTTCTTTACATAGAATATGTTTAACATAGATAACCCATTAGTACAGAACATTAGAAGTAGTGTTATGCAATGGCCACCAATGCTACTGGGTGTCACCAATACCCTAAGAGAGGAGAACTGGAGAAAGAGAAAAAAGGGAAAGGAAATGAAATTGTAGGAAAAAAAGAAAGAGACAAGAAAAGAAACAAAGAGATAAGACAGGGGCTAGGGATTTAGTTTAGTGGTAGAGTGCTTGCCCAACATGATGGAGGCCCTAGGTTCAATCCTCAGCATAAAACAAAACAAAAAACCAAAGAAATAAGACAGAAGTGCTCAGGAGCATGAACACCTTAGGGTAAAGGTGTCTGTGTGAAATTCACAACACCATAAAAATAGTAAAGAGAATGAGACATAGATTAGAATGCTTTACAAGCATAGAATGCTTTATAAGTTTTGGTTATTTATTTTTTAGTTTTGGTTATTAAAAGTTATTTTTTATCAAGTAATTGTATTCACAGGTTGCTAGTGTTATCCATTTATTGCATATCCTGCCAAAGATTCTTTTTAATTTTTTTTAAAGTTGTAGATGGACACAATATATTTATTTGACTTATTTATTTTTATGTGCTGTTGAGGATTGAACCCAGTGCCTCACATGTGCTGGGCAAGTGCTCTACCATTGAGCTACAACCCCAACCCTTGCCAAAGATTTTTTTTTTTGGCACCAGGGATTGAACCCAAGGGTCTTATCTACCAAGCCACACACCCTCAGCCCTTTTAAAATTTTATTTAGAGACAGGGTCTCTCTATGTTGCTTAGGGCCTCACTAAGTTGCAGATGCTGGTTTTGAACTTGTGATCCTCCTGCCTCAGTCTCCCAAGCCACTGATATTACAGGTGTGCACTATTATGCCCTGTTCTGCCAAAGATTTTCTAATGCATATGCATTAGTATATAAAACATAATTCTATTTACATGGTGGTAACATACTTTACATATATATGTACATATTCACATGGCTATATAAAACTCAAAAACATAAAACATGCTATATATAAAATTAAAAGCCTAGTTCATTTCACAACTTTGTGTGTATAGTCAATTAACAATTTTAGTACCCCCTGTATGTGATGCACACAGTAGTAAGCACTCACTTTGTTTCAAATCCTCTACCCACACTATCTCATTTTTCCCCCCAAAGGCACAGATAGAGATTTAGGAAAGTAGATACACATTCAAGGAAGAATGCAGGGTATAAAGAAAAGGATGGCAGTTCAATGGTATGAGGTGTTAATATTTATGGAGGACAGTCCTAGGGGCTGGATGAGATACACCATCTCATTTACTCTTCACAACTTTACAAGTCAAAGCAAGTGATACTGATCATCCTTTATTTGTAGATTAAGAAATTTTGGATCAGGAATATTAACTATTTTGTGTGACAATGCCTGTAATTCAGGGACTGCAGGAGGATTGCTAAGTTTAAGGTTAGTGTCAGCAACTTGTAGAGAGAGATCCTTAGCAACTTAGCAGAACTTGTCTCAAAATAAAAAATGGTTGGGATGTAGCCCATTGGTTCAATCCCCAATACCAATAAACAAATTAATATATAAATATTTTATGCAAGGTCTAATACCGACTATGCTGGAATGGTTAGAATCCTCGTCTGCCTCCAAAGCCCTGACTTTTTACTTCATCCTTTTGCTTTTCACCACAATCATTTTCGCTATGGTTTTTCTGCCCTGAGCTTAGCCAAACTGTAATTAATTAATTAATTAATTATTTTTTTTTGAGAGAGAATTTTAATATTTATTTTTTAGTTTTTGGCGAACACATCTTTGTTTGTATGTGGTGCTGAGGATCGAACCTGGGCCGCACGCATGCCAGGCGAGCGCGCTACCGCTTGAGCCACATCCCCAGCCCTAATTAATTATTTTTTAAAAAATATTTTTTAAGATGTTGATGGACCTTGATTGTATTCATTTATTTATATGCGGTGCTGAGAATTGAACCCAGTGCCTCACACATGCTAAGCAAGTGCTCTATCACTGAGCCACAACTCCAGCCTCTAATAAATTAATTTTGCTTTATTTATTTTTGGTGCCAGTGATTGAGTCCAGATGTACTCTATCACTAAGCTACATCCTCAACCCCTTCTTCTTCTTCTTCTTCTTCTTCTTCTTTTTTTTTTTTTATTTTGAGACAGGGTCTCGCGAAGTTGCGGATCTCGCTAAATTGCAAAGGCTGGCCTCCAACTTGAGATCCTCCGGAGTGCGTCACCGCCCCGACTGTAATTAATTATTTAAAACGCTAATATTCAATGAGGGTGATTTCTTTTATACGATCTATCTTAAATAAACAGTAGTCTTTGTAGAGGAGAAAACTAAGGAGCCGTGAACCTCGGATTCGAAAAGACCAAACCCGAACCAGTTAAGGCAAGTATTGAGCAACTGTGAGCGCAGGCTCCACGTTTTATGGATTTACACTTTGACCGACAGAGCCAACGAGAGCATCCCAACTCGTCTTGGATGTAGAACAAACGTAGAGCGCCTGCTTCATCAGTGAGGAAAAGGGGGCGAGAGCACCTGGGCTTCTGGCCTGGAGAGGAGGTGATATCCTGGCATCCCAGCGACATCACCACTCTCACCCCAGCAGCCCCTGGGGACCCAGTGGCCGTAAGCCAGATCCCTTTGGGTTTCTTCTACTCACCTTTTTGATATTGGATTTGGAGGCAGGATGAAAGTCCTTTTTGCACATGAAGTTGGCGAAGGATTTCCCCATCTTGGCATCCGAGCTGAGGAAGGCAACCAACCGGTCAGCGAGCAACGTAAACAAACTCTGCCGCCTAACCGGAACTGCGCCTCCAGCAGCCGCGGGAACTTCCTAGGTCAAAGGTGACAGCTTCCGTCAACTGGCGCCTCCTCCCGCTACTTTCAGCTGTCACTTCTGGAAGCGCAGAGGCCAGGTGAGGGGCTTGCTAGAGGGAGGAACGTGCGCAGCGGAGGCCAGAGCCCTGGACTAGCTGCGGCGCAGCGCTGCCTGACCGCGGGACTCGCGGCCACAGCCGTTTGATCGTCTCACGCAGTGTACGGGGTCCGCGGTGGCGGCTCTTTCTACCAGCTGTCAGATTGCTTTCGTTGAACGCTGACACGAGTTGCAAAAACTTTTCTGCACCGGGTTTTTCACCTGTCTTGTGGAGAGAGTAATTCTCGCTTTAACTGGAGTACGATTGTGAGGTTCAAACGATGTGATGCTTTTTGAAAGCTATAAAATAGAATGTCAGCTCTACAGGAGCGGGAGCTCCTTTTGTTTCTAGTTATTTCCAGCTGTACGTTCCCTAGTGCAGAAAGATGTTCAGCAAACATTTGTTGAGTGATAAATGGTGTGAGAGTCCAAGTTTCATGTCCTCAATGGGCCAAGTACCATTCTAACTAGGCAGCAATTGTACCTAGCTTCCCTGACGACCCCTCTTGGATAGTTGAGATCTCCTAGTGCAGCGTGATGGACGTCAGGACTCCAGGGTTTTGAATAGATGTGGCTGCTATTATTATAGAGCACACATCAACCAAGTCCTCTAGCGGGGTTTAGACTAGACTATTTGTGTAATTTACTCTTCTGCCAGATAATAACATCTTTCATTTGAGGATCTACTATGTTTCATGTTAAGCAAAATGCTTAACTTGTCTAATTGAAATCTCCCGTAATAACTCTGTTTAATCTTTTATTCTACTATTGAGCCTGCAAGCATAGAACAATTAAATAGCTTGTCAAAGTTATGTAGTGGTGGAACCAACTTTGGAACACAAATAGAAGGAGATGCAAGATATAAAAGTTGAAATACTCAAAGAAAAGAACAATAAGGATAGTGACCTCTTTCTCATCATTGAGAAGAGAAAAACTTCAGGAGTTTGGGCATTATAAAATAAACAGCTAAAACAATGTGTCTATTCTGAAAGCAAAATAAAGTATAGAATACTTAAGTATATTACTAAAATTGATGATTTAAATTTTACAAATTTCTAGTGAAGACAATCTACATATGAAATTCTACAATCAGGATTTACAAATTATATTTGTGAACTTCCACCATGAAATATTGACAATTGGAATTTCATTGACATTTTTTATATTTGAAGTAGTGAATCTGTTTCAAAATTTCTGTCTTTTTAATATTATAATCTCTGCATATTCTTCCTTAGGTCAAAGGAAACCTTTTCTTTCTTATTTCGAGAAAATACTGAAAACATGTTTTTTTTTCCCCCTGTAAGTTTCAATGATAACAATACAAAGATAATTAAGGCATACTCTCGCCTCATAAGGATTTTATTGCCAATAAGAGGACTGGTGCACAAATATATAGAATATAGCCTTTATAACAGTAGGCTAGGTGTAGAGATTCCCGAATATAGGAATAATGAAAAGAAATTCAGGGGAGACTTTAGGAGAGAAAGGTTTTAGAGAATAAATTTGACCCATCAACTAGAAGAAAGTAGTTCACATTGCTATTTTCTTGTTGATTCTTGTAGTTCATGGTTGATTCTTAAGTCATGTTGATTATTGTATTATAGTTTATGATATTTAAAGCTTTAATGAACACCCTTTATTAGACATGGTAATAATATCCCTTGGCCAGAGAGTAGGAGTATTTGTTTTGTATATACTTAACAATATTTTCTCTTGTTATTTAAAAACTTCTATGTGATTGGTAGTTGTTTAGAAAATGGAGCCCTATTCCTGTGATACATTTGTGGCATTACCTCCAGCAACAATTGATAAGAGGATTATTTTTGGAAAAAATTCAGACAGACTCTGTGATGAAGTACAAGAGGTAGTTTATTTTCCTGCTGCAGTTCATGATAACAGAGAACCTCTTAAGGTAGGTAAAATATATGTTTTTATTTTCTAGATATTCAAATCTTTATTTTTAAAAATTGCCTTCATTCCAAGTCTAAATCTGGGAAGCACCTTCACCTCACAAAGAGTGCATAAATATGTACAACAGAGGAAACTCATTTTTAAAAAAATATTCGTTTTTTAAAAAAATATTTTTTAGTTGTAGATAGACACAATACCTTTATTTATGTATTTTTTCAATGTGGTGCTGAGAATTGAACCCAGTGCCCCACACATTCTAGGTAAGTGCTCAGCCACTGAGCCACAACCCCAGCCCAGAAACTCATTTTTAAAAGAATGTCATTAAAAAAGTATAAGATAACACCCATAGATATTAGTCCATCTTCTAAGAGGCAGTGCAGTCCTCACATCGCCAGAGTACCAAGGTTGTCTTAAACACCAGAATCTATAGCTTAATTTCTCCACTTAATACCAAGCAATAAAAATTAGACAGTCCTGGGCTGGGGATGTGGCTCAAGTGGTAGCGTGCTTGCCTAGCATGCATGTGGCCCGGGTTCGATCCTGAGCACCACATACAAAGATGTTGTGTCTGCCGAAAACCAAAAAATAAATATTAAAAAATTCTCTCTCTCTCTCTCTCTCTCTCTCTCTCTCTCTCTTTTAAAAAATTAGACAGTCCACCAAGGGAAAAACTGCTTCTATCTGACACTCTTAGAAGGGTCCCCAACTTTCTATTTGAGATGATGTTGAATTTTTGTTTCCCACTGGCCCTTGGATTGTTTCTCCAGATGTAGCACTATTATTTCGTAACTCTTTTTACACAACAGTGATTGAAAACTTCCTTTGATCAGAGAATAATGTTAGGTGTAACCTCTAATATTTAAAAACACTGGTTTATATGTGACAACTTTCAATGAGAATATCCCATGGGTGTTCATGTTTCTTGATGCCACAGAAGGTGAGTATAAATGAATTTTAAGAGGTCAGGCATCACTCTGCTTACAAGACAACCCGTTCCTAGATGAGTTCTGGGGTGGCATGTTATTCACAAAAGGCATTTGTCTAATTCTGACCAGGAGCCAGAATTTAGAATAGTTTATAGACAAATCACCAAGGCCATGAATTGACACAAAAAACAGGCAGAGCCCTCTAGCATGTCAGAGATCTTCATTGCTTCAAATTGCAAACCAAAGTATCCCAGAAAACAGGAAATCTGAAATACATGTTTTATTAGCAATATGCTACTTTAAAAATATCATAAAACAGTTATTACTATCATTTTTTTTGAGAGAGAGGGAGAGAGGGAGAGGGAGAGAGGGAGAGAGGGAGAGAGAGAGAGAGAGAGAGAGAGAGAGAGAGAGAGAGAGAATTTTTTAATATTTTACTTTTTAGTTTTCGGCGGACACAACATCTTTGTTGGTATGTGGTGCTGAGGATCGAACCTGGGCCGCACGCATTCCAGGCGAGCGCGCTACCGTTTGAGCCACATCCCCAGCCCTATTACTATCATTAACTAGCAATTTGGAAGAGATAATAGAAGTTAAAATTCAAGAATTTAAATATGAAAAATAATTGAATTAGAAATAGGCTTCTGATTTTTATTTCAATGATTTGGAAGCAATTGAAATAACTAATGAAAATTATTCTTTGATGAAATATTAGAATACTTTTCACATGCAAGCATGTTAGAGCAAGGAGTTTAAAGTCAGCTGTAAGATTCAGATGTTGTCTGATGGGAATTCAGAGTCTACAGTTGGAATAGGAGGTATATGCAACTAATTCCACTATAAATTAAATGATAAATTTAAGTAGAAGCAACATATTGCAGCATAGGAGAAACATGTGATTCAGACTAGGGATCAAGGAAAGCTTCACTAGGAAGTTTGTTAGACAAAAAAGATTTTGATTGGTGTAGAATAAGAAAAGTTAATCCAGATTCTGGATAAAGGTTTATGACTCATTAAAAGGTTTATTAAGCCCTGCAATAGCAC
Organism: Urocitellus parryii; assembly: GCF_045843805.1. Classification (NCBI taxonomy): domain Eukaryota; kingdom Metazoa; phylum Chordata; class Mammalia; order Rodentia; family Sciuridae; genus Urocitellus; species Urocitellus parryii. Next base: position 19,593 of record NW_027551871.1, read on the forward strand.
TAACAACATGCATTTTATTCAGTCACTTGATAGTATACAAATGAATTGAAGGATCCTTTAAAATTTTTATGGAAGAAATAATTTACTATGGAACTTTAGTGAAAGTTTCACTTTATATTTTATTGCTAAGTTATGTACTTTTTGTATTTTAATTCTGTGACATTCTAACACTCAGATATATTAGACATTTTCTATATATTAGGCTATATTTTTTTCTTTTTCTGAAACTGTTTATTCATCTGGGATACCGGTTCCACTTTATCTCTATATTTAAATCTGGCTATCTTGTAAACCAGTGGTTCTCATTCTTTCCACTGCTGCAGACATACCTGATGGACTTCTTCCACAAGTGATATAGACTTCTATGATAATACTCCTGTATTTAGGGGTTACCATATGTGTGCCTAATTAGGAAACACTGGACATTGAGGTTGAGAATTCATTTCTTTTTCATATTTTATTTTTTAGTTGTAGATGGACACAATATCTTTATTTTATTTTTATGTGGTGCTGAGGATCAAACCCAGGCCCTCGCACACACGGCCTCGCATGTGCTAGGCGAGTGATCTACTGCTGAGGCACAACCGCAGCTGGAGAATTCCTTTCTTAATCATCAATTCCTATACATCTTCCTTTGCAAAAAATGTTCAAGACTTTACAACTAGAATTCTTTCCTGAGCTTCTGTAGTGCCTCATGTTCACTTCTCTTCATGACCCTTGTACTTTATATTTTGTTGTGTCTTAATGTAGAAGTCTTAGTTTGTTATAAGTAAGCTTTGTATTGATTAAGTCTTTATAACTAAGATCTCTTTTAGCAGACTACTTTACGGTAGGAGATACTCAGCCATTATTTGGATGAATAAATGATTTAGCATTAATTCTGAATATTTTTAAGAGTAATGCCTTTATTACTAAAAGTTTCAATTTAGTTATATTTCATTGACCTCTTTGATAATGGTGTATCTTTTGAATGATTTTTGAAATTCTAGATTTTGATAACTTTTTTTGGTTTTGTGGTTATGGCTATGACTTTTTTTTAACAGTGTACTTATATAGAAATTGATCAAGTTCCAGAAACATATGCTGTTGTCCTTAGTTGCCCTGCTTGGTTGTGGGGGGCAGAAATGGGAGCCAGTGAGCATGGAGTTTGCATTGGGAATGAAGCTGTATGGGGAAGAGAAGAAGTTTGTGATGAAGAAGCACTACTGGGCATGGACCTTGTCAGGTTATTTGTGTGTTATATTTTTTCATTATAGAACTTGTCTAATTGTTAAATCTTGGTATAATTCTTACCTATTTTATTTTTCAATTTTTCTTTTTTTGGACTTTGATACTTCATAGTATCAAAGATAAAAATGTTTTAGAGTTTCAGCATGCAATTTCATGGCTATCAAAGATCACTAATTGGGAGAAGGGAAGGAGAGGGAAATCATGATTCATTGGAAGTACCTAATATAATTGTGTAATTTACACAATAACCTTATGGAATATGTATTACTATCATAATTTTACAAATGAGATATCTGAATTTCAGATATAAAGCAACTTGCCGATAAATTACCAAGTCAAAAAGTTTAAAAATTAGATTTCATATTATTTGTTAACTTGAAAGAATTTTTGCTTTGAATGTAAACACAAAGTCATATGAGCATGAAAATATTTCAGAAAAATAAACAAAGTTTATTTTAATATTTTTATTTTAGACTTGGCCTTGAAAGAGCTGACACAGCTGAAAAAGCCCTCAAGGTCATTGTTGATTTGTTAGAGAAATATGGCCATGGTGGAAACTGTACAGAGGGCAGGATGGAATTTAGTTATCACAACAGTTTCCTGATAGCTGATAGGAATGAAGCCTGGATTCTGGAGACTGCAGGGAAGCATTGGGCAGCAGAAAAAGTAAAAGGTATGGAAAACTTTTTTTTTTTATTTATAAGGGAACAAATCTATTTTGGCTCACAATTCTGAAAGGGGGGAAAATCCAAGAATATGGTGGCACATCTGCTCAGTTTCTTGTGGCAGGTCTTACTGCTTCGGCCTATAGGGGAAAGCAGTAGGGCAAATGGGCACATGCAGAAGACGAAGAACATAAGGAATGACTTTGCTTTAATAACTTGCTCTTGTGGTAATTAATCTAGATGGACAACTTTTTTGTGTGATTTAATTTACTATTAATAAAATATACCCTTAACTGCAGATATTGCATTTCATTGTCTTTGAAGATTTATATTCCAGCAAAATAAAGGGTAACCTGTAGGGGAAAAGTTAAAAATTGGAAAGAACATGTACTATGAAGTGCATTCTTGAAAAGGTTAAAAGGTAGCATTATCTCTGGCTATATGAGTTTCATATAATGTGTGTATATTTTATGTGCATCAGTTTTTGGCTATTTTATAGTGCTTTTTTTCTTTTAATAACCCCTTGCTATCTTGTCCTCTTTTAACTTTGAGCTGAACACCAAAATTCTTTCATGCTTAAGTATGGAGGTGAGAAAAGGGGAATGGAGCTGGAGATGGATGTCTTTGGGTTGGTGGTTAGAAAGGATATAGTGAAACAAGAATGTCCACTCTCACGAGTATATATATTTCAATACATTTTCTGAAATTTTAGCAATTATGTGAGAAGGAAATAAAATAAAAGGGATACAAAGAGTAAAGGGAAAAGTCAAATTATCACTGTTTGCAGGTGATATTATCCCATACTTATAAGATCTAAAAAGTTCCCCCAGACTTCTAGAACTAATAAACAAACTCAACAAAGTATCAAGATACAAAATCAATATTCAAGAATCAGTAACTTTCCTATTCACCAATAATCAATCCATTGAAAAAGAAATTAGGAAAACAATCCCATGCATAATAACCTAAAGAAAGAAAGAAAGAATAAATCTAATCAAAGAGGTGAAAGACCTTTATAATGAAAATTATAGAACACTGAAGAAAGAAATTGAAGAAGACACTAGAAAATGGACAGATCTCCCATGTTCATGGAGAGACAGAATAGCCGTAGTACAAAAAGTGATCTACAGATTCAATGCAATGTCCATCAAAATACCAATAATATTATTCAAAGAACTAGAAAAAACAGTCCAAAAATTCATATGGAAGAATATAAAATCCAGAATATCACAAGCAACTCAAAGAAAATAAAAAAATGCTGATGGCATCACAATACCCAATTTTAAATTACACTACAAAGCTAGTAAGAAAAACAGAACAGAACTGGCATAAAAACACACATAGAGCAATGCAATAGAAGACACAGAGACAGACCCACACAGATACATTCATCTGATCCTTACAAAGGTGCCCAAAATATACTTTGGAGAAAAGATAGCCTTTTAAACAAATGTGTGGAAAAACTGAATATCCAGATGTAGAATAATGAAACTCACCCTGAATTTGAGGTTGAGCTCCCTCTCACCCTGCACAAAAGTCAACTCAAAATGGATGAAAGACCTAGGAATCAGACCAGAAACGTGGCAACTTTAAAGTGGGTCAGCACTTCAACATATAGGTACAGACAAGCAACAACTTCTTCAACAAGACTCCTAAACTTCAGGAAATAGTACCAAAAATTAATAAATGGGTTTGCATCAAATTGAAAAGCTTCTGTACAGCAAAGTAAAAAAAGAGCATGAAGAGAGTATACAAACTGGGAGAAGTCTTTGCTAGCTAGTTTTTCAACAGAGGATTAATATCCATAATATATAAAGAACTTTAAAAATCTATAAAATAACCCAGTCAATAAATGGGGAAAAAAATTAAACACTTCTCAAAAGAAGAAATACAAATGGTCAACAAATATATGAAAAAAATTTCAACATCTTTAGCAATCAGGGAAATGCAAATCAAAATTACCCTAAGAGTTCATCTTATTCCAATTAGAATGGCAGTAATCAAGAAATACAAATAATAATAAATGCTGGCAAGAATGAAGGAGAAAAAGAATACTTATGGGATCTTGATGGGATTATGACTTTGTATAACCAGTATGGAAATCAGTATGGAGGTTCCTCAAAAGACTAGGAATGGAAAGATCATATGATGCAGCTATGATATTCCTCAATATTTATTCAAAAGAATTAAAGTCAGCATAGCTATACATACATACCCATGTTTATAGCAATGCAATTCCCAATAGCCAAGGTATAGAACCAATGTCTGTCTGTAAGTGTCTAATGTTAAGGTCTGTAAACAAGTCAAAATAACACCTGGTATTTTGCCAGGGGAATGTTAGAGTTCGTAAACAAGTCTGGATGGTGCCTGCCTGGCAAAATGCCAGATCTGCTGCAGTCCGGCTGCAGCAAAATAGCCGGGGGTGGGGGGGTGGGGGGTGACGAATAACTTCTGTAGATTGATACAGCAGGAGTAGGAGCGTTTATTGTAGGACAACAGAGCTATTTATACATTTTGCACAGCTTATCTTAATTAGTATAAAGTAGATACATCAGTCAACCAATAAGGAATCTCCACACTTAATGGCTCGCTTTTGTTACTTTTCAAACCACTCCCTCTGGCATTTTGCCAGGCACCATCCAGACTTGTTTACGAACTCTAACATTCCCCTGGCAAAATACCAGGTGTTATTTTGACTTGTTTACAGACCTTAACATTGTCTATCAATGGATAAGTGAATAAAGAAAATGTGGCATATATATACAATGGAGCTTTTTAAAATTGATTTTTAAAAAAATAAATGACAGCGGAATGCAATACAATTCTTTTTTTTTAAAGAGAGAGTGAGAGAGGAGAGAAAGAGAGAGAGAGAGAGAGAGAACTTTCAACATTTATTCTTTAGTTCTCAGCGGACACAATATCTTTGTTGGTATGTGATGCTGAGGATCGAACCCGGGCCGCACGCATGCCAGGCGAGCGCGCTACCGCTTGAGCCACATCCCCGGCCCCGGATACAATTCTTATTACACATATACAGCACAATTTTCATATCTCTGGTTGTATATAAAGTATGTTGACACCAATTTGTGCCTTCATACATGTACTTTGGACAATGGAGTTTTATTCAGACATAAATATGAATGAAACTGTGTAATTTAAAGGAAAATGGATGGAACTTGAGAACATTATGTTAAATGAAGTAAGCCAGACTCAGAAACTCAATGGTCATATTCTCTTTCGTATGTGGATGCTAAAGAAAATAAAAGGCAGGGGCAAGGTTGTCATAAAAATAGAAAGGAGACCAGTGGAGTAGAAGAAAGGGACAAGGAGGAGGATAGAGGAGAGGGAAAAGAAGGTACTGGTGAATGAAATTGACTAAATTATGTGCATGTATTAATATGTAATAATAAATCCCACTATTATGCTTAATTTTAATGTTATCAGTAAAAAAAGAAAGGGTACGATGATATAATAGTAAAACAAAATTTTATGTCATTGGGTAGAACAACACAAGTTGTTTGCTTTAGAATGCTTTGCTTTTTCTTTCCCATGGTTTTGTTTTGATCATATATTCCTTTTATTTGTTTCAAGTGAGGAAATCCAGAGATGTAAGAGACTGGTATATGCAAAACTTGGAATTGAGATCTTCCTGATTTCAGTTCAGTGTTCTTTCACTAGAGCACAACCTGTGTTCAAACATAATCATGTGATTATGTTTGAGATCCAGGAGGATCTCCTAGTTTTACTAAGGAGATAATATATACATGTAAAAATGTTAATTGTTGTATGAATGATACACATAGATGCTGTGAATATTAAAGAAAGGAAAGGTCATTGTAAGCTGGGGGAGTTCAGAAAGGCTTCATAAAGGAAGACTTGAGCTTTGGAGGATTTGGATATTATTTTCAAAACAGATCATTGCCAGTTGTTTTGTTGGACATTTTGTTATATATTTTGCTTTATATATATTGTTTTATGTTTTATTTTATGTATTTTATCTTTTTTAATATATAAAGTTTAACTTAGACTATTTTCTGATTGTGTTAATTGACCCTATTATATCATTAAGCACTTTTAATTTTATCAAATATGCTACATGAAAAGACAAACGAATTCTGTTCAACACAGTTCAACATTCTGTGAAAAAGTCTCATTAGGTCATGCAAAATAAGCACCTTCACTGGGTATCATTATCCAGTTGTACGTTTTGTCACCAGTTTTTCTATTTCTAAATGAGCCCAAGAACTAAATTGTTGTCTTTGAATGTTCCTAACACAAAGAAATGATAAATGTCTGATATAATATACACCCATTTGCCTTGGTCTGATTATTAGACATTATTATACATGTAATGAAATGCTACACTGTACCACATAAATATGTACAATTATTATGTGTCAATTAAAATATATGTTGATTTAAAAAAACTGAATTGTTGGATTATAGGGAATCATCTCTTAGATGGAAACTTCATCACTATCCTTGATTCTATTTTGACTTAAGTCTTGATTTTATAGTGAGACTATCCCAAGTATTACTTCAGTAGAATAATTACTTAGTTGATTTTTACTTTGCAGCTGTCTTTTAAATCAGTTTCAAAACATTATCAATTTTAATTAATTAACATTTATTTTTGTGGTACGGGGATTAAACCCAGGGACACTTTACCCCTGGGCTACATTCTCAGCCCTTTGTAAAAAATTTTGAGACAGGGTCTTCCTAAGTTGTCTAGGCTGTCCTCAAACTTGTGATTCTCCTGAGTGGTTGGGTCAATTTTCATTTATCATCAGCTATATAATTTATTGTGAACAGACTTTTATTATTTTTTCCTCTTTTGTATTTTAGTGGAAAATTTTATTTGTGACTTGTGCCACAATATCTTTGCAAGCAATGTATTTATGATTTAAAAAAAATAGTGTTAGAAACTATAGTAAATCCACATCCTTGAGTATTACTCAGCAATAAAAAGGAACGAACTGTTGATACCTACAGTAAGCTGGATGAATCTTTAGAGAATTATGTTGAGGGGCTGGGGATGTGGCTCAGGTGGTAGCGCGCCCGCCTGGCATGCGTGTGGCCTGGGTTCGATTCCCAGCACCACATACAAACAAAGATGTTGTGTCCGCCGAAAACTAAAAAATAAATATTAAAAAAAGAGAATTATGTTGAGTAAAAAAAAAAGCTAGGATTTTTAGAATTAATATTTAGAGAAATAAGAGAACAAACTAGTGGTTGCCTGGAGTTCATGTATGCTACGGGTGGGAGACAGTGGGTATGGCTCTAAGAGGGGGCAACATAAAGGATTCTTGTGGTAGTACAAGCATTCTTTTTCTTGACTGTATCATTACCAGTATTATGATTGTGACTTTATACTCTAGTTTTTCAAAATGTTTTTGTTGGGGGATATGGAGTAAAGGGAACACAGTTTCTCCCTGGATTATTTCTTATAACTGCATATGCATCTACAATTATCTGAACATAAAAAGTTTAATTCTAAAAATTGTCTCTTAGAATATGCAATAGATGAACATAGTACAAAATTTAGAAGTCTATGTTTACATTTAAATAGTGATTAAGAATTTATAATGTATAGATGGAACATTAATGTTAAACATAACTTTTCGTTTTCATTTCCCTTTTCTTTGAAAATAGAAGGAGTTCGTAATATTTCTAATCAGCTTTCTATAACAACCAAGATTGACCAAGAACACCCAGACATGAGAAACTATGCTAAGCAGAAAGGATGGTGGGATGGTAAAAAGGAATTTGATTTTGCTGCAACATATTCTTATCTTGACACAGCCAAGATGATGACTTCATCAGGCAGATACTGTGAGGGCTACAAGCTTCTGAATAAACACAAAGGTAATTTTAGCATTTTAATAATGTCAAAATAACAAATTACATTTTTGTGGATATAATGTAGGAGTGATAAATCTGTTTTTAGGAATTATATTTAATAAAAATATAGTCATTAAAACTGAAAACAGTATGATGATGTAAGCTATTTTTTGAGATGTGTAAAATTTATAATTGTGGGAAGGTAATGATTCTATGTGAAAGTTCAGATTTTCATTTCTTAGAAACTTTAAAAAAAATTCTGTTAATATTCTTCAAACAAAATTGTGGTTACTTCTCAGATTTTTTTTTTTTTTTGGTACCAGGGTTGAACTCAGGGCTGCTTAACCACTGAGCTACATTCCCAGTTCTTTGCTAAGTCGATGAGCCTGGCTTTGAATTTGTGATCCTCCTGCCTCAGCCTCCTGAGCTGCTGGCATTACATGCGTGCACCACCCTACCTGGCTCTCAGAATTTTTTGAAACATGGAAACATGCTTCTTTGACTCTTGCTGCTACTTCTTGTATTTATCTTTTGATAGTACTCTTTTAAAAAATATTTATTTAGTTGTAGATAAACATACAGTATGTTTATTTATTTTTACATGGTGCTGAGGATCAAACCTAGTGCCTCACATATACAAGGCAAGTGCTTACCACTGAGCTACAGCTACAGCCCCTTGATAGTACTCTTATTGGTTATTTTATTACTGTAAATTATATCTAGAAGTTCTGGTTGAGAAGACAAACTGAGCAGATACAAGAATTCCCTCCTTCCCACTTCAAAACTGCAGAAATATTGATTAAAATAGTCATTAAAAGCATATATAACTAAGTTCAAATACAAGAATAGGAAATCACCAGGTTCTAAAAATGAAGAGAAAACCTATAATATGAGCAAGATTTGGAATATTTCCACCCCCAGACAGTCCTCCTCATCTCTGGGTCAAAGGGCAGGGGGATTCTGCATTGGAGCTAAGCCTTACAGGCTAGAGTTTTAACATCCATGAAAGCATAGATGGCTAGGTCAAAGACTTGTTTGGAAAATAGGAGCTAGGCTCTTTCCCAAGGTACAAATCTAAAAAATACTACTGTACTTCTTGCCTAGATTCCTAGCCTAGAGTTGCGCTTCCTGCTTTCTCAGGCTATAAGTCAATACAGTCTCTTATGAGAGATTGAACTCTCAACCACATTTATTTTGTGGGCTACCTGTGTGGGGCTGAGAAACAAATGTTGGTTTGGAATTAGTAAACCATACAAGACCTCAGCATATGTGTATTTCTAACTCTACTATGTGAATATTTGATACAATACATATTCAGATTTTACTCAAATTACCTATCTAATGGAAAATGTACTATAATAAATCTACATGTAACTGCACTGAAAACATTTAAATTACATGGGATTCTGATGAAAGAATGAAGTTTCTATCTATACTATAATAGCTTCTCCTGTAATGTCCTCAAGTATTCTGACTTTTCCTGTGTATTATCTGATCTGCTGTTAAATCTCATCTAGTGATGTTTTCATTTTCAATATTGTATTTCATCTCTACAAATTTCATTTGGTTCTTTATCTTTCATTTGTCTACTCATTACCTTTGTGTTTTTCTTTAAATCCTTGAGCATATTCGTCATATAGCAATGTAATAGAAATTTTAGCATTCTTGTCTGCTAACAATATCATCTCCATAATTTTTGAGTCTGTCTTCCGGTGACCAAATTTTCATCTTTTTTGCGGGAGGGGGAGTTGCATTTTCAAGGATCTAGTAATTTTGATTGGATGGTGGGCATTATGATTTTATTTGATGAATGCTGCAATTTTGTATTCTTTGAAACACTATTGGAATTTTAGTAATTTCATTCCTTTAGGCCTATTTTTAAGATTTATTAGGATCGCTCTATAGTAGTCTTTCCTTTGGGGCTGGTTTAAGTCTAATTCTGGGGAGGAAGAAGATATAAATGACTAGTGTCAGAAATAAGAGTTCATTATAGGCTCCACAAACTTTAGGAAACTAACAAAGGAATACTACAAATAAATCTATGCTCCTAAATTCATTAACTCAGAGGAAATGAACCAATTCCCTAAAATCCACAGAACACCAAAATTACCTAATAAGAAATGGATAACTTGTTTTAGCAGATACTTATCTTAATTGATTATACTCAATCTGCAAACTATCATTGGCTCAACTTTCAGTCCATTTCTTGCATTCTGCCCCACATGATTATTTAGGGATCAGATGAATATTTGGGTTATTTGGGCAGATGTGTTCTTTTTTTGTTATTGTTTTGAACAGAGAATTTAGAATTTCTTCTGCCTGACTCTCTGCATTATGGGATTTGCCCTTCACTTTCCAGTGCTTGTGGTTGACCTCTGGTTCTTGAGGTCAGAAATACCAAGGTTATCTGTTGCAGCCAGCACAGCACTGACTGTGGACTTCCTATAAGTTGCAGTCATAAAAAAATTGGGAAACTCACCCTATGCATCATCCTCTCATCCACATCACCTCCAAATTTTCTTGCCTTTGTTAGTTGTAAAGAGCCCTCAGGTTAATTGTTCATTGCATTTTTATTCCAAGTTTATATTAGGGAGGGTTGGTCTGATACGAGCTTACATAGTGAAGTTCAAAGTAGAACTCCTTCACATGTCTTTTATTATTCCATGATATTATTTTACTTTTAAAAATAAATATATTCACATGATTGAAAATTTAAAGGTACATTTGTAGTCTGTCCCCAAATACTTAGTTTTTTCCCCCATAGGCAGTTCTTTATATATTCTCCCAGAGATGAAACAGGTTTAATGAGACAAATATGTATATGTATTTTACTGAAATGGTAGCATGCCATTTATACTTTTGTACATATAACTTTCCAAAGTTAGTAGTATATAATACAGATCATTCTATTTTAGTATCTGCAGAACTTTCCTTTAAATAGATACATATTTATTATTTTGATATTGCCTCAATTTTTATGTAGTAGTATTTTGATCATTACATAATAAAGAATGATTGTATGAATCATACTTTAGCTAACAAATAACTGTTACTTAGGTAATTTTTAGTTTTTCATTACTGAAAATCATATAAAGTGTTCATAGCCTACTTATATTCATATCCATGGTTATTTTAGTAGAATGAGTTTTTAGAAGAAGAATGTGCAGTCAAGATGTATATATATTTTAAAGTTTTTGAAACACACTGCCACAGTGGCCACCAGAATAGATACATCAATTTAAATTAACACCAGCAATATTTGAATAGTTGAGTGCCTATTTTCTAAATACTTATTTTTTAACCTTTATAATTTTGTGGGGGGTACCCAGGATTGAACCCAGGGGCACTTAACCACTGAGCCACATCTCCAGCCCTTTTTTATGTTTTATTTAGAGACAAGAGTCTTGCTGAGTTGTTTACGGCCTTGCTAAATTGCTGAGGCTGATCTTATTTTTATTCATTTTTAAATAGTTCTTTTTATTTTTTAAATTTTTATTTATATATGACTGTGGGATGCATTACAATTCTTACCACACACATAGAGCATAATTTTTCATATCTCTGGTTGTATACAAAGTATATTCACATCAATTCGTGTCTTCATACATTTACTTTGGATAATAATGATCATCACATTCCACTATCATTTATAACCCCATGTCCCCCTCTTCCCCTCCAACAACTCTGCCCTATCTAGAGTTCATCCCTGCCTCTCATGCTCCCTCTCCCTATCCCACTATAAATCAGCCTCCTTATATCAAAGAAGACATTCAGGATTGTTTTTTGGGGGATTGATTAACTTCACTTAGCATTATCTTCTCTAAGTCCATCCATTCACCTGCAAATCCCATGATTTTTTCTCTTTTATTCCTGAGTAATAATCAATTGTGTATATGCCACATTTCTTTTAATACATTCATCTACTGAAGGGCATCTAGGTTGGTTCCACAGTTTAGCTATTGTGAATCGTGCTGCTATAAACACTGATGTGATTGTGTCCCTATAGTAAGCTGTTTTAAGTCCTTTGGGTATAGACCCAGGAGAGTGGATAGCTGGGTCAAATGATGGCTCCAGTCCCAATTTTCCAAGAAATCTCCAAACTGCTTTCTATATTGGCTGCACCAATTTGCAATCCCACCAGCAATGTATGTACCTTTTCCTCCACATCCTCGCCAACACTTGTTGTTTGTATGCATACTAGCTGCCATTCTGACTGGAGTGAGATGAAATCTTAGAGTGGTTTTGATTTGCACTTCTCTAATTGCTAGTGATGATGAACATTTTTTCATATATTTGTTGATTGACTTATATCATCTTCTGAGAAGTGTCTGTTCAGGTCCTTGGCCCATTTATTGATTGGGTTATTTGTGTTTTTTTGGTGCTTAGCTTTTTAAGTTCTTTATATACCCTAGAGATTAGTGCTCTATCTGATGTGTGAGCGGTAAAGATTTGCCCCCAAGATGTAGGCTCTCTATTCACCTCACAGATTATTTCTTTTGCTGAGAAGAAACTTTTTAGTTTGATTCCATCCCATTTATTGATTCTTGATTTTAATTCTTGTGCCACAGGAGTCTTATTAAGGAAGTTGGGGCTCAATCCCACATAATGGAAATTAGGGCCTACTTTTTCTTCTATTAGATGCAGGGTCTCTGGTTTTATTCCTAAGTCCTTGATCCATTTTGAGTTGAGTTTTTTGAGTGGTGAGAAATAAGGTTTTAATTTCTTTTTGTTGCATATGGATTTCCAGTTTTCCCAGCACCATCTGTTGAAGAGGCTATTTTTTCTCCAGTGCATGTTTTTGGTACCTTTGTCTAATATAAGATAATTGTAATTTTGTGGGTTAGTCTGCCGAAGCTAATCTTGAACACATAATCCTTCTGCCTCTGCCTCCTGAAACACTGGGATTATAGGTGTGTGCCACTGCACCTGACTAGCCCTTATAAATTTTGTAGGTAAAAGTGGCATATTATTATCTCAATATATATTATTTTATTAGTAAGATTAGACATTCTGATATTTATTGAAAATTTATAATTTTCTTATAAATTGTCCACTTATTAGTGTATCTTTTTCCCATTTTTTATATTGGGTCACTATTAACTCCTAAAAAAATAACTTTTAATGTACTTTTCCCCTTTGCTACCAAATAATTCTGGCAGAATAAATTTTATTTAGATTACTGAGTAGCAGATAATAGCTAAAAGAGTCATTTTACTAAAAAAACATGTGACTGCTCTATCCTCCTTCACTTAAAGAATAAAATGGTTCTATAAATCAATCAGATACCAACTACTCAGATGGATCAGTCAGTGATTGATATTTGCTTTTTTCAAGTATTCATTAAACAAATTAATTTCACATTAGTTATTTTTCAAAGTATTTAATATCTTATATTTTAATTTCTAAAACAATGTCAAAATTTGAAATATTTTCTACAAAGTTTCTTAATGTTAGTTTATCATTTTATTTTATGTATTAATTAATTTATTTTTAGTACTGGGATTGAACACAGGGGTGCTGAACCACTGAGCCACATCCCCAGCCCTTTTTTGTATTTTATTTAGAGATAGGATCTTCCTGAGATGTTTAGGGCCTCGCTAAGTTGCTGAGTATAGCTTTAAACTTTTGATCCTCCTGCCTCAGCCTTCTGAGCCACTGGGATTACAGGTGTGTACAACCATGCCCAGCTAATTTATCATTTTATAAGTATATTTAAACTATTTTTCCATAGGGATAGGTATATAAAAATGATACAGAATGTTATACTAAATATTTCAATTTTAGACTTATTATAAAAGTAGATTTAAAAAAAGTTGTAGCAGTATCTACTCTCATTTATTGCAAACTTATCCAGGGCTAGGTACTGTATTAAGTTATTCACTTACATTTTCTTTTTAAACAGCCATATGAAGTAGATATTATCTTCATTTTACAAATGAGAAAACTATATGTATTTGTGCTCTTCATTTATATTCTCTATGAAACTGAAAAAAGGGCTTTTTAAATTTACCTTTATTTTTCTCTTAATACTTAGCTCAATGTCTTGTACTACTATGTTGTGTGTGCTTAATAAGTGTTGAAATGATTAATTAAGAATCATTATTGGGTTGAATTGAATTAAATTGTAACTTCTAGGTAGTTTAGCAAAGATCACTGTTGTGTATATTTTTCAGGCAGTAAACATAAAGTCAAGGAAATAAAATTAGCAGATAATTTTTAAAAATGAAGAGCAACAATGCATAATTAAGATGGAAAGGAAAATGTCAAGAATGTAAGGTTTAGAGTAATTGGACAAAAGGAAGAAAACCAAATAGAAATAATAAAACATTAATTCCCCAGTGCATCATAATACTTGTTATATTTAACTACAAAATACTGAATTGTAGATTTGATAGTTATACATGAATATATTAATATATGCATCTGACATGAAGCTTATTTTTTTCAAGTGTGAAGTATAGTTCATCTAGCTTTCTGTGCTTTGCCAAAAGAATAAATGTATTTCCAATTCTTTCATAGAAAATTGTCCACTAGTACATTATGGCTAATTTTTCTAGATAGAAGAGCCTACCTTTCTCCTTTCTAACCATCCCTACCTGATGGCTATTAACTGTGCTGCATGTATATCCAAATTGTATCTATATTCACTCATGTATTTTAAATAACTAGTTTAAATTGCAATGAAATTGCACCCTGTGTTTTGCATTTATTTTACTGAACCCTGCCACTGCAGTCTCAGTACTTATTCAATGCTTGCTAGTGGATTACTTATAGCTACCCTACTCAAGTGATCATGTAAATCCTCCTTTCATTTTGAGAATTGTAGGTTTTGAATACAGAAAACATTTTTGTAATACTTGTATTATCACAGTGTTATGTTCTGCCACTGTTTTTTATTAAAACTTGCATTTATAGGAATTTAGACTTGAATCATTTTTAAATCTCACTAGGTATTGGAGCTATGTATCTGATAGTAGTAGATCAGTATGGGTGGTAGGCTTTTGTTTTATTGCCGAGTTTTAACATTAAAGGTGCTTTTTTGGGTAACACCCTTTTTTCTTCCTGTGTTTTTCAAAATTAACAGAAAATTATGACTCCTATAACAAGTTACCTATAAATTCAGTAAGTTATTTTTCTTGTTTGAATTTGAAGTCATGGTTATACTGTGAAGAAACCAGATAGAATTTGGACTTGTGTAAATCTATTTTCATTACCATAAAATTGTTGGTAAGTTGCATGATTAACTGATGACAGAACATTACATTATTGTATATGAAAGTTAATTTTCTTTTGAAGTATCACAAAAATCATATTTTGGGTATAGACTTGCTATGAGCTTTTTCTTTTCTTTCTTTCCTTCCCTCCATTTTCCCTCCCGGAATTGAACCCAGGGGCACTCAACCACTGAGTCACATCTCCAAACCTTTTTGTATTTTATTAGAGACAGGGTCTTGCTGAGTTACTTAGGGCCTTGCTAAATTGCTAAACTCTGGGTTTGAACTTGCAATCTTCCTGTCTCAGCCTTCCATTGGGATTATAGGCATGCACCACTGCTCCCAGTGAAGCTTTTTCTTTTAATCCCCATGTTAGGGGAATGGTGTGGGGAGATTCTTGCTTTCCCTATTCTATTTATCTTTGTGAGTTACTTCATTTTAAAATTTCTTTCTGGTAAGTATTGTAAAATGTTGTGTTTATTATTTGGTGCTGGGGATTGAATCCACGGCATTGTGCATACTAAGCGTGTGCTCTACCACTGAGCTATATCTCCAGCCCCAAAACTGTAGAGTTTGGGGAGAGAGGAAAACAAACAAACAAACAAAAACTTGTGGTCAATTAACCATGTTAAGTGAAAGTTATTTAAGTCTTTAGAACTATGTTTAGCTGGGCATGGTGATGCTCGCCTGTAATCTTAGCAGTTTGGGAGACTAAGGCAGGAGGATAGGAAGTTCAAAGCCAGCTTCAGCAATGTAGCAAAACCCTGTCTTAAAATAAAAAATAAAAAGGGCTGTGGATGTGATTCAGTGATTAAGCACCCCTGGGTACAATCAAAAACAAAACCAAAAACTGATTTTAAGGAAACAATTAAATATTTCCACATAAGTTATCTGAAATACCTGATGGCAGACACTATGTTTTATTACTTAAAAAACAAACAAACTGTACTTGTTACAATATGGATATACCATGTTCATTGTTGTTATTAAGAACCTGGTACTGGGCTGGGGATGTGGCTCAAGCGGTAGTGCGCTCGCCTGGCATGCGTGCGGCCCGGGTTCGATCCTCAGCACCACATAACAACAAAGATGTTGTGTCCTCCGAGAACTAAAAAATAAATATTAAAAATTCTCTCTCTCTCTCTCTCTCTCTCTCTCTCTCTCTCCTCTCTCTCACTCTCTCTTTAAAAAAAATAACCTGGTACTATTTCTGGGTAAGAAAAAACTGATGTATTTAATAAATTGGAGGCATAATAATGGAGTGGTTAAAAGAATACTGCTACCTGTGTTGGAGTACTTGGAATTAAACTTACCTTCTTCCAGGAATAACTATAATAACTGGAGTAGTGGAAATCTCCCTGTTTAAAAACATGAATGAATACCTGAAACAGTCAGAACATGACTTTTTTTTTTTGCAGTCCTGGGAATTGAACATTTTTCAAGTATGCTAGGCTGACTATACCCCACCCCTCTTTTAATTTTGAGACAGGTTTTGCTGAGTTAACCCAGACTGGCCTCTAACTTGCAATCCTGTGTTCCAAGTAGCGGGATTATAGGTGTGCCCCATGGTACCCAGTTTCTCTTTTTCTTTCTTTCTCTCTTCAGTGCTATATATTGAACCCAGGGCTTCATTCATGCTAGGCAAGTACTCTTCCTCTGAGTTACAGAGCTAATATCGCCAGCCCCCCAAAACCTGTTTTATGAGCTAGAGAACAATATGAGAGTATTTATAATACTGTTTTTTTATGTGACATGAAAAACACCTCCTTATTACTCTGCTTTTTCAGAATTATCCTGGCAATTTTTTTAATAATCATATATTTTATTTTATTTTTAGTTGATTTAATTTTTTTTATTTCTGGAAATTCTTGAATGTTCATTTTTGCCAATGAATTTTATAATATTTTTTCAGTTTATCCCAAGAAAAGTCTCATACAAAGTCAATGACAAATAACACATGGGTAGAGTTAGACCTATTAATTGAAGAGAAAACTAAGGATGGTAATATGATCAAGTGCTTTCAAAGACAGTGACTTCAGTATTAAAGGATTAAGAGAGTGACAACCCATTATTGGATGCTGGGAAATGATGGGTTAAGAAACTTGATGTAATCCTCAAATATTTTTGTGAAAATTGTCTTTATGATCATCCTGCAGTAGTCATAAAGTATTCTCATAAAATTTTGTTGGAAAAATTATACTTCATTCTTTGTTCTAAGAATTAGCATGTTAAAATTTAAAACTAAATTGTTTTTTGTAAGTTTATATTTATATAAATTTATTTCTGTAATATTTTTATTTTACATTAAAAGTTCAATCAATCCTTTTTACTCCATTATTTACCATGAAGTTTTGATTCTCATTTTAAATGTGTTACTTTGAGTAGTAGTCTTTTCTTGTGTCAGTTTTCTTTTGATAATGAGAATTTCTTATATTCAAAGGAAAACTTTTAAGCCTATTCTGAAACTTTTTAGGAGAGATTGTCAATGACTTGTTAACTGTTGTTACTTTAGTTGAAATTGGATCATATTCATGAAGAGATATATCTCTTCATATTTATATCTCTATATAGATATACACCTCTAGTTTCTATGACAGTGCCTGGCACTTAACAGATGCCCCAAAATGTTTTTTTTTTTAAATAAATGAGAACTAAATAGAGGGAAATATCATCCTTTTCTATAGGGAATGTATAATCTAATGATGGGGCTACAACAAATAAACAAAAGATTAGTAATGCTTATAGATGGAGAGGAAAAGGTCATTTCAGTTGAGCTTAATAGTAAGTTTTAATTTTCAGGAGTTTGAATTTGATTTAGGAGGAATTTGGAGTGATAAATTTTGCAGAAGAAAATTAATGATAGGTCAGAAGAAAAACAAACTATTTTTGTAGGACTGCTGTGTTAGTCAGCTTTTTAATTGCTGTGACCAAGATACTTGACAAGTACAACTTTGAGGAGGAAGTTTATTTTGGCTCACAGTTTCAGAGGTCTCAGCTGATTCCATTGCTCTGAGCTCTTGGTGAGGCATAACATCATGGTGGAAGGGCTGATGGAGGAAAACTACTCAACTCATGATGTCCAGAAAGCAGACAGAGAGGGATCAGGGACAAATACAAAGGTACACCTCTAGAGACCTAATTCCTCCAGTCATTCCCACCTGCCTATAGTTACTGCCCAACTAGTCCATTCAAATTATTAATCCATCAAGTGGCTTAATCCACTAATTAGGTTTCAACTCTTACAATCTAATCCTCTCACTGCTGAACATTTCTGCCTTCACACAGGAACTTTGGGGAAATACCTTATATCCAAACCATAATAACTATATAGGTAGGTTAGGGTTTTTTTGTTGTTGTTGTTGTTACTGTAAGGTAGTTCTGAGCCACATCTTTGACTATAAATGTGTATAGCAAGGAACAGAGCTGTCTGAAAACATCAATGACTTTAAAAAAAATTTTGTGATGCTTTCCAAATACTGAATTCTGAAACTCTGTGTAACCAGGGACATGTTATATTTACTAAAGATAGAAAATAATTTTTTCTATTTTCCTCAAAAAAAATTCTGAAAAACAATACACATTAAATATAAAAGCATAAAACAGTATAATCACATGCAATATATCATCACATACATGTTTCATCTCACACATGGACGTTTAATTTTTAAAGTAGCCCAGCAGGATTATGCACACCCAAATTCCATTAACCATAATGTGTTTTGTCATCTTCATTCTTTTTCAAGTTCTAGCCCACACTTTAATGTAAGCTTATTAATGTCAGACACAGAAATTAATATAGGAAAAATAATGTGTTGTTTTATAAAAATAATTTTTTATAATATTGGAAACTAAATACAATATTTTTATTGATTGAATGGACAGGCTCAGATAATAGGTTATTGAAATATCATCAGTTCATTACTAAATATGCCTTAAAAATTCTGTTAGTGCAATAGGATTGAATGTATTTTTATACTATTGATTGCTTTTGCTTACAAAGTTTTTACCTGTTAGAATGTTTTTGAGATTTTGCATATTTTATATTTAAAAGAAAATATCTTTCTGTGACAATGTGCTGTTGAAACAGAGTTTGTTTATAGTTGATATCTCATTTATACCAAAATCGATATCTCCTATATTATCAGTAGAGAAAGCAGTTTGTAATTGTAAAATATATATATGCAAACATATTTAATGGATTTTAAAATTATTTCCCTAGGAAACATAACATTTGAAACAATGATGGAAATTCTCCGAGATAAACCAAGTGGCATTAATATGGAGGGAGAATTCCTGACCACTGCAAGCATGGTTTCTGTTTTACCTCAAGATTCCAACCTTCCTTGCATTCACTTCTTTACGGGGACTCCTGATCCTGAGAGGTAAAGTCACAAAATACTGTGAACTAGCAAGTGGTCATGGTATGGGGAAGAATCATAGTGTGTTGATAATTCTGTGAGACTAAATTTTTGTTACATAAATAAGACAACTTGTTGGTGGATTTTCTGGGCCAATTTTAGATTGCAATTTCCATAAATGTGTAACTGTTCTCATTTTTTATGGGAAGAAAAGGCTTATAGTTTTGTATTTACCCTTATCTGTACTCCTCTTTCCTACAAATATATTTAACATTGTCAAGAAAAGAAGGTAGATAGGTTTCTCTACTCAGATTTCAGACATTAATGACATTAGATGATTTATAAGTTAGTAAATTGAATAAGTAATGTAGTTGTGCTAGATTTACTTTTGTACATATAGAAAACACATACATATAAAACTTAAACTATCAGTAGTTCAAGTTATATCTTTAGGACTTTATTTATAGACTATCTTGATTCAAGTCATTTGTATCTCTTACCAAATTTAACACCACATTACATTTAGAAATGATTTCGTACTTGCTATCCCTTAATGTTATAGACTTTCATATTGTTAAAGATACTTCAAGAAGTTAGAGTGTGAAACCTGTGTCCCTTCATTAACACTTGTACTGATTTTCACTCCAAGTTATAATCCTCAGTCTATAACACTGAGAATTGTTCTTACCTTAGGAAATGGAAAACTGTTCATTCACTGACATGGTATATGTGCTGTGCTCTCAGTAGGTCGGTATGAATGCAGCCCTAAATTAAGCATTGCCCCTGCTATAAATGAGATCACACTGTACACTGGGATTTGGGCATAGCATAATTAATATGACAGGAACAACTTACTTATGTAGCATCATTAACAGAAACTTCTCTAAGAGAATCTTGGAAAACTTAGAATAATGCTGAATTTTTAAACATTTTGACATGTCAATTTAATTAAGTCTCTTTCTTCTAGATCAGTTTTTAAGCCTTTCATATTTGTGCCACATATTTCACAACTGTTGGATACCAGTTCACCAACATTTGAACTTGAAGATCCAGTTAAAAAGAGGCTGCACTTAAAGAGTAAGCCTGACAGAAGACACCCACTCTACCAAAACCACCAACAGGCTTTGGAAGTAATAAATAATAATGAGGTATTATTATATTATCTGTTGTATCATTAGAATAGTTTAAAGTATGATTCAATCTGAATTCTAAACATTGAAGAACCAATTTCTTTCCTTCATGTAAAAAGTAGGATTATAAATAGTATAGATGCTGCTGGAGATGATGGTGCCCGCCTGTAATCCCAGCAGCTTGGGAGGCTGAGGCAGAAGGATTGGATTTCAAAGCCAGCCTCAGTAACAGCGAGGTAATAAGCAACTCAGTGAGACTCTGTCTTTAAATACAAAATAGGGCTGGGGATGTGGCTCAGTGGTCAAGTGCCCCTGAGTTCAATCCCCGGTACCCTCTACCCCCACCCCCCAAAAAAAAAAGAAATAGTGTAGATGCTATTACTATAGTAAAGCTGTATTATTTTTACTTTTGGTTAAGAATATGTATGTTGTGACTATTTTAGAGAAATTTAGTATATTAAACATAATAATAACTAACATTTATTTAGCACTTATCATATACCATTTTATATGGATTATTTTATTTAATCTGCACAATCATTTTATGAGATAGGTACTATTGTTATCTCCATTTTACTGATAAGGAATCCAAGACTAGGAGAGAGGTTTAGTAATTAGCTTAGTATCTCACACCAAAAATTACAAAGACTCTAAAGGGCAGTAAATTTTAATCCTACAACTGCAGATGAAAATTAATTGGAAGTGATTGAAGGCCACATAGACTTAAAATAATAAGTTGTTTTTAAAAAAGATAATATATGCTTATTATTTTAAAAATGTGAACATTGTAAAGAGCAACATATCACCTGAAATCTCCAGAAATAAGCAGATGTATTTATTTTATGACATAGATTGAAACTTAATTTTATAAAATATACCTCTTCAGCCTTCCCTATCCCTTGCCTGTCCAACTCCCCCCCCCCCATAAGAATGAAATGGGGCTGGGGTTGTAGCTCAATAGTAGAGTACTTGCTTAGCATGCATTAGCATGCATGCATGAGGCCTTGGGTTTGATCCCCACCCAGCATTGCAAAAAAAAAAAAAAAAAGAAGAAGAAGAAAAGAAAGAAAGAAATAAAAAAGAAAAAAAGAAGGTACAAGTGCTGTCTAAAGGCAACTATCAATTGACAACGTGCAATGAAGGAAAAGATTAACCATCCTATATCTTTTCTTGGCTATTTTTACCACTTGCTAATTTTTCTTGCTATATAATCCTTTAACTTTTTCAAGATCTAGGCATTTACATCTGTCTACATTTAAATCAATTAAATTAATTTTCCTCCAGGCAATTACTCATTTTTGCCTGTAATATGTTTGCATAGTTATCTGCCTTTTTCCCCCCACTTCACTATTTTGCTTTTGCTTGAAGCACTTTGCCAGACTTCCTATTTGCTAAGAATTCTTAATGCTGATTCTGCTTTATTGGGGACCAGTTTGTTTTCACATCTGGTCTACAGTCTAAATACTGTTTTGTAGCTTAGTGGTGTGAAATGAGAGGCAAGTAATAGGAACCCACTTAATATGCTGACTGGGGCCCAAGTGACTGGGCCTGAGGTGTCTATCATTCCTATGTACTTAGCTTATTCTCCACACTCAGAACAGTGTGGTGAACAATGATGTGCACTCTGATTCTTTGGTCTTTGCTCAAGTCCCTTAGTGTTATGCTTCAGGAACTTCCCTTTACTCCTCCTGTGCAGTTTCCACACAGCCTTTGTTGCTCATAATTGCTCTCATGAGCTTTCACTTCTCTTTTCCCCATTATACTGCTTCTGGGAGGTGAGCTTTATAGAGTTAGTATTAAATATTTGTTAAAGTAAATTAAATTGCTGATTGGAATTACAAAGTAATTTTGGGATAAAAATGAAAAGCTCGGGGCTAGGGTTGTGACTCAGTGGTAGAGTGCTCACCTAGCATACATGAGGCACTGGGTTCGATCCTCAGCACCACATTAAAAAAAATAATATGTCTGCCTAAAACTAAAGATACATAAATAAATAAATGTTTAAAAACATTAGAAGCTGTTACTGTTTAAAAGATGTTAATTGTTGATTGACAATATAAAGTGGTGGAAAAATAATGTAATTTGAGGGTGGTATCAATAAGCTGTGTTCTAGTTCTGACTCTATAACTACTTTTTTTGTTTTAGGGAGACTCAGTCCTACTGATAGTTTTAATTTACATTTCTTGATTACTAGTGAGATAGAAAATCTTCTATATTTATTGGTATAAATATTAAATGACTTGGCTGGGTTTTTTTTCATAGCTTATTTCTTAGGTGATTTAAAAAAAATTTTTTTAGTTGTTGATAGACCTTTCTTTTATTTATTTATATGTGGTGCTGAGAATTGAACCCAGTGTCTCACACATGTCAGGCAAGTTCGCTATGCTGAGCCCCAGCCCCAGCCCCTCTCAGTTGACTTTTGGGTCATTTATGTTTGTGTGTTTTGCATCAAAGAGGCAAAAAATATGAATGTTAACTTTGTTATGTGCAGGGATTTTGTTGTTGCTGTTTTAAAATATATATTTTAGTTGTTGATGGACCTTTAGTCATTTATTTGTATGCAGTGCTGAGAAATGAACCCAGTGCCTCACACATGTGAGGCAAATGTCTACCACTGAGCCACAACCCCAGCCCTTGTTGTTGTTGTTTTTGATGCTGATAATTGAACGCAGGGATTTCATTCAGTCTAAAATAGAGATTCATTCCTTCTATATTTACATATTAGGAGGGGTAACTAATCCAGAAGTAGAAACCACAGTGAACAAATCTTGTCTGTGAGGGTGGGTTGGAATTTGGATAGATTCATGTACTCATGTATGTGTATTTGTGTACTTTTCATTGTTTAGGATAAATACTGTTTAGGAACAATACTGGATAACATGAGGAAGCTGGAGAAAGAACTATTCAAAAAGATGGAGTCAGTCCTCCAAAACAAGCATCTTGATATGGATAAAATTGCTAATCTCTTTCCTCAGAGTACAAAGGATGAAATTAGAATTTATAAGGCAAATATTACTTCATAGCAATCATAGAAATGGTGGAAATCTCCCTCAAAGTCAGAATCCATTGTCTTGAGGTAAACCTACTTAGCTATTATTCTTTAATAGCATTCAAGTGATAGTTCAATTGTTAAAACTCATATAGTTTTGCTGAGATACTGACAAAGAAAACCAAACATATATCATGAGGTAGCTAGGTGTTATTCCAGGCAATTATTTCTTTTAGCCACAATAACTTTTTTTTTTGTCACAATAATTAAGTACTCAGGTGCTGGGGCTGAGGCTCGGTGGTACAGCACTTCCCTCTCATGTGTGAGGCATTGGATTTGATCCTCTGCACCACATGCAAATAAATAAAATAAAAGTATTGTGTCCATCTACAACTAAAAAAAATTAAGTATTCAATTCTACATAAAGCATAAGACATTAATATGATGCATGGATTTATACTTATAATTTCGTAGAACCCTCAAATCATTTTATCAATTATTTTAAGTTTTTTTTAGTAACGGAAAAAATATGAAGTGGTGAGTTTTCTTACGCTTTAAGCAAATATTAACCAGTGCTAACATGGGAATTTTCTAGATTTACACACTAAATCTTTGTCATTGTATTAATTCTGAAAATACACTTTCATTTAAACACACTCTGTATCAAGAGTTGGCTTACCAGTGAACTTATAGCTCCAATTGTTTAGCCTTCCACTGTCTCTTAGAAACCACTATTTTGTTTTTAGTTTTCTCTGTTTTGCTTTCCCCATAATGTTGGAATAATACAGTAGGTATTCTTTCAGATTGATTTCTCTTGCTTACTAGTAACATACACTTAAGTTATTCCGTGTTTTTCATGACTTGATAACGCCTTTCTTTTTAGCCTGAATAATATCCCACTGTCTGGATGTATCACTGTCTGGATGTATCATTACTAAAGGACATTTTGGTTGCTTTTAAGTCTTGGCAATTATGAGTAAATCTACACACTGCCATATGCAGGTTTCTGTGTGGATGTAAAATTTCAACTTACATTGGGTAAATTACAAAGTGTGCAACTGCTGGGTCATATGGTAAGACCATGTTCAGTTTTTGTAAGAATTCGCCAAACTGTCTTCCAGAGTCACTACCATTTGCATCCCCACCAGCAATGTTGCACCATATCCTTCCCAGCATTTTTTGTGTCAGTGTTTTAAATTTTTACCATTCTAATAGTTGTGCAGTTGTTTCTCGTATTAATTTGCAATTCCCTAGTGACATGAAATGTTGAACATCTTTTCATTGCTTATTTGCCACCTGGGTACATCTTCTTTGGTGAGGTGTCTGTTCAGATCTTTTGCCCATTTTGAAATCAGTTGTTTGTTCATTTTCTTATTGTTGAGTCTAAAACTCTTTCAAAGACATTGTTCTTGGGTTAAAGTCTCTTAACAAATACCACCAAGAGCCTGCTAATTAATCTGTCCTCTGTCTTTATCTTATTACACGTTCACCATTGTTTTTTATGTTTCACCTATGCTGCCCTTTCAAGTCTTGGAATGTGCCCAGTTCCTTCCTCATGGAACATTCATTCCGTGTTCTCACCTTTTGTAGTTCTTTTAATGGTTTTGCCAAGACAGGAATTCCTTAAGGAAGTTTTCCTCAAACCACAAGGTCAGGTCTCTCTTAAATACTCTTGGAGCCACACGCTATCCTGATCACAAATTAATTATACATTAAACATTTGCACAGAACTTTAAACACAGTAGAACTAAGCTCTATGAAACTAGGAATCATATTTGTTCTTACTGTTGTATGTGCAGTGTTCAGTATTGTGTCTGGCATGTAATAAATGCTTATTAATAGATATTTGCAAAATGAATATTCAGATACTGACAGGAAAAATTTATACAGTCCTCTGCCTATAAAAAGCAAGGTTGCAGAAATTATCTAGATAATTTATCTATACAACTTGTTAGCTTTTGATAAGTTTCAAATCAAGCTGTTGCTTCTTTCCATATTAGAAATGGGAATATATCCCCATATGAAAGCAAGGATAATTGGGGCTGGAGCCATGGCTCAGTGGTAGAGGACTTGCCTCACACGTGTGAGGCACTAGGTTCAATCCTCAGCACCACATAAAAATAAATATATTGTGTCTATCTACAACAAAATGTTTAAAAACACAAGGATTATTAATGTATTATTAATGTATGTAATTATTAGTGTAAATTAATATAATATAGCTTGACTTTTACTGTATAAATGCAATTGGGCTGTGAGTACTTGTGGGGGTGATTAATGCCTTGGGATATATTGTAAAAAATTTAAGGTTTTATTAAATTTTATCTATTGTAAGAGTAAAAAATATAGTTGCTGAATTAAGCTTTTTATTAGGTCAACCCTTAAATTATGTTATAAACCAAGGGAGTCATCTAATAAATTGAGTACTTTACAGAAAGCTACATTGTTTGATCTTGATGAAAATATCAGTTTATATATTTATTGTTAAAAAAAGAATGTTGTCCTAGAAATAATATGTAGCCTAGAATTTTGGAAAGTTAGTTCCTTCTTGTAAAATTTTCCAAAAACAGTTCTACATAGTGAATTTTTCTCTTTTGCATAACTTTTGGGTCACTAATCATTATTCTCCAAGTACCAAAATATACTTTATCTTATTCTAAAAATATTAAAAGCAAAGCACAAGTTAGGCATGGACTTGTTCATTGAGAGTTAAGATAACAATAGACTATGCTGAAGATTAGTAAAAAGGGGTAGATTTTAATCAAAATTGTACCAGATAATTTTCTCAGCTGTGACTCTACATATGAAAAATCATGAGATGTGGCTCAGCAGTAGAGTGCTTGCCTAGCATGTGCAAGGCGCTGGGTTTGATCCTCAGAACCACATAAAAATAAATAAAATAAAGGTATTGTGTCCAACCACAACTAAAAATAATATTTAAGAAAAATCATGAAATGTATGTAAGGCACTCTTAATTTCATATTAACTCACTCATAAAAGGTGTTTAGTGAATTCATAATTGGGGAAGTTCCTATGCACAGGACCTAATGGGTCATGAAGAAAGGGACAGTCTTAAGAAACTCATTTAAGAAAACATTAAGAACTTAGATTAAAGACCCGTTTGATAGTATCTGTATCATTGCAGTTGCCCAAAGAAAAGATGACAGCAGTGAAAGTTAAAATAGGTAGTTTATTGAGAAACTTGCTTTGTCAGTGAGAAAGTAACAGTTACAAATATTTTCATTTAATAAAATTAACATATCCTTAATCTAAAAACATCTCTTAAAATCCTTTATCTGAAACTGCAGATCATTCTGATCTAGGATTTTCTTTTAGTGTCTCCCATGGAAAAAGAGGTTGCAGAATCCTTTTGTGCAAATAACAGAACATATGCAGTATGACTTATTTGTATGACTTGTTCATAAATAAAAAATTTCTCCACTTGAGTTTGAGTTGCCTGCATGCATGTGAGTTACATCTCTATTGGAACAGCAGTGAGGCTTTATGCTTACTCCTGAGCATTCAAAGAGTATTAACGTGGTCATATTTTTTTAGAAAAAGTTCCCCCACAAGACAGTTCTGTTTAAAAACACGCCCATTCTCTAATGATAGCTTGAAATTTGTATAGGTTAATGGTATACTAAAGTAAAATTTACTTGTTAAATACACTAGGCTTCCATGCAGGTTTTTAAAAAATTTATATATCTGTTGCATTAAAAGGGCAATAATTTTCTAAACGGCTTTATATAGAAAACACTAAACATGAGATAAACATTTCAACATATTTTAAGTAAGTTAAACTGACACCTAATAATTAAGTAGATGTTCAAAAATCATGTGAATAACTCCCTTTAATTTTCTGAAGATGAACTTTATCTGTTATGGTCTGAATGTTTGCATCCCCTCAAATTCATATGTTAAAATGTAATCCCCAGTGGGATAGTACTGGGAGGTGACTAGGTCGTGAGGGTAGAGCCCTCATGAATGGCATCAGTCCCTTTCTCAGGGCTGAAGAGACAAGAGTTTTTCCCTTCTACCATGTGAGGTCACAGCAAAAGGGCACCAGCTGTAAACCAGAAATCAGGCCTTCACCAGACACTGAGCCTGCCCATGTCTTAAATCTTAGACTACACAGCCTCCAGACTTATAAGAAATAAGTTTCTGTTGTTTATAAGCTATCCAGTTTGTGGTGTTTTGTTATAGCTGCCTTAATGGACTAAGATAGCAACATTTAGTAATTTAAAAATTTAAAAAACAGATTTTTTTTAATACATAGAATTCATAGACTGAATTCTAAAGGTAGTCATAGGGTGCTATGTCTAGAAGTTTTAACTCTTGACTTGGCCTATATATATGGTCCTTTTTATTCACTGCAGGGAGAAAAGTAGTAGGGTTATTATTCTGTACTATGTTGCTTTGTGCAAATAATAAGTGATACATCACATGACAATAATTTTTTAATATTTAAATAAATATGCACAAATTACTATCTGTAGCACAAAAGTTAGAGATTGGATTTTGATGATAATATTTATGGAGGTTTTTATTCCTTTCCTAATGACATAGATTAGTACTTTGGTTATAAGAGCAAGAAGAGACAAGCCTATTTTAAAAAAAAAGGCAGTGATTCTAATTTGTTAATGAGTTTTTTCGAAGAAATGGACGGGGGCTGGGAGGAATAAGAACCTCTTATTAGATTCAGTAAAATTATTTTTTTTAGGAAGTGCCATTAATAAATGTAAAGTTACCATAATTTTATGTCCATTTCACCAGCAGAACATCTGTCAAATTTGGCAATTAAAAGGAATTGTCAACTGGATATTGATTTTGAAGTTATAGCAAACAGTTGCAGGAAGAAATCATTTTATAATGTTGCCACATTAGTATTATTTATAGTAATTATTATATTCACTATCAGAACTTTTCCTTTTGTTTCTTTCTTTTTCCTAGGTCACTTTCCTATGTGTTTTCCATACTAAAACCACAGTGTTAGCACGGGGCGGGGGGAATGCATCTTGTCAGATTTTACAGAAGTGGCAACTAAGGCTCAGAGAGGGTCTAACTTTCCCAAGATCACACAGATAAATACTGGATCTGGGACTAGAATATGATTCCATGGAGGATTCTCTCCTTTATCATTTAGGACTTAGGAGAAAGTGAAGATGGGGGTGAATGCTCAATTTCTTTATAGCTTTCCTGTTGGGGGCTGTCTGCATTAATAGCAGAAGTCTGTTCAGGACTCTTTTGAAGAAATCTGTAAAACAAGTACTCATCCCGAAATTCATATTCATTGGTAATATGTTGGATGACTCCCCCTTGCACCAGTCTGTCTCCATATATCACAGCTTCACCACGGTCAGAGGCAAGGCCAACTTCAATTAGCCAGTTCACCTGGTCACAGCCACAGAAGGTCCCAGCAGAAGTCTTTGCACCACACCTGTATGTCAAAGGAATGATTCACCCATATGTTCTGTAAACCTGGTATCAGCACTGCATGGTAGAGGACAAGCAAGGAAAAAATAGAAGGAAACAAGGGAAGACGGCACGATAGTTAAAAGCATGGCAGGAATGAAACTGTTCTGAATATAAAGGAATTGTTAACTTTCCTGACCCCAGAAAGACTCCTGGAGAAAAATAAAATATGCCAATAATGCTTGTGAAAACAGAAACGCTTCAACAACAAAAAATGGACATAGGTAATGTCTGAATATTAAATATATTATAATTTCTTATATTCTTATTTGTGCTAAGTAATTTTAATTGTCTCAGGAACATTACATATTTTTTGTAAGCTCTTAAGAAGTGACTATTTTTATTAAACTACTCAAATCAAACTTTATTATCGTGCCCACAAGTAGTGTTTCTTTCCATCAGCAACCAAGACAACCTCACTTTTGTGTTTGTCAGGATTTGCTTCATTAAAGAGCAAGGAAAGAATAAGTGAGATCTGTCTTGCTACAAATCTTAAGATTTTTTAAAATGTGCTTTATAAATCTACTTCTTGATCACTTAAATTTTGTCTTCTTAATGCAAATATGAGGTCCTTCAAATGTGTTCAAATAAACAAGGAAAAGAGAAATGAAAAAAAAAACCCAACCAAACCCAATTACATAAATTCTGTACAAATATGCAATAGACAACAAAAATCTGTCCACAAGCATCAGTCAAGCTGTAAAACCTAAAGTGCTTGACAATGAGAAATAGCGAATGAAGACTGAGATGAAATGAGAAACAGGTGACAAGAATTTAAAAACATTTTATCATAAATAAAATATATGTGTATCATATAAGAATTATAAAAAAGGTTAATAAACGAAAATGTTTCTCAAGTATGTAAAAATCACAGTATGTTTTGTTTTGAGGTGCTGGGGATGTCACCCAGGGCCTTCATGCTTGTTAGGCAAGCACTCCACCGCTGAACTACATCCCCAACCCCAGATTACAATATTTTAACTTAGTAATAAGAACTCTTAACTTAATTCTTTGCAACTGCAAACATCATTTTGACAGAAGCCTGAATGTTACAACCCCTGTCTGAGCCTTCTTCCTGTTTGTTGGCTTTTAATTTATAGTCCTAATGCCTTCTGTCCCAGACACCAATTGAATAGTTTCTTGAAGACTGTGATCAGGCAGCTGTAACAAAAGCCCATGGAGATGTACAGAGTGTCAGAGAATGTGATGCTGTACAGGCAGTAGAGCCTGGAAAGGGACAGGGAACAGGCCAGAACACTACCAGCTGGTGCCCATTCAACCATCTGGGACCAAGGCAGCCTGGCAGCCCTGCAAATGGTAAGAGCTACACTTCCCGACAGTTGGCAATCACAACAGGCCTGACAGAGATAACAACAGAGTTTTCTTTTTTAATTTTGAAAAGCAGTTGAAAAACAAGTTGTTGATGCGGATAATATCTTGAAATAATTGTGCTCAGCCCTTTAAGGGTAGAACATTAGCTTTTCTCCATAGTTTACCATTAGGCTAGGCATATCACAGACATTTTGTCACCTAATTCAAACAATATTGAGAGTCGGATTTTTAAAGAAAAGGAAAACTAAGGCTAGAGAATTGAACCTGCCTATTGTCACACAGCCAAGAAACTTCAATTCAGGAGTTGAATTCTAGTATTAACCTACACCCAAATGCTTCCCCTTTCCACCATCTAACCTAGGCTACCTTCTGATTATAATGGCATGTATATTAAATATAGTGGCATAATAGGTGCAAATAAACTCTCCTATATAATTTTCCGTTATACACATGTTACTTTCCTTATGTTTTATTTTTCTTGCATGACAACCAAAAATATTTTCACTACAAATTTGTTTATTCAAAGTTGGTCATTTCCTGCTGCAGTATATTCCATACCTTGAAGATATAATGTCATATACCAAAGGAAGATTAGGACTTGAGGTGAAATATAAGCAGCAGAATTAATTAAGAGGCAGAAATTTTATTATTATTATTATTTGTGGTACCAGAGATTGAATCTGGGGCACTTTACCCCAGAGCTACATCCTTTTTTAAAAAATTTTGAGACAGGGTCTCACTAAGTTAACATGGCTGGCCTTGAATTTGCGATCCTCCTGCCTCAGCCTCCCAAATTGCTGGGCTTACAGGAGTGTGCCACCACTCCTGCCTTCATTTTGTTTTCTTGGCAATATGAAACAATATAATAATATAACACTAGAAAATGGGAATATAAAACCATTTCTGAATCCAATGTATTTCAAAGCTTTGTGAGAGACACTAATGGCCAACATGAAGTGAATGTTAATATTCTACCACATTCGGGTTTGTTTTAAAGTTCTCACATTTTATGTAGAAATCAGAAGTTATATGATATTTTAAAATAGTAAAATCAAAGTAATATGTCTCTTTCATATGCTACTTCTTAAACTAAAAATTGACCCATAACTATTAGCCTATTAAAATCCAAAAATAGTTAATCTAAAATATAATTATTTGGATCTACAATGGCAATTTGCTTACCTTCTTTCCTTGACGATGTTACGGATACAGAGGTCACGGTGATAATGGATAAATTGTTGACAGGTCATTTTTATTTCCTCAGAAACAAGAGAATCTCTGTTTTCTGCTGTTTCTTTATTGTTCCATAGAAATTCAAGTCTGAAAACCAAATTTAAGGAGTTTATTTTTTCTTACTGGAGATTGAACCTGGAACTTTGTGAAAACCTAGGCAAATGCTCTACTGCTGAGTGACATCCTCAGTCCCCCCACCCCCCACCATTTTTTGTGGTCCTGGGGCTTGAACCCAGGGTCTTGTTACATGCAAGGAAAGCACTCTACCAAACTGAGCTATATCCCTAGCCCCTCAGCCCCTTTTTAAGAAATGTTTTTGTCTTGATACAGATTCTCACTAATATGCCCAGGCTGGCCTCAAACTTGAGGCCTCCCAGGAGCTGGGATTATAGATGTGTATTACCATGCCTGACTAAGGAGGCTATTTTTTTTTTTTAAATATTCACTTTCTTAAAGTTTTTTTTCTAAAACTTTATTTTACTTTTATTTTTATGTAGTGCTGAGGATTGAACCCAGTGCTTCACATGTGCTAGACAAGTGTTCTACCACTGAGCTACAACCCCAGCCGAAGGAGGCTATTTTTAACGAAAGAAAAGCACGGAGAGAGAATCCCTTCTGCTCTATCAAAATGGCTGTTCCAAAGCCAGTCACCAAATTTCCCATCTCATCTACAACACAACTGATTCTGCATTTAGTTTCCTTTTCACAGAAGGCTGGGTGAGTGACCTAATTATTTTATAAATCCTCTAGACATTTTTGGCTCATTTCAGTTTTTACTAAGAAATATTCCTTATACTGTATTTTTGAAACATAAAGATAACTTAGATATCAAATAGTTTACTCAATCATTTTGAAATTTTGGTATCACAGAGGAAAATACTGGGCTCTGGAGTACAGACTGGTTTTGTTTTGGCCAGCTCACACAATTGAACTGTTGAGTAGTTCACATTATGAAGCTGATAACTAAGTTCAATAACTTTCTTACTACGCTTTTCCTTCATGAAATGATTATGACCCTAACAATGAAATCTTAGTGAATAAGATGATGCTGATGCTGATGCTGAAGGAGAAGAAAGAAAGAATAAAAGATACTGTTTTGGGGCACTATTCATAGAGCAGGTAGGATGAATTCTGTTAGCACTTCTAATTTCTACTAATTTTGACTTTAAAAGCAAATGAAGTACAAAGATTTGTCCCTCTGCCTTTTCCTCCCACCTACAAGTTGCAATACTTGTTACTTTTTAAAATTCTTGATCTTAATTCAAAGAAGCCCTTTACTAAGCCAATAAAATAATTTAGAAAGAAAAATTGAGTTTTCTATAAGTTAGTTTGATAGAAGAATCCTGTTGTCAAAGGTGAAAGACAATCAAATATATTCCTTTGGGGGCACCACTTAATACTACCCTTTCTAAAGATATGTTCAAGTTTTATTTAACTTTATGTAGCTAATGGCATAGATCAAAATCAGAGTCCATCAGTTTTTGTTAAAATGCAAATTATATTGCTCCATTTATAATAGTTCTTCCAACATTTTCTCTGCAGTTATTTACAACTATGTGAATCAACAGATAACCCTTGTATGGTGTTTAGTGGTGGTCTAACAGTTTAAAGGTATAAAAATATCAGTATCTTAATATAATGGCTTTGTCATCAAATTTAGGAATATAGAGATTTATTTCAAAACTAAATTTACCTTCTTTTGAAAGGCAGGATGATTAAATGTTTGTCCAATCCAAAGATTCCAAAGGAAATAAATCCCTAGGGAAGAAAACAAAATTATTTTTTCTGAATGCAGCAATAAAATTGTAAGAGCAGGAATTAAGGAAGTCACCAAATTTAGTGCTTGAGGAGGCAAACCTATAGTGTGATTAGAGCAACATTTCAAATGGAGCATACAAAGCAGGTACTCTAAAGTTCAGTACCTGGAACCAGACATGTTTGCTGCCTCTTCCCAATCATTCTGTTCTAATTATGATGGGTGATAAAAACTAGTGCTGAGCAACCATATTCCTATGACTTCTTACTAAAGAAAAATAAAAATATTTAAGAATTATATGTCTTTGTTTTCTTGTTTTGAAAAAAAAATCTCCCACTGTGCTTAGGTATTTATTGTTTTTTTGTTGAAACTTCATAAATTACATAATTAACAAGTGCTGCAATATCCAATAATAATAACTGAACAGAATTTATGTGAAGTGGTACTGGCTAGTGGTTAGGGAAAGGGCTTGAAGGAATTGGAGTAATAAGGCAAACTGGCACCAGATATAAGCCCCAGATCAGGAAATTTAGGACTGCCTGGGAGAAAGAGAGCTCAGCTGCCATTTGTGAAGCATACTGAGGTGCAGGTTGGTGGAAGGTGGGATGGAGAAGGCAATATAACATTATATGAAGGGCCCGATTTTCTTTACCCCAAACTATAAGCAGTCAGAAGGGAATATCTTTCTCCTCCTCTCCAAGAGGAAGACTGGATGAGAGTGAGGTTTGTGTGTCTCTCACTCCCTTGAACTACTTGTGTGGGAGCATTCCTGGCACTAATTCAGTTCATGACAAAGTGCAGTGCAATGAAGCTTTCTCAGCCCCAGGACTAGGAGGGCTAAGCTTGAATTGGCTTTCTGAATGCATAATGCCACAGAAGACTGAGATTTTTCAATCTAGTATTTTATAATTCTTGGATACAAAGTCAGATCTTAATATCACAATGTAAGATATAGTTATCAAGTAGATCTTGGGAAGTTCATATTTGTTGTAATAAGCTGACACAAATAACCGAGGTAATTTGTACCTTTAGATATAACCATTTTGTTCCCACAATAATGGCAAAACAAACTGGAAATACTTCAAGAAATTAATGTTAGGAAAAATCTTGCAGGAGCATTTATTGACAAGTCTTAACTAACTCTTGGCAAATTATTTTACATTTAGTAGGCAACATACTGATTTCAAATACAATATTTTTTCAAACTGATATTCAATCTCTGGATGAGGGATGAGTATTCTCTAATTAAAAAGTAAGGGGCTGAGCTGGGGATGTGGCTCAGTGATAGAGCACTTGACTAGCATATGCAATATCCTGGGTTTGATCCCCAGCACCACCACCCCGACACCCACAGTTAATGAAAAGATCAAATTTTGAAATTTGCACCTAAAAATATTTTCCAATATGTAAAACGTATTGTTAAATATGTATTTTAATAGTGTCATGAACATAGACAATAGTACCTTTTACATCACTTTTTCATGGAATTTTAGTTTTCTATGTTTTAAACTGGGGATGATAACATCTATGTTGCAAGTATTATTGTGATGTTTAAATGAGATAATGAATATAAAATGCTTAGCAATTTTTGGCACACAAATAACTATCAAGGAAAGAAAAGTATTACCCCTGACTAAAGTTTTATTTACACACCACATGATTTTAAAGTAAAGATTTAAGTATCTGTTGTTTAAAATGTAAATGAAATAATATTTGTCCATCTAAGGGGATAAATCCTTTAAAGGAAGGTGAATTATTTTTCTCAAAGTGAGTTTTTAAGATTACAAAAAGTTTAAAAAGAACTTAGGACATCTTGTCCCTGCTTAAATTATGATTCTTTATCTCAAAACCAAAGCAAAAAAATTATTTGGTATTGCTGGTTGAAACACTCAATGTACATTCTGATGACTTTAACCAATATAAGAATTCATCTCTACTAGAAGACAGGCAGCAGCTGTCAGCTGTCATGTATACCAGCAGCTGGCAAACAAACTAAACCCTATTGATTTAGAAGAAAACAACAACATCCGCATACCCTTCTCTGCATTCAACTCATCCAGGAAGACAAAAACCCCTCAAAGTTTCAGTAAATAAGTACCTGGCCAAAGTTAAACACAGCACAGAAAAACTGTAACTCAACGTATAGTCTTCCAGGCTCTTGGTTGAATAGCCACCATAAACAACTGGAAAGATTCTATAAAGAAAAAAAAAGAGTATTTTAAAATGAAGCCTGCTAATCATTTCTCTCCATCCAGAGCACAGTACAATAACTTTTCTACCTAATAATTAGGGGGGGGGAGAGACTAAAGGGAAAAACACTGAGAGAATACAGAGGCTTTGTCTTTCAAACAAGAGGTTTCAACTACTTCTTCTGACAGATGTCTTTCAAACAGCATCTATTCTGATCAGATTTGAAGCAAGAAGACATGAGTCATAATACAGAGACTTACATAATATACCAGGACTGCCGACTAGCCTAAGACAGGACTGATTTTAAAATTAGTTCTACACAATGAAAATAATTATATCACTAAGCAGGAATTCTTGGAAGCATTTCTTTTTTTTTTAATTTTTGTCCTTAAACAGCAGATAAAGTGTAGCTGGCTGATATCATACTATGTAACAAGCATTCTGTGTGAAAAGGGCTCGTAGGTTATATGGCCTATCTCCCACCTCTAGGCAGGTTACACTTAAACTACCTTTAAAAAATTATAATAACTAGCTGGGCCCGGTGGTGCATGCCTATAATCCCAGTGGATCAGGAGGCTGAGACAGGAGATCACAAGTTCAAGACAAGCCTCAGCAACTAAGCTAGACCCTATCTCCAAATAAAATATAAAAGGGTGGAGATGTAGAAATCATATCTGGGTTAAATCCCTCCCCCCAAAATTACAATATTCAATATTGGTGAGAGCACTTTATAAATCTATACTATCGACCCTTTGAAAAACAATTTAGTAGAATACGTCTAAAATCACAGAAATATTTATTCTCTTTGATCCAGGTTTCTCAACTTTGGGAATATATCACTAGAAAATATAATGCATGGAGATGTTTTTTAGAGTATTTTGAAAAGTTAGAAACAATTCATAAAGAAGTGGTTGAGTAAATTATATAGCTCTCTATTGTTTACTAGGGAGCCATTTAAAGTATTAATTTTGGACACTTTGAAAATGCTTGACATAAGTGAAAAACCAGGTTATAAATATATGTATTATTAGAACCATGAAAAATGTGTTAAAAATTCAAAAGCAGGGGCCAGGGGTGGTGCTCAGTGATAGAGCCTGTGCTTAGCATGTGTGATAACCCTGGGTTCAATCTCCAGCACCCCCTTCCCCACAAAAATGTTAGATGTCAGTAATTTTTTTTAAAGAGAGAGAGAGAGAGAGAGAGAGAGAGAGAGAGAGAGAGAATTTATATATATACATATATAAATATATATATATATATATATATATATATATATATATATATATATATATATTTTTTTTTTAGTTCCCGGTGGACACAACATCTTTGTTTGTATGTGGTGCTGAGGATTGAACCTGGGCCACACGCATGCCAGGCGAGCGCGCTACCGCTTGAGCCACATCCCCAGCCCCAGATGTCAGTAATTTGATGGGCATTTTTCCTCTTTTCCCTACTGCATGAAGTAGTTAGGTTGATTTCCATAATTAAATCTTATTCTTTCAAGTTAATTTATATGAGAAATATCTTGTGAGTGATAATGTAGGCATTTGTCCACTTCGGTCAGTCAAGCATGTTAGGGATAACTGGCCCTTGGACACATGATGGAGATATCTATCTGATTTTACCAAATTTACGTTCAGAGCACAGAATGAATAAGTAATTCTAATAGAATAGGCTACTGGAACACTTAGGCAACAGAGAAATATGAATGATTCTCCCCTCGCCACCAAAAAAACTAAAAAAACAAAAAACACTTAAACTAGATTAGAATTTAGATAGCCTAGCCACTCTACTCTTGAAAAGTAGCAACTAAGTTTTGGTCCCAGATGCCTAAATAAAACCTTTGCCAGACATTTAAAGAAACAGGTCCCAAACAAAACCAGAGAAACATTTACAGCAAATAGGCCAATAATGAGAAGTAAACACAGCAAGACATGTCGAGTCAGTTGCTGGTCTCCACTCTGCAGATACTGTTCTTCTTCCTGGGCTAATATGCAGCTCTGGGAGTTACAGCGACTCACACAGTGATCATCTATGAAACAGTAAGCACAACAATTTGTAATCAGAGCTTTTTATTTGAATGCATTTTAAATTTATAATGACTTCCTAAGAGAAACAACAAAAAAGCACATTCAGCTAAGAATCAGTATGTAATTTTCGATGAAATCGGGGGAAAGCTCCGTCATGTTGTTTTAGGAGTTTTAGTTGGAGAGTGTTTTTATCTGAAAAAAAACCACTAGTATGTAATATTTCCCTTTTATTCCATTCACCAATGTTTTCTATCTACATAATTTGTTATATAATTATATATTAATATATGTTTTATAATTATACATAAAATTTTAAAAGGCTAAATTAATAACTCATGTTTCACCTGCATTAAATCTTCATAGTAGTCATGAATACACTATTTTGACTAACTGTGAAATAAATTTACAATTAACTCCTGCCTTTTCTGAGTTTAAAATTTGCCTTACAAAAGGCCTTACAAGGTACCAACTAGGTCTATATGCTATGTTTTGTTCACATATGAGACCAAACTCAAATCACAAAACTGACTCTTTTCTGTCCTAAAACAGGGGTGAGGGATCTTTCAAAAGAAACTTGTTTTTCCACTTCAGCTCCACTTTGTATATGGTACTAAAGAAAAAGGAAAAATTTTTACATAATACATGCCTAGTCTAACATACAATCTTATATAAGTTAAAGATTAAAAAACAATTTTATAGCTCTTACCCTAAAAATAAAAATCTATTTCTTAAGGCCACTTTTTGGGAAAGGACACATACAACCACTAAATGTGGTCTAGCATAATAGTTAATGGTAGGGAGAAAGTTTACAGTCTTGCTAAGTAAAAAGAAAGTAGGTCACCAAACTATCTCTGTAGTATGATTCTATTTTAATAATAACTATTTGTATATATCTGCTCTAGTTTGACTCTTGAATGTCCACCAAAGACCCAGTATTAAAGGCTGTCCCTAGTCTGAGGCACTGTTGGGAGGTTGTGAAACATTTAGGAGGTAGGTAAGGCACAGTGGAAGAAAAAATATTGGGACTCCAGCCCCTCCTTTCTTTCTCTCTTTGCTTCATGGCTGCCATGAGATGAGCAGCTTCTTTGCCACATGCTCCCACCACGATGTACTGTGCTGCCTTAGGCCCAAAGCACCTGGGTCACTTGACCATGAATTGAAACCTCCTAAACTATGAGCCAAAATAAACCTTTTTTCCTTATTAAGCTGATTACCTCAGAAATTTTGTCACAGTAATAGAAAGCTAACATAATAACTTATGTGTAGAAAATTTGAGTTATATTTATATATGTGTGTATATATATTATGAAAAAACTGGTTTTAAAATATTATGTACACACATTATTAAAATGCATAAAATAAATCTTATTAGTTTTTCATTTGCCTTTTCCCACATTGTTGCCACATAGCAATCTAAATGTAATATTTATTTTGCCTTTGTGCAACAGCAGGGAATGGGGGACGAATTATATTGTAAAGCTCTAGAAATTCTCATTTGTCTATGGTTTAATTTCCTTTAGGCTTTTTTTAAAATTTCAGGCTTAGGAATGATACTAAATTACATGGTTAGATGATGTCCATATATGATGGCTTTCTTTTAATATGATTTTTACAAAACATGATCAGAAAATTTTGAAAGTCCCTATAGTATAAAAGTTTTCATGAATCAGTATTAGTAATGAAGAAAATGATAGTTAAAGAAAGACTAAGGATAATTTGAGAAGCAGAAAATGACTTTACTATGATATTGGGTAGAGAGAAAAAAATTAAGAAAGCAAACCTTGGGACATAAAGAAACACTACTTTACAAAAGAAGCACATAAATAAAAACTAAGACAATTTAACTGAATTCGAGATTGGATGTCCTATTAGAAAATTTAATGAAGGCTGATAATCTGATATTTCTTTCTATGGAAACCGAAGTTCTGCTACTATTTAAGATTCATTCCTAGCCAACAGATAGCAGACAAATATAAATGCCACCTGAATAACAACTGTTGCCAGTATTACATTTAATGAACATTTACCACGTATACCATACACAATGCTAAGTGATTTGCACCCATAATTTCGTATAATCCTCCCAACATTTATTATATAAAGACATATGCCATGGGCTGGGGTTGTAGCTCAGTGGTAGAGTGCTCGCCTTGCATGTGGAAGACACTGGGTTCGATCCTCAGCACCACATTAAAAATAAAAATAAAGGTACTGGGTCCATCTATAACTAAAAAACTTTTAAAAATGCCTTTTGCAACAATGTAATTGACAGATTCTCCATCACAAAGAGCAAAATCAACTGAAAGTGCACTGCAATTCCAATTCTATATAAATATGTTCAGTTTTAAATAATTTAAAATTCAGAAAAAAGTGATTTAGTCTCTTAGTTTACATGCCAAAAGTTTATTACTTTTAAAGTTGTTTTTCTTATTTTTAAAAGAAGTTATATTTAAAACACAATATAATTAAGCACTAATTAATTAGTCCTGGTCATAA
Source organism: Urocitellus parryii (assembly GCF_045843805.1). Classification (NCBI taxonomy): domain Eukaryota; kingdom Metazoa; phylum Chordata; class Mammalia; order Rodentia; family Sciuridae; genus Urocitellus; species Urocitellus parryii. The sequence goes on from NW_027551871.1 coordinate 59,529, forward strand.
GGGTTAGTGATAGGGGAAAGTCTCAGCTTCTAAAATAAGAAAAAAAGCCAAAATAATAATAGCTTTTAGGGCAAATTTCTTGGGTTTATCTCTTGAGTTAAATTTATTGGAAAGTGTGTGTGCATGTGTGTGTGTGTGTGTGTGCGTGTATGCGTGCATGCATACACGCGTGTGATACTATAAGAACTTTATCTTTTTAAAATAAATGTTTTCTCTGCACGATTATTATTCTATTCACATCTTTTTCCTATTTTATTTGAGAATCTGTTCTCAAATAGTGTTCTGTAGTATTACAGCTGCTGAAGAAATACTATGTAGAGGTTTCATGACACAGAAGGACAAGGGCTCTTCTGTTCCTTATGCCCTTCCTCATATCCCAGGGCACTTACTTTTCTCAAATGAAGGAATCACAGGCCCACTGGTGCTTGTGTTTGCTGCTGGCTCTATTGATGGGTAGCATAATTCACCATTTCCCATGGAGCAAGAGCAGCAACCTATATATAGAAAAATAATGTGAGAGTAGAGCCCAACCACAACAGAAATGGACAAGTTCAAGAAATTCCAAACAAAACCAAACCACCCAAAACCTACTCATGCTGCCTCCATGGAAATATTTTCACATGACAATTATCAAAAGTATTCAAATGTGCTGTACAATATTAACATTTTAAAAAGTGTAGGATGAATGATCATCATCTTTATATATTGTCTTCTTATATGAGAGAAGAAAAAATTTATTCATTGCTGTTTTAATTCTACTGTATTTTGGGAACTAAAAATTCACTTTCCTAAAACACAGCTTTTATTTCATCACTTTTCAAAAATACATACTAGCGTTCTATTGGTAACTGTGGAAAATTCAAACTCAGTCTAAATGGATAGCTGCCTATGACTTGGCCTCTTTTCCTAGCCAGCTACCCATCCTAAGCAACAAAAAGCATTTCCTTCTTTCAGGAAAATTCTTCACACCCTCCACAAGTCCCATCAAGACCTAGGCTGACTCAAAAGACCTAAATATGGCATACTACAGGGACACAGCCACATCAATAATTATAGCAGCACAATTCACAATAGCTAGACTGTGGAGTCAACCTAGATGCCCTTCAATGGATGAATGATAGAAAAAATGTGGCATTTATACACGATGGAATATTACTCGGCACTAAAAAATAACAAGATCATGGCATTTGCAGGAAATAGATGGCAATTAGAGCAGATCATGCTAAGTGAAGTTAGTCAATCCCAAAAAACAAATGCTGAATGTCTTCTCTGATATAAGGGAGGTGACTCAAAATGGGGTAGGGAGGAAGAGCATGAGAAGAAAATTACCTCTAGTTAGGGAAGAGAGGTGGAAGGGAAAGGTAGGGAGAAAGGGAATTGCATATTCATTATACAGAATACAGGTATGATGATGTGAGGGAAAAAAAAAGAATTGTGTCACATTAGATTGGGTAGAGAGAAGGGAGGGGAGGGGAGGGGAAGGGGGGAATGGAAGGACAGCAGAATAAAATAGACATTATTATTGCTGTGGGTATATAAGTGACTGCATGACCAATGTAATTCTACAACCTGTACACTTAGAAAAATGAAATTATATCCCATCTGATTCAATTGTATATGTCAAGATCATTGTACTGTCATGTGTAACTAATTAAAACAAACAAACAAACAAACAATAAAAGACCTAGGCTGATCAAATCTTCTCCTGCTTTCTAAGTTAGGCTTGAAATCACTTCTTTCAAGAATCTGTCTCCTATTAGTTTAGATGATGCAGTAAAAACAATGATATATGTTTTTCTTTCAAATATATACTGCTGAAAATCTCTTGCAGGTTTATAGGCAGGTTGGCTTATAGAAGTCACACTGAGATATCTGTTATAGAGCTGTAATTTTTTCTTCCATATAGTCATAGAACTGTACACTGTGCTCTTTATTTTATTTATTTATTTATTTTTTTTATTGGTTGTTCACAACATTACAAAGCTCTTGACATATCATATTTCATACATTATATTGAAGTGGGTTATGGACTCCCAATTTTACCCCAAATGCAGATTGCAGAATCACGTCGGTTACACATCCACAATTTTACATAATGCCCAATTAATAATTGTTGTATCCACTGTGCTCTTTAAAACCTTTCACACTTACATAGACATGGTGCTCCTTGACATGAATTATAATTGAATAATAACTTTAATAATAAACTATTAAAATTTAATATGCTAGAAAAATGAATAATTCCCAAGAATAACCTTTCATTGACAACATGCTTAATTTCTTCAATGATGTTCTTAAAAGTATTTAAAAGTAACAAAACTGCAGTCAAAAATGGCCTTGCTAAATTTAAGATATTGATGCTATCTCAAGGTTAAAATAGAACCAAAGGATAATAGAAAAGAAAATACATTATCTAGTCCATACTTCTTCAGAAACTTGAAGGTTTCAATCAGCTAATTTTCTTTTCAGTGTTAGGGATTGAACTACATCCACAAAACATTTTTTATTTTGAGACAGGGTTTTGGTAAGTTGCTGAGGCTGGCCTTGAACTTGCAATCCTCCTGCTACATCCTGAGTAGCTGGGATTGCACCACCACATCCAGCCAGTCTATCAGATAGACAAATCACTTATAGTCTAGTCTAGTGGGCTATATAAACAACTTAAAAAGCAATTATAAAATAGTGAAATAAGAGGGAAGTATAAACATCACAGAAGGTTTCTTAGATAAGGTATAGCTATCATCTTGCTCTCCATTTATTTATACTATAGGTTCACGTTATTTTCTTGCTGGAGATGATAATAATGGATTTAAAGAAAAGCTATTATACAGTTCATCTGCTATTTTTAAATAATAGGTAAAGATGTAGCAGCAAAAGTCTCTGGGCCTAAAACTCTTAGTTCAGCAATTCCCACAGATGTCTGGCCTTTGGTAGCCAGTTTTAAAACACTTGTGGAAAAGAAAGACACAGCCAGCTGTAGGTGGGATGGTCTTCAAGCTCTGTCAGAAAACAATCAATATATGGGTTTGTAGGATACCTGAAAGATTCTTCAAGAAAGTAAAGTAGGAAAGGAAGTTGTGCATGATCAGAACAGTACTCTAGGCCCATGGAAGTCAGCTTTTAAATATTCAATCCTTGAACTTCAGCTTTCAAAAGGAAAGTGGTCAAGAAACTTGAATGAAATTCTGATATAATCATGAATTACCTAAGAAAGAAATTAGTGAGCTTGGGTTTAAAGGCCATGAAGTATAAAAGAATAATAGAAAAGAATATAATAGAAAAGAGGTATAATATATATAAAATATATATTTAAAAGGAGGTATAATATAATATAATATAATAGAAAAGAGGTGTAATAAAATGAATGCCATTTTGGGGAAAAGCATGGAAAGCTCAGTAGTGGAGAGAGGGGAAAGCTGAAGAGGAGAGGGGGCAGAACTGGGCCAGAGCAGGGCATGTCTGGATTGTGGAAGATCTTGAGCACCATGTTCAGGAGTGTGAACCTTGTCCAACTGCAGGGTCCTCCTAGACCTGCATCAGGAGTCTATGTGACCAGAGCTCTGTGAGGAAGGTTTTGCCAATTCATATAAAACAGATTGGAGCAGGGAGTGATGGGAGACAGGCAGCCCAGTTTGGAAGGAATTACAAGAATCTAGCAGAGAGACTGGAGGCCACAGTGGGGAATAAAGGTCAGGTGTAGATGAAGGACCCTGCGGAGGGAGAACTGCCTGTTCTGAAAGGCTAAAATACCTGAGAAGGAAAGAGAAGATGTGCCTGGAAGGCCTGAAGGATGATCACACATTCACTAAAACCAAATTTCTGGAAGTTATACTCAGGTCCTCCATTAGCTCTCACCAGTCCAGTTGATTGCAAGTCCATCAGTACAGCTTCTGAGTCTGACCTATCCGGTCCATCCCACACCTACCACCCTCTGCCCTGTATCTGGCCTAGCCTATTGCAAAAACTACTAATAGGACCCTTTACATGTAGGACAAAACCTTCATATTTTCCGATGACACAGAATGCCCTCTGTATCTGCTTACTTTTCCAACTTTTTTTGATCTCTTCCCCATATGTACCCTGAGTTCAAGCTTTACTGAATTTCTTACAGTTATCTAAGAAGAAAAATTGTTATCTCATATTTCATTACCTTTGCAGAAGTTGTGGAACATTATGAATTGTGATAAATAAACCATAAAATAACTCTGGGGAGTAGAGCCAAGGGCAAGGGAGGGGAAGAGTTTAGCTTCTCTTTTAATTGTCTTTGAATTCCTTTTTAATTGTATTTGAATTATAATTGTAATTGTATTTGAATTCCTTACTGTATGAATGTCTTTTTTTTTTTTTTTGTACTGGGGATTTAACTAGGGACAATTTATCACTGATCTATATCCTAGCCATTTTTATTTTGAGACAGGGTCTCACTAAGTTGTTTAGGGGCTCTCTAGTTTGCTGAGGCTAGTCTTGAACCTTGATGTCTTCCTTTTATAATGAAATGTTATAATAAGCGGGGTGCAATGGTGCATACCTGAAATCTCAGGGACTCTGAAGGTGAGGCAGGAGGATTGCGAGTTTGAGGCTAGCTTCAGCAAATTGGTGAGACTCTGACTCAAAATAAAAAGTAAAAAGGGCTGGTGATATAGTTCAGTGGTAAAGCCCTCCTGGGTTCAATACCTAGTACCAAAAATAACAATAACAGTAATAATCATAATAAAAAATGTTATCAGTACCTAGTCCTATACCTCCAGAGTCTTGGGGTCCCTACACCTGCATGTGGGTGCCCTTGGGATTATTGGCATTCAGGGATGTAGCCACAGTGTTTTCCAACAGGAGAAATGCAAGTGCCTGAACCCCGCTCAGAGGGTTTTGTACAGGGGTGCGATATTGGAGAACTATAGGAAACTGTTTTTCCTGGATAAGGATGTCTTGTCTTCAGAAAACAGGATCTGCCCTGTATCTTTGTGTTTTTTCTTGTGTGCCTCTTGGGAGGCTCTTCATCAAGCCATATTAATTCAAAATGCAAAAGTTTCATATTATTGGATATTTTGATAATTTTGTTGAGTTACTCTCTTTGTTTCAATACAATTGAGTTGATTTGCCATAGTTTGTCATATAAAATATCTGGAGTACACTTAAAATTCTGTAAAAAAATTAATAAATGTTATAATAATAGCTATTACTTACTCATACTTACTATGTGCTGGACTTTATACATGTTCACTCATTTTATACAGTAACATTCTTTTTCTTTCTTTCTTTTTTTTTTTTATATTGGGGATTGAACGCAGAGGCATTTAACCACTGTGCCACTTCCCTAGCCCTTTTTTACATTTTATTTAGACACAGGGTCTCACTGAGTTGCTTAGGGCCTTCCTAAGTTGCTGAGGCCGGCTTTGAACTCGGGATCCTCCTGCCTCAGACTCCCAAGCCGCTAGGATTATAGGTTGCCACTGTACCTGGCTCCAATCACATTCTTACAGGTAGGTGTTACTAGATAAAGAAAGTGAAACACTGGGAAATTGCCCAAGATCAGACAGTAGTAAATCATGAAGTCAGGCTTTGAACATAGGCAATATGGCTCCAGGGTAAGTTTTTAATCACTCTTTTATTTACTTCCAGTTTGGAACGGGTGAGGAAGGAAGAAAGGAAATGTAAAATGGCGAGATTTGTGGGCAGCATTTTAAATGCAACATTCCTAGCACTAACACAGTTCATGACAAAGTGCTGTGCAATGAAACTTTCTCATTTCTTCCTTTTGAAGATGAATAAATTATCTTCTATCTCTGTTGTCACTCTTTCTTCTTATACTTTACTCATCTTTCTACTCCACAAGCTATCTAAACAAAATATTGTAAACCATCATTTATTCTTCTGAACACAATGTCCGTTATCTGTGAACTTTCCACACGCATCAGTGCATCCAAAATGCATACACTATTGTTGACTTCCCTTCATGAATTGAAACAAATCCTGTAACAATTGTTGACTCTTACTAACACATATACTAGTTAGGATCATATTTTTACTTATACCAAGAATGGGCAAACATCTTCCATAAAGGGTTAGATAATATTTTAGGCTTTACAAGCCAGTCTCTGATGCAATGACTCAACTCTGCTATTACAGCATGAAAGCAGCCATTGACAATGCGTAAATCAATAAGCATGGCTGTTTTAATAAAATTACAGACATGAAATTTAGGTTTCATATAATTTCCAGTAGTCACAAAATATTTATTAATTTTTCTTCAACCTTTTAAAAGTGTAAAAATCATTTTTATATGGTGGGTGTGATTTGGTCTGGGCTCTAGTTTGCAGATGCCTAATTTCTACTATCAACCCAGCCTCTTAGTAGGCCTCCTTTAGCTCACTTTGTTGATAAAATGTTGTTAAATTAACATATATATGTGTGTAGATTTCTAGGAAGAATATTCCTTTCCATTGTGACTTTTTTCTAAACTTTCTAAGCTCTCAGGTCTCAGGAAGTCCTACATTTTTAACAAAAGATTGTTCTCACAAACATACTTTCAGAAATAATTTGTAAACTCTTCCGATTATTGACTGTGATTCAGGTTCTTAATTTGGCAAATACCTATGATTTTCAGAATAGTTCAGGGATCCTCTCTTAAGCAAAATAATTAGGATGTATGCTATAAAGGCACGTAACATACTTGTTTCTGGTACTGAACTTGTAAAAAGTTCTGGTTCATTTGTTGGTGCTGGACTCTCATCAAAAGCAGTGTTTCCAGGCTCCACTGCTTTGTGGCTCTGAGACTGACTGAAACCTTCATAGTGTCCTGCTTGGGTGGTGCGGTTCATGCACATGAGTGATATACCAGCTATTAGAATGCTGCAGAACAGGGTGACTGCTGTGGTGATCATCTGACGATGTTAAAAAAAAAAAAAGACATTAGGCCACTTTTATAATCCCATCTGATAATCTTAGCAGAATGCATTAAGAGCATTTTTTGATGGAAAATACATCTGCACAGTTGTAAATACTCTAGAACAGTGGTTCTTAAGAATGGGTAACAGCATATAAGGAATGTACTTGAAGAGAAATCAGAGTCTGTTTATAATCATGTAAGTGTTCTAGATGCTTTGTTGTACAGCAGCTGATTAACATAGCCACTGGTTTCTTTTACAAGTAATTGGAATAATTTGTTATAACTTTAATTTTGAATTTTTGCTTATGTAGTTCAAGTATACTTCAGTTGAGAAATTTTATGATAATGATAGTAAAAATGAATAAGTACAGCTAATACTTATGAGCAGTAACTATATGCCAGCACTAGTCAAAGTTCTTTACATGTATATCTTATTTATTCTCATAAAAACTCAAATTCAAAATTACAGAACAGGAAAAAAAAAGGATAACAAATGAAAATCTTCAGGGAGGTTTTTAAAAACACATTCTTGGGGCCTTCCTGAAGAATTCAGCAGGCTCATAAGCCTCCTATTCTATAGCTGTTCAAGTACACTTTTTCCCAGACACATTGTTTTCTGAAATTTATATTTTTGATAGGATTAAGAATCAAGAGTTTGACATTTACTATAACTACTAGCTTGTTAAATGGCTTTAAATTAATCACTCTTTTCTCCAGTAAAGAAAACATAATTCATAAGAGTTTTTAAGAAGAATCAATTAAGCTCAAGCATTCTTCAGCTAAATACAGACTTAGCATGCAAAACGTTCATCATATTTGAGGTGTGACAAGGTGATATAGGATCACCAGTATAAACTGCAATAAATTAGAATAGATTTTTAAAGTTAATTTCAATGTAAGTATAATTAGGTACATTAACAAGCTAAAATGAGATGTTCTCAAGAACAGAACTGCTAATAAACTCTTCCCACCTGCTCTTTTCCATAAAAGAAGGCTGAGTCAATGCTATCTCCATTGTGTTTTCCAGTTATCAAAAGAACACCAACAAGGAGAGCAGGAATTCTATAATAACAAGGGTAATTGAGAGAGAAAGAGAGAATGAATAGTAACTGTGCATATGGAAACATGTAAGCAAACAAAAAACTACCAACTTACCCCCAGCCAGATATTATGATGATTCCGACAGGAATTTGTACACTTTCTCGTTTTTTCAAAAGAAACAAAGAAATTGCTAGAAGGCCTAAGAACAAGAAATAAAGATAGAAAGAGAGATCATTATTCTTGATGTTTCCCTAATTTAAAAATTATTTGAGGGCTGGGGATGTGGCTCAGTGACAGAACACTTGCACATGTGAGGTACCAGGTTCAATCCTCAGCACCACATAAAAATAAATAAATAAAATAAAAGTGCAGTGTCCATCTACAGCTAAAAATGAATAATAAAAATCATTTGAATTCTCTCCTGTATCGTTTCTTTACTCAAATCTTGTTTTATCCAGTAGGATTTTTTTTCCCCAAAAGCCCTGATCATTTTATTCTTTGGATGTATATGATTGCATTCTAAATATGATTGAAAGAAAATTAGCTGTACAGAAAACATACTATGTCAGTGGTAAGAACTATAAGCAATTCTTATACAAGTTATGCTTCACATTAAGTGTGCTGATGGAGCTTAATACAAACATGGTGTGACCTTAATACAAACACGGATGTTTTCAAGTTTTTAGACTTTCCTTATACCTTATACCCAATCATTTATACAAGTTACATCTTGCTTAATAAATTCTACAGAGCTATAAGAATCTTAGGACTTTAGGGCTAGAAGAGACCTCTGTTTCAAATTAACACCTTCATTTTTTAGACATGGAAACAAAGGTTTGCCCAAGTCAGACAGCCAGCAGAGGGCAGAGCCAGTCTAGAAACTAAGCCTTTTGACATAAGGTAAATTCTTCAATTCCCTGTTTCTCAAACTCAGATCTGTAGGTCTCCCTGGGGTTGCTATCATATATGCTTCAGGATCTGAGGGAAAAAAATCAGTTAGAAATTTTAAGTCCTGGGATGGGATTGTAGCTCAGTGGTTAAGCACTTGCCTCACATGTGTGGGGCACTGGGTTCAATCCTCAGCACCATATAAAAATAAATAAAATAAAGGTATTGTGTCTATAACTTAAAAAAAAAGAAATTTTAAGTCTTTTGGCTTATTTTCAGTGATAATCATCTGTATGCCATCCTTATAATCAAGTATAGTCTCATGACTTCAGAGCTTGTATTTGGTTTTATATTAAGTTTGTAACAAGTTAGCTGGGTGTAATGGCATACACCTGTAATCCCAGCAGCTTTGGAGGCTGAGGCAGGAGGATCACAAGTTCAATACTAGCCTTAGCAACTTAGTAAGGCCCTGACTGAGACTCTGTCTGGAAATTTAAAAAAATAATAATTTATAAAAGGGCTAGAGATGTGGCTCAGTGGTTAAGTGCCCCAGAGTTCAATCCCTGGTTAGTACCTCTCACCCCTCCGCCTTCCCAAAAAGTTTGCAACAACTGAAAGCCAAATGATATCACAATATCCAGTCCAAATGAAGGTTCTGAGGTAATTTGAGGAAAGAAAAGTAGTAAGATAACCAGGTCATGACCTAATAAATTCAAGCCAAATTAAAATACCAGGGAACTGAGTTCCATTTTACATTACAAGTTATTAATTACATTAGTAACACAAGTTCCTTTGTTATGTTATTTAATGTGTTAATAAAGATTACTGGGTTTGTAGTTTTGCTTGACTCTAATCTATGAATTTGCTGTGCTTTTATAGTTGTATACAAAGAATTCATACCTAGATTTGAAATTATACAGATTAAATAACACTGCTAGAATGAATATTTATCCACCTAAAGGTCTTTGAGAATTTTTTTTTCTTACCACTACTCCCTCATCAATATATCTATATACTCTCTAGTTTTAGGTTTTCAAAGTGCCAAGGAAACAAGTAATTCATCATCGAATGGTGCTGTGTTACTATGTAAGAGCACTCCTTAAGATTCTGTTTTTCGTTTCTGCCTTATGAAAGGAAGCATACACAATAAGGCAGAATATAGTCCTGCTTCTCACTGAGGGAGCTGTGAGATCCCCTGCCTGAAATCAGTTGAACTCTTTGGGCCTGTTTTCCTAATTTGCAAAATGAAGGGTTTAAACTAAAGCAGCAGGAAGATGGAGATTTTTTGACTAGCTATGCATTTAATGAGCATTTGAAAAATTGTAATTAGCATATGAAATCTGAGATTTCATTGACATAAAGCTCAATTGATTGAACTAAAAAAATAAGTTGACTTTAAGAAGAAAAAAATGTGGTATGTAGACAGGGCAAAAATTGTGAGAATGGTATGCAAATGAATAAAATTGAAAATAACGGAACAGTAGATTTAAAAATATACTTTGGGGGGGTTGGGGTTATGGCTCAGCAGTAGAGTGCTCGCCTAGTACATGTGAGGTGCTGGGTTCGATCCTTAGCACCACATAAAATAAAGGTATTGTGTCCAACTACAACTAAAAAAATATATAGTAAAATATACACTTTGGGATCTAAAATTCTCTAATATCATAATAATCTGAAGGTTAAAGGGCACCTCTTCAGGGTCAGGGAATTCAGAATAATTTCTTGGGATAAATTTTAACATGCATACTTGAAGAAGGTTTCAGAGAGAATTGGGAATTTTTTAACATATTGATTTATTTGCTATTCTTATTCTCATCCTAAATTTTACCTAAATAAACCTAGGTATTAGAGATCAGGTTGATGCTTCTATATTTGCAAGTATAGTCGATAGGCTCTTTTAATTTGACATTTCATGAAAACTCATGCAAGGTGTACTTCTCTCTAAGAAGTACAAACTATCTTCTGTTTGTACTGAATTTTTCATTCTACAATTCCTCACCTCATTGTTGCTTCACTTCAAAAGACTGTTAACTTGGATGGGACCTGCTTTTGATCCTGAAGGCATGAAACCAAAGGTCTGTCCTTGGAAGCCTCTTTCTGACACTTTCTTCTTAACCATTATGCAATTTCCTTTTATGTACAATTTTACAGGTTCAAATTTGTGGTAATAACACAAAATAGCCAGACAGAACTTTTAATACACAACCAAAATGCTGGCATCCAAATAAATGTTATACTTAAGAATAGCAATGTGCTTAAACACTTTAAATACCCTTCTGGAGCCAGTTGAGATGAGAAACAGTCTTATTGACTCATATTTCCACATTCTTTTATTCTCCTACTTTTCTTGTTCTTCTATTTAATAATTAATATAGGTCCATTTATTGAGCACTTAGCACCCAGCAGACATAAATATCCATACTTTTGTTTCATCCTCAAAATAATTGTAAAATACTATAACCCAGATTTACAGGTGAAGAAACTAAGACTCCAAAAGGCAATTAATTTGCATAAATCAGAGCCACAATTTTGCAGGTCAATGGGATTCTAGTAATAAGCTCTGAGATACACACACCTCTGTTCTTTCTCTACTTTCTCCACCTGCCTTCAGCACCTGCCCCTTGGTGTCTCCAAAGGGGAGCTGTGCTGATAGTGGCCTAGATACAGCCAAAGACTCCAAGAAAAAGGGCCATGCTATTGGAAAAGGCTCTGAGCCCAGGGAGAAATAGAGTACATTAGGGAACAGAAACCAGCTTTGTAGACTGCTCATATTAGTGGGCATATCTGCTTGAATGAACGCCCTGATCCTGTGCTACCAGACTTCAAGTAGATCACTAGAAGCTGAGGCCTTTTAAACATGGGGGAAGGGGAAGCACACCTCAATATCCATCCATTCATGATCAACTTACCTGTCCACAGGTAGGTGCTATACAGGGAGCTGTACAATAGAACAAACACCAAAATTTGTCCAACAAAATTTTTTTCTTTAACGAAATTCCATATCATCATTCCAGCACAGACAATAGACTAAAGAAAGAATTATTAAAAGACTTTGTAAATAGCTAAGCAAATCGTACAATTCAACATTATTATAGAAAATAGCTATTGAATCAACTATATTTGTATAAGTTTTATTCACAGCAAATATAATTATTCATTGTAAATTATTTCTGACCAATTATCAACTAGTTATATGAAAAATTCAACCTTTGTAATAAAAACTTCTGTATATAGAGCCTTTAACAATGTACATGTTTAACTGAAACTGATAATGAATATATTCTAAATACTAACCTTAAATTTAGTAATGATTTATATAGAAAATGCTAAATTTCTTTCCATTATGATTTGTGACATGCAAAGATCTAACTAGAAAAATAAGACTGTGAGAGTTCAGATTTTAATGATTCAATTGATTCTATTAATAACTCAAAGTTATTATCAAATGCTATTATTAGCCTCAACTGAAAGTTCAAGGCCTATTGCAATATTTAATATATTAGGCATAAACTAATTATGATCAAATTTAATTGATCATATTTAATAGTATTTATGACTTTATAACTGGAAAAACCTAACATTAATTTTCTCAGGAGCAGTAGAATAGCCCTGAAAAATTCTAAATATCTATAGATATACTAACCTGAGCAATGAGTAAATTGGTTGTAAGTATATGAGGAAGCTGCTTATATTTTTTACTCAAGAGAAGAATAGCCAGAGACCAGATCTTGAAGACAAAAGTTTCAAAAGTTATTCATGTTTCTAAATATTTAAAATTACTTATTAAATAACATATTGATTAACTCTTTTTTGGTGGCATTGGGGCTCAAACCCAGGGCCTCATGCAAAGTAGGCAAGTATTACACTGAGCTACATCACCAGCCCTGGGATGATTATCTTTAAAGAATCCTCTTATCAAGGCACAGTGGCGCATACCTGTGATCCCAGCAACTAGTTATATGAGGCTGAGGCAGGAGGATTGCATGTTCAAAGCCAGCCTCAGCAATTTTTCGAGGCCCTAAGCAACTTAGTGAGACCCTGTCTCAAAACAAAAAAGGGCTGGGGATGTAAGTCACTGGTAGTGCCCCTGGATTCAAGCCCTGGTACAAAACAAACAAACAAACAAAAACTTCTTTATCTTAGTTCAGAAAGAAATTCCAATGTTATTTTCTTTACCTAGTACCAAATAGAGTATTAAGGTAAATAACTACATCAAAAATAAAATGAAAAGCATGGGAATCTCCCATAGTAATTAACCATCTTAAAATTACGTGATCTTTAAAAACTAATGCTTTGACTAGAGCCATGTTCTAACTATGCCTATCTTCCATGGCTGAGAGGGGACACTGGGTCACAGCCAATTATTTGGGAAAGAAGTTTTAGTGGAGATGTAATAATAATAATAATAATAATAATAATAATAATAATAATAATAACAATAATATAAGATCCTAAGTTTTCCCTTTTTTATTTCTACCACACTGGCTGATAAGGTAGCTAAATTCAAAATTCTAAGCTGTCTTTCTTTAAACAGACTATCTATACTGAGAATTATCATCTTGCATTTTTCATATTTAAAAGGATTAGGTTTCTTTTCTTTGTTGTTCTGGGGATTGACCCAGAGCCTTATACATGCTAACTACATGCTCTACCACTGGGCTATGCCCTGAGTCCCAGGTCTGGGTTTCTATTCTATCCACATAGTGGCCAAGTAAGTAGGCTAGTCAATTTCCTTCTTTCTCCCATCATTGCCAATAGATTTTATATCACCATTCTCTTCTCAGTGGGCATAGATTTTACAATATGTGACATGTCAAATTTATTAAAAACTATGTTAGCCATACATTTATTTGTTGCCAATATACATATTCATCCCCACCCCACCCCCTTTATCATTGAAAATATTGCTTGAATTTAAGAGGCAAGTTGATCTACAAGATATTGTAGTTGTCAAATGCTTAATTATTTAAGTTGAACTAGATATATCCAATTTGAATAGTAATCTAAATTGTCACTAACATAAAATCGGCAATTGAACAGGGCCCCAAAGATCTCTTCTGACCTCATGATTCTACAACAGCTAGTATTTATATGGTAAGTCGTCATTCACAGCATGTTTATCACATTTATTATCTCATTTATTCCTTAAACAACCCATGGAGATATGTGAAATTATTATCTTTCTTTTATAGCTGAGAAAACTAAAGCTTAGAGAGATTAAGTTAACTTTCCAGGGATACACAGCTAATTTGTGATAGGGCCAGGAGTCAAATCCAGGTCTGACTAAATCTCACACCTTGTCTACTCTTACAACTCTCCCAAATGAAAAGACAAAACTCATTTAATTGAAAGGTTGATATTCCATTTTATGGGCAGGCTTTAACTTTATTTTATTTCCTAAGAAACTAATTTTTAAATCTTTTTTCTATTACTAAGCTATTTTCAAACTTGTTCTATGGTTTCCATTCAATTTTACACTGAAACATACTTACCAAGGAGACCAGGCTGATAATACTTATATCGAAACTAACATTCTGGATGGCATATGCCAATGGCTTAGGGTCCATAGTGGGAAAGGTCAATAACCAGGCAGAAACATACATAATTGGAGCTGACACAAATGTGCTTATTACCATCCCTGAGGTTATCTGTAAAAAAATAGATCAAATTGAGGAGTCATGATCTCATTCAATTACTTTAAACTTTAAATACCCACAACACACTAAAGGTTTCTGAAATAAAAATAAATCAGTAAAAAGATATTATAGAATCCAGCATATTGTCTAATAACATATTTTACCTTTCTGAAAGTCTTTAAAAGAAACCATAGGTAAGTTCCCTTGGTCCCTCTTCTAACCTAGGTTAAATCAATATTTGTATCACAAGTACTAGAAATTCCATTGTTATTTTTAGGTTCTAAAAGTGATCCTTTTAATGATATAATTAAACTCATGAATAGTTTCCTTACATACTATTTCATAAAATATAGGACAAAAAAAGCAATTTGCAAAGAGAAAAATAACCACACATACATTCTTCAGATTATATAGTAGAATTGACTTTCAATAAATAATTCAGTTCTTTCATATTTCAAAATCTTTGATGCTGTAGACACAATACTCTTAGACACTGATAATTTGATGTTAATTAATTTTAGATATTTACTGCTATAGGTTATGTGGTATTTTGTATCTGGTGATAAATTATCATGAATATAATATATTTTTTTCCTCAGAATTTCCAAAGCTACCCTTCTTTAAATAACTTTCAGGCTTAAGTATAAGTATGGAAACAGAATACTTGAAACTAAAAAAGAATAGTAAGAAAGCAAGGATGACTAAAGACCCTGGATTAAATAACTATTGTTACATAATGTTACACAATACCTCCTTATTTACAATGAGGTAGCTTAGAGATATCAAATTATCATAGAAAGAATGTTGCTTTCTGGATTTCAATCAAACTTAGAAAGTAGTATATACATACAATCTCTACTTCCATGTTGAACTGTGTAGCAAAGATAGCCACTCCTGGTGCTACAGGGAAGACACCATACAAAAATGCATAATTTGATAAACTTGTGTGATTCACTACACTGTCACCCTTGTCCAAGGGTTCCACCATTTCTCTGCACAGAAGTGGCAGCACCAAGCTGAAGAAAGAAGAAATGCATAATTTACTTGGTATCAAGGTATGCTTATCCCTCAATAGTAGATTGCGCTAGTGAACTGGCATTAGGTTATTTTTCTGTTCTTTCCCAGAGTTGTATCTATTTGCATATATTCTATGTATGCCTACTTATGAACATTTTATTGAAAGAATTAAGAATTCATATTGGAACCATTTCAAGAGTTACAACATTCTGTAAATACTTCAAACATTGGGATGAGGGGAAAACATTATTTCTATACCAAAAAAATATTAGTAAAACTTGCAATTATAGCTGCTATCTTCCTTACTCTATTGGTTCACTGAAATATTAGAAGAAAAAAACCTGATCATTTTGGGGAAGAACTTCTTTTAAGAAAATAACTAAATAAACAAAATATTAAGAAAATAACTAAATTACTTTTTGGAAAATAACCTGAATTCTATTAAATGATTGGGAGTTTAAATGGTAATAACACTGCTTGATTAAATTCTAAAACCAGTAGAAAAAATATGTATCTTACAATTAATTCTTTGTGTGTGTGTGTGTGATTGTGTGTGTGTATGTGTGTATTATGTACATTCAGCAAAAGGAACTCAAACAACTGAAGTAGAGCAGAAAAATTAATGAAACACAGATCTGGTGAAGAATAAATTATTAAACAAATTCTTTTAAGATTTCATTGAAGAGCATAAAACCAGTGACTAAAATAATTGGGTTCTCCTTTAAGAAAACAGCAAGACCGAGGTTGATAACATTGTTATAGCAGCACCCAGAGAGAAGCTCCAGGATGAAATAAAGAACTACTCATTTAATTTTCTAATTGAAAAAAATACATATACTTAATAAGAATTTAACTAGAAAAAATTTAATTGGACTAGTTAAATTCTACTTTTAAGTTGAAGTTGATAATACTGTTATCATTAGAACAATATTTATTACTGTGACAATTTTATTTAATACTTTGTTTCTGAGGAGCATAACAGCAGTGTAAATGATTTTCAGAACTTTACTTTGCAAATATAAATACATATCTTATTGCACCACTTTCATGAACTTAACTGCCTATACAAGAGCTGAGTCCCATAGTTAAGTATGCCTCAAGTACTCTGAGTTAATATTGTAGTCAAATTATGTCACCTGCACCATGAAGTGTGACTCCATGGCTAATGATACACATAAATTGAAAACTAAGAAGCTAAGAAGAACTTTTTGACAGGTTAGGATCAGATATCCAATAATATTCATCAACATCTCTATTTAGAAAGTTCATTCAAACTCAGAATTACAGAATATTTTCCCAAATTCATGAAAAAAATTTGTTAAAAATTATTGTTCTTACATAACTAGGATGCCTCTTCCTTTAGGATTTTAATAGATTCAGAAATCCTGCAAAATTTCTTGAAAAATAAGATCTAACTAGGACATTAAGAGACAATTAACAAACTATATAAAAGCAGGATAAAAAAGCTAAAGGGAAACAGTTATTAATATCTGACAGTAAAATGCAAAGAATAGCCTACATGGAATAAGGAAATGAAAGACCATTTTTCAAAATGCACCAATATTCCATTCTCCTTTAAATCACAACTATTCTATAAGGAAGGATTAATAGTCAAAGGAAAAAAATAATTTCAGACACATCCTAATGAATTGGTTAAACAAGGTTTTTACAAAGTATAATTCCCAAGTTAAATAAGTGAAACTTACAGTTTAGCTGTGATGAGAAGAATTAGTACAACAAATGCTGACTTCTTCAGTCTCCTTATTTTTCCTACCATTGTAAGACCAAGATAAAATAGGGCTGCTCCAGAAAAAGAATTTGCAAGTCCATCAAGAAAATTTTTCATATATACAGGCACCTTTTTATCAAGAATAAAATTGAAGGCAATGCCAATGAAGACCATAAATACTATTGGGTTCTGTAATACACACAGGAATCCAAGTCCCACAATTTTTACTTTGTTTTGAGAAGCATTTTGAGAATCTTTCCACTTCTGGATTTCACAGAAGATAAACCCAATTGGGTTTAACATCATAAGAGATATTGGTGCCACCAAATAAATGTACTGAAGATATTCTGGGTATGTAGTTTGATATAAAGCTTCAACTGCAAAACAAAAATATTGATCTTAAAATGATTACCATAGAAATATATAAACATGCAAATAACATTTTCTGTTTAATTTTAGCATATTGCAAAGTTATCTAAAGAGTTCCAAATGACCTCATTATCCTATTTTTTGAAAAGTCAATTTTAGTAATAAAAAATTATTATACTAAATGCAATCTAGTTTACAAAATGATAACCTAAATTTTTTTTAATATTTATTTTTTAGTTGTAGTTGGACACAATACCTTTATTTTATTTATTTATTTTCATGTGGTTATGAGGATCAAACCTAGGGCCTCGCACATGCTAGGCAAGTGCTCTACCGCTGAGCTACAACCCCAGCCCCCTAAAATTATTTTTAGTAAAACATAATTAATTTTTACTATCTAGGATCTAAGATTAGTCTTCAAAAACAAACATAAAAAAGGCAGAACTGTAAAAGTTTTAAAAGAAACAATAAAAATAAAAATCTAGTATCAAACTAAATGTTTAAGTAGTAATAGCAACAAAGTGATTGACTGTATCCCTGGAGAGAGCAGCTTCATTGGAGTCATGAGGCATAAGTCAGATTTCAGAGGACTGAGGAAGGTGTAGAGAAAAGGAACTAAAAATGAGCACTGAAGTAATGGAGTCCACACTGTATAGGAAAAGAAGTAAAGATGGGAGGTGACTGACTGAAAGTAGAGAGGTCAGGGACTGGAGGCCCTTATGAAGCTCGAGAATTAAGTGCAGTTGGAAGTATAGGATTCAGAATAGGTCAGATAGTGAGTTGAGTTTAATATTTTCCAGATCACTAGGTCCAGAAAGTGGCCACGGGAGTTGTTCACTGACAAGGAGTAAAGTTATCATTAGAGATGAGGAGGCCAAGGGATCTAGAGGGCGGAGAATTTGATGGGAAGTTCACAAGGATGCTAAAGTCAAACAAGAGAACAGCAGGACTTAGGACAAAGAAGATGACAGCAAGCAGGACAGTAAAGTCTTCAATGAATGAGGGGAGATGGCTAGAATGAAGTCAGAAGATGAAAGCAATGAGGATGAACAGACTGGACAGATAGCATGAACTTCAAAATAGTTGTCAACAACAGAGTAGGGAGCAATGGATTAGCAGTGGTTCACAGCAGCTAGCCAGGTGAGGATGCCAGTCTCACCTACCTCTGGCTCAGGTGGTATGTAGGCTATGGGGTAATGAGTATCCTCCATTTGAGAGGGAATGAAAGGCAATGAATACTGAAAACCTGTGAAGACACTAAGCAAGTAGGGACAGAAAGTTGGATCTAACAAACGTTTGTGAGAGTAATGAAGTGGAGTTACATAAATGTACATTTGATAAATACACATTCAACTATACCTTCTTGGGAAAACAAAATCTTTTTTTCTCATATAGCATGTTCTCAAGTACAAACTAATTATTTCACCTTTTGTTCATTAAAGAACAATAAGGCTCAAGAAAAAGTCTGGCTATGTTAGAGTTATAGGAAATAGAATAAGACAAAGTATGTGTGCTGTGTATTATAGGTAATTTTAAGGAATTTTCCCAAGGGTTTGAGTATCCATGATGACTTTAGAATCTGATACTATATAAGATGTGTTTCCTTGGAGGGAGTTAAGTGGATTGGATCTGACTTCTAACAGTTTCCTGGAGGAGTTAAGGGTTGGTGGCCTGGTCTGGGATTATTAGGGCAATTTAGAGTCATGGAATAAATAACTTGGTCTGTGGGCACATTTTTGGCAGTAGGTCCCAAATAGAAAAACTGATACAGAATTGAAATTGAAAAAGATAAAACGTGGACAGCCAGTCGCCAAGGAGAGACTCAATCTTGTGGAAAAATGTAAAGATTAGGTTTCTCTGTTTATATTAAGATAAAGTGACACAGGCAGGAAAACATAGTTGTTTACTTACTCGGGATACATAAGTTCAGTTAATATCATGTGCATGACCCGTTAAAGTTATGTAACTAGATTATATAACCTTTAGAAGTTCACCTTGCTCTCATTAGCCAAAATCTTCTTTGTATAAAATTCACCCCCACCCCGCATTTTTCAGCAAAGAACATAGGAAGTTCTATTATATCTCCAAAATGAAGAAGTTAAAAGATATTTGATTATACAAAGTTTCATAATTTTCACTGAATTCTAAATTATGCTAGCTTTATAACTCTTAGTGGTTTTCTTTCATGATTCATAAGGTTCATTTTACTTCTAATTAAACATTCTATCGCTAAGAGAAAGATACCTGCTCACCACTCAGTTTTTAACTTGAGTGGATATTTTGGAAATGTCTTGTTTTAAATCTGAGTATAAGAATTTTCCCTAAGCAGGCACACTACAATGCAAAGGTGTTTCCTCTAACAACTTACAGTTGTATGATCTACTCAAAGCCACTTATATTAATGACCTTTTTCTGAAATTTACTTTCCTGGTACATTAGTAGTCCTCATCACATAATAGATTCTGATTGTTTTAGGAGCTCAATGCAACTTTGAGCAACCAGTTTTATTACCTAAGGCTGCCCAATCATCAAACAGTGTTTTTGCTTTCCTCAGGTTCAGTAACCTGAGGTCAACAACAAGAAGGGTGAGTATGTGGTAGGATGAGATATTCTGAAAGAAAAGAGAGACTATATTCACATGACTTTTATTTCAGAAGAATATTATTATGATTGTTCTTTATTGTTAGTTATTATAGTTAATCTCTTACTGTGCCTAATTTATAAATTTAATTTTCTTTTAGGTAGGTATGTGTGTATAGGATTAAAACATTGGTACCCTCAGTTTCAGGCATCCACTAGGGGTCCTGGAACATATTCCTGGCAGATTAGAGGAACCACCGTGTTTACTTTCTTCTTTGGCAGGATCTTCTTTATTTTCTCTGCTTGATTCTTACTACTGTTACTAGTTAGAAGTCTCAAAATTAGACTACCTAATGTATTACTAAAATACATTATTTTGGATTTTTTCAATTACTCCCTTCATCAATTTTATTTACTGTTAACAAATCATAACTGTCAAAAGTCAACATTATCCCACGGTTCTCACTGTCCACAAGAAGAACTATAGGGTTGGGATTGTGGCTCAGCGGTAGAGAACTTGCCTAGTACAGACGGGACCCGGGTTTGATCCTCAGCACCACATAAAAAATAAAGGCATTGTGTCCATCTACACCTAAAAAATAAATGTTAAAAAAAACAACAACTATAAAGCCTTTTTTTTGTGGTGCTGGGGATTGAACCCAGGGCCTTGTGCATGCGAGGCAAGCACTCTACCAACTGAGCCATATGTGTAATATGAAATGAATTGTATTCTGCCACCATGTATAACAAATTAGAATAAATAATTAAAGAACAAAACAAAACAAAACAAAAAAACCTCTTTTGACATAAACAGCCCAGTTGCCACAACTGAATTTGGAATTCACCTACCTCAGCCTCCTTAGTCACTGGGGTTACATACAACTGCACCCAGCACCCTCTTTTTCCTTTCTTAGTCCTGAGTCTTGGCTGCTATTTAAAGCCAGTCTCTCATGCTACTTCTTCCACCAAGTCTTCAGTTTACATCAATAATCTCTCCACTGGAATGCTATGGTATTTTGTTCCATATTAGTACCACCTTGGCAAATTCTAAGTTCCTTAAAGGCATCATTTTATGACCCACAGTCCCCAGCACAGTGCTGAACAAATCTGAAAATACTTGCTGAATGGGATTAACTTCCCATCAATGAATGCTAAAGTTTTCAGACTAGCAAAAATGTATTTTGTAACACACAATAATTTTTTATCTAATCAACATCAATTAATCCATTTCTTTTTAGATCAGTTTTTCATGTTTTTTGCTTTTGTGTGTGTTGGGAGGAGTTCTGCAGATTGAACCCAGGGGCATTCTACCACTGACCTACATTCCCCAGCCTGTTTTTGAGAGAGGGTCTCATTAAGTTATTGAGGCTAGCCTCAACTTGCAAACCTCCTTAGACTCACACGTAACTGGTGTTATGAACATGTGCCAATGTGCCCAGCTGTTTTTGCTTTTAGAAAATCTATTTTTTAATTGACAAATAAAAATTAAACATAATTATTTGTACATGTTGTTTGTATACATTGGGGAATGGCTAAATGGAGCTAATCACATACTTATCATTTTTGTTATAAAAACACTTATAATCTACTCTTAGCAATTTTAAAAAATATAAGACATTAACTGTAGTCACCATGTTTTACAATGCATCTCTTGAACTTATTCCTCCAAACTGAAATCCTATAAGTATTTTTTAACACTATGAATATTTACAAGCTAGTTACAATTGGGGTTTTTAAGCTCAGCTGAACAAGTGTTCAAAGGCAAAAGAAGTATAGTCTAGTGGGGGAGCAAAAATTGTAATTAGATGCTTATTAAATTACTAGAAGAATAGGGTTCAACATGGGAATTTTAGTCTATGTCAGCCATTCACTTGCATAATTATTTAACATTATATCTTTATCTATAAATTGGCATTGCTTTTCTGTTATCAATCTGAAGATGGTTTCTAAATCTGAAAAGAAATTACATATGAACATGGAAACCTACAGTAACTAAAATTAGATTTATAATCATTATATCAACTATTAAGTTCTAATTAATTAATGCTTATAAATAAGGCTCGTGGAGGGAGGGAGGAATCCCATTATGAGGACTTATTATATAGCTTTGAAGAACTAAGAGATAAAATTAGCCACCTACTGTGGCTCCTATTTTGATTCCTGCAGGGTTTCAATCTCTAGCAAATAACACAAAGACTCTGACAAGATCATTCTATTATATAATGGCATATAGTTAAATGCTTCATTTCCTTTCTGTTTACAGCTCAAGCACTAGGGCATAATTATGATTAGTCAGGGTACTTATGCTATCAGCATTGTTTGAAGAATAAATTATAGGACTTAACTATGCCCTATTAGTATCTTTTAATGACAGAGGCAGGGAACCATTCTGATTTGCTGAAATCAACATTTCACCTTGGTAGATTCTTGGTTTCTTCTACACTTGGATTTTTAAAGTACTTTTGAAAATAATTGTTATAAACAACAGTGGGCTTTTTAAAAAGTCTGTCATAATGCACTATTCTGTCACTTGAGTAAAAAAGAAAAATCACTTTAATGTAATTTTATAGACCATTATAAATGTCATGGTATTCAAAAAAGCAAATGTGACTACCCTTTTTCTTTATTCATTAACTTATCTGCCTTTTCCTTGCTAGCATTTTTCAAGTCACCTATAAATTGGACAGATATGGAATAAATGTCTTAAAAAGGACATCTTTTTAGAACTCCCAATTGATGCTCCTCTGTGAACAAGAGAGTGGGAATTCTTGGGAGAGGCTACAGAACAAACAGAAAGGTCTTCTCTCTGGAGAGGCTTCTCTGTTCACCCTGTACAAGGCCAAAAGGCAGATGGACACAGGCAGAAATAATAAACAACCTCACCCAGGAGCAGATATATGTCTATATAGTTCAGTATCACATTTTCCAATCTGAAGGCATATGAGAAAGTTGTCTATGTTATTGGGTTTTAGTAAAATTATAGACTACAACCTAATGTTACAAGAGTTCTTATTATTTGGGAGTAAAAAAAATAAAATAAAATACAAAAATTGCAACCCAAAATTGGCATAACATCAAAGAAATTTGGGCAAGCACATGCCCAACATGATTATTACAAGATTCACTAAAACAACATGGGACACAAGAAGAGCAGGATGAGAATGGCTGGTTATATTCTTTATTTAGATATTCTGCCTTGATAAAAAATTTGATTAATTCATCTAATAGATCTTTTTTTCATTACTGCTCATTTCATGGAAAATTTAGGAATACTATAGGGACAAAGAATTTTGATTCTTTCTGAAAATAATGTATAACAAGGGCTGGTTGGGTGTTCTGAGATAAACTTGGCATGTTATATAACTATGTGGCATAAGAGAATGCCCAGGACTTAGAATCAGAAAACTTAGGTTTGGATCTCAGTCACCTGTTAGCTGTGTGACCTGGAATAAAACAATCTCTGTAAGCTTATCTCCTTATTTGAAAATGAGGATAATAGTATCTGCCCTATTCAAATGAGATAAGTGTAAGAAAGTACTCTGTAAACTACAAAGTTACAAATGTTAGTTTTGTTTAGTTATGGGTTTACTAATCTATGAGATTATATGAAACTAATATACTTCTAATTGATGTCAAAGTAAGATAAGCAATATTCATTAAATATATAAACCATGGTACTGAGCCACTTCTGAATTTCTTATATCATAAATATATTGACTAATCTGTTATTAGTTCTAAGGAAATGGTCAAACACATTAACTCCTCGATCTTCTATTTCCAAAAATCTTTTCCTTTAAAATTCAATAACCTTAAAGGAACACCTATTTAGTTTGTTACTATTTATAGCTCAGTTACCTAAGATTCTAGTTTTCCATCTACTAAGGCTCCTGCTTTACTCATGATTTGATTTCTTTGGTATTTTTAAATTTTGGGTAAGTGAGATGGAGAAAGGTCAAAGGTGGAAAAAGGTATGAAGTATAGTTCACTAGAGTCTCTTTGGTACCAGTGGTGAAATAAATTGGGGGTGGGAAGAGAGGATGAAATGAATAGATAAGAAACTTAAAAGTTAATGGTAGAGGGGCTGGGATCATGGCTCAGCGGTAGAGCGCTTGCCTAACATGGGTGGGACCCAGGTTCGATCCTCAGCACTACATAAAAATAAAGGTATTGTGTCCATCTACACCCATAAAAATAATTTTTTTTAAAAAAGCTAATGGTAGATTTCAGTTGTATACTTTAAAATTCCAATCACATTTCTGCTCAGAAGATGTCATCAAATAAACCTTAACTGACCACCTTGTCTCAAATGGCATCTTCTCATTCCTGTGCCTCTACACTACTTATTTGTTTACAGGGGTATTCTTAGCAGCAGGCACAGTCACTGGTATATAACAGTGCTTTACGAGTGAATGAATGACTATATCCATACAAGTCATGTCTGCACATTGCGATTCATGATCAAAATACACATAACTTTAATTTTAAAATATAAAAAAGAAGCTAGTAGGTGTACTTTTTCTTGGTGACCGAGTGTTCTGAAAAATAGAGTACGTTTCCTTCCAAGATACCCCAACATCTCAATTTGGTTTATTTATTGTTTTTCAGGAAAACATACACATATAGAAACATAAAATTAGGCTGCTTAAAGAGATGGAAAGATAAAAATACCCTTACCATTTCTGTTCTTAAATAATAATTTAACTTCAATGAAAATACTCTGAAATTTTGAAAAAAATAAAAGCTTCAAAACAATTTTTAAAGTAAAACCAAACATATATATATAGTAAGAAAAATAAAGAAGGGAAAAATATCACTCTTAATGAGCATAAATTTCTAATGCTAATACTTAGTAACGACTATTTTTATATAAATGTAAGTTTTCTTTACATGATTTAAATCAGAATTTGAGCCCTTCTGGGAAATTATATTTCTTTCATATGTGATTTTTAAGAAGAAATAGAATACTACTAGAAAGAATATTTACAAAGGTTATGAGGATATGACCATTTATTTTAGGTAGGTGTTTAAAGGATCCTTAAACTCCTATGTTGAGGGAAAATTACAATCCATCCTAATTTATGATATACTTAAGATAAAAATATGAAAGATTTCTTAAATTCAAGAATAAGAATCTATTACTAACAAATGTTTAGATTTAAACCTTATATTTGTTACCTCCTTAAACACCTGAATTTTTTAAAAATTGAAAAAAAAAACAACAAAGAACTTACCTATAGGGTATCCCAATGCAAAGTCATTACTTTGTGTAGCAAAAATAGGGAAGAGTCCAGCTTTGCTAAATCGACTATCAGGACTGGCAACCAGTAAGGTTAATACACATACAATGAAAAACACAGAAGCTTTGCCAATTAAGATACTGTATAAGAATGCCCAATCTACATTGGAAAAGTTAAGTACAACCATGTTTTTGAATAATAAAGCCGGAAGTGCAAATCTGGAGACAAAATTTCCCAGTCCTTTAGCCTGTGTTGATGTTATGACATTGGCCCTTCCTGCTATGTAGCCACAAAGGACTATGCCAAAGCATTCTAGTAAGGCTGGAAAAAGCCTTGTTATTGACATTGAAGGTGAATCATTAGTGGAATTGAATCCATGTGTTACTGTGGTAGATGAAGTCTCAGATACATTGATGGCAATGGTTGAGTTCTCTGTAGGCAAATTAGAAAAGGAATCCATTTTCTCTCACTCTCCAACTCTGGTCAGATCTCTGAAAAGAAAAGAAAATTCAGTGTAACAATATGAAGAATTCTAGGTGAAAGGAAATACTGCAAATTTAGAATTATTTACTTATTAAACGGTTAAATAATTATACATACTTCCTTCAACGATCACCAAGGAAAAATACAATGGAAATAAAGTGGAGGTGGGGAGGATACTAACATTAACATTTTTAGTCTCTAAGGTAGATCAGCTCAAACATTTGTATTGCTACTCTACATTCCTATCCAACATATGTTAAATAAGATGCACAAATATTACAGCTGCAGTGATGCCCTGAGGCTCTTCTCTCCAGTGATCCACAACTGAGGTATCTAGTATTTAAGAGATGGGATCCACAGAGTCTCTGTTGTTGTCCACTTGCATCCAGATTCTCTGGAAATTTCAGAAATTATCAGGGGATGACCAAGGAGTCATTCTGAGTCCCTTCCAGAGTGTGATCATAATTGAGTATAAGGAAAAAGAATACAGTATAGCATCACTTATCAACTTTGAACCAATAATTTTAACTTTTCTATGCCTCACTTAATCTGTGAAATGGCAATAACAGTCTATACCTCACAAAAACGTGAGCCTATTCAAGTAAAGTCCTTATGATCACATCTGGTGAATTAAACAAAGCTAAATATAACTTTAGATTGAATATGAGAGCATGAAAGACAAAATTATGAAAAAATGATGGCATTCCATCAACCTACACATACTGACTGGCCCAAGAGTTCCTTTGTACCACAGCGACTTTGCACATGCAAAACCACTCTAAAACATTCCCTACCTACCTGTCTACCACTCTGTACATAATTAACACCTACCGATCCTCCTAAACCATATAATTAATTAGCCAAGTCAAGTCTCTTTCAAATGGAATGATTATCCTTACCTTTAACCACTTTTTTCTCATTTTGTAATTATACTATATATTAGAGTGACATAGAACTTATGTCTGTCTCCCTCACCAGACATTAAGTGTAACAGAAGAAAGAACTAAGCATGTCTTTGTTCACTGCTGTGTCCCTAACATCTAGCATAGTATCTGGCACACAAGAAACACTGAAAAAAAAAGTTCTTGTTTAATGAATCACTAAAACAGTATCTTGTACTTAAATAAGCTCCCTAACCTTTCATGGATCAATGTTCTCTTTCAGGCATTCTCTAGTTTGTGGAATTTTTTTTTTTATTGTTGGTCGTTCAAAACATTACATAGTTCTTAATACATCATATTTCACAGTTTGATTCAAGTGGGTTATGAACTCCCAATTTTACCCCGTATACAGATTGCTGTATCACATCAGTTACCCTTCCATTGATTGACATATTGCCTTTCTAATGTCTGATGTATTCTGCTGTCTGTCCTATTCTCTCCTATCCCCCCTCCCCTCCCCTTTTCTCTCTCTACCCCTTCTACTGTAAATCATTTCTTCCATTTGTATTATCTTGTCTTACCCCTCCTTTCCTCTTATATGTCATTTTGTATAACCCTGAGGATCACCTTCCATTTCCATGCGATTTCCCTTCTCACTTCCTTTCCCTCCCACCTCTCAACCCTGTAAATGTACATCTTCTTCTCAAGCTCTTCGTCCCTACCCTGTCCTTATTTCCTCCCCTTATATCAAAGGAGTCATTTGGTATTTGTTTTTTAAAGATTGACTAGCTTCACTTATCATAATCTGCTCTAATGCCATCCATTTCCCTCCAAATTCTATGATTTTGTCATTTTCTAATGCAGAGTAATACTCCATTGTGTATAAATGCCACATTTTTTTATCCATTCATCTATTGAAGGGCATCTAGGCTGATTCCACAATCTTGCTATCGTGAATTGTGCTGCTATGAACATCGATGTAGCAGTGTCCCTGTAACATGCTCTTATTAGGTCTTTAGGGAACAGACCGAGAAGGGGAATAGCTGGGTCAAATGGTGGTTCCATTCCCAGCTTTCCAAGAAATCTCCATACTGCTTTCCAAATTGGCTGCACCAATTTGCAGTCCCACCTACAATGAACAAGAGTACCCTTTTCCCCGCATCCTCTCCAGCACTTATTGTTGTTTGACTTCCTAATGGCTGCCAATCTTACTGGGGTGAGATGGTATCTTAGGGTGGTTTTGATTTGCATTTCTCTGACTGCTAGCGATGGTGAGCATTTTTTCATGTACTTATTGATTGATTGTATGTCCTCCTCTGAGAAGTGTCTGTTCAGGTCCTTGGCCCATTTATTGACTGGGTTATTTGTTATCTTATTGTCTAATTTTTTGAGTTCTTTGTATATTCTGGTTATTAGGGCTCTATCTGAAGTGTGTGGAGTAAAGATTTGTTCCCAGGATGTAGGCTCCCTGTTTATCTCTCTTATTGTTTCTTTTGCTGAGAAAAAACTTTTTAGTTTGAGTAAGTCCCATTTGTTGATTCTAGTTGTTAACTCTTGCGCTATGGGTGTCCTATTGAGGAATTTGGAGCCCAATCCCACAGAATGAAGATCATAACCAACATTTTTTTCTATCAGATGCCATGTCTCTGATTTAATATCAAGCTCCTTGATCCATTTTGAGTTAACTTTTGTGCATGGCGAGAGATAGGGATTCAGATTCATTTTGGTGCAAATGGATTTCCAGTTTTCCCAACACCATTTGTTGAAGATGCTATCCTTCCTCCATTGCATGCTTTTAGCCCCTTTATCAAATATAAGATAGTTGTAGTTTTGTGGATTGGTTACTGTGTCCTCTATTCTGTACCATTGGTCCACCCGCCTGTTTTGGTACCAGTACCATGCTGTTTTCGTTACTATTGCTCTGTAGTATAGTTTGAAGTCTGGTATCGCTATACCGCCTGATTCACACTTCCTGCTTAGTATTGTTTTTGCTATTCTGGGTCTTTTATTATTCCATATGAATTTCATGATTCTTTTATCTATTTCTACAAGAAATGCAGCTGGGATTTTGATTGGCATTGCATTGAAATTATAGAGAACTTTTGGTAATATCGCCATTTTGATGATGTTGGATCTGCCTATCCATGAGCAGGGTATATTTTTCCATCTTCTAAGGTCTTCTTCTATATCTTTCTTTAGGGTTCTGTAATTTTCATTGTATAAATCTTTCACCTCTTTTGTTAGGTTGATTCCCAAGTATTTTATTTTTTTGGGGGATATTGTGAATGGAGTAGTTGTCCTCATTTCCGTTTCAGAGGATTTGTCGCTGATATACAGGAATGCCTTTGATTTATGCGTGTTGATCTTATATCCTGCCACTTTGCTGAATTCATTTATTAGCTCTAATAGCTTCTCTGTAGACCCTTTTGGGTCTGCTAGGTATAGAATCATATCATCTGCAAATAGTGATAATTTAAGTTCTTCTTTTCCAATTTTTATCCCTTTAATTTCTTTCGTCTGTCTAATTGCTCTGGCCAGTGTTTCGAGGACTATGTTGAACAGAAGTGGCGAGAGAGGGCATCCCTGTCTTGTACCAGATCTTAGAGGGAATGCCTTCAATTTTTCTCCATTCAGAATGATGCTGGCCTGTGGCTTATCATATATTGCTTTTACAATGTTGAGGTATGATCCTGTTATCCCTAATTTTTCTAGAGTTTTGAACATAAAGGGATGCTGTACTTTGTCGAATGCTTTTTCTGCATCTATCGAGACTATCATATGGTTCTTATTTTTAAGTCTATTGATGTGGTGAATAACATTTATTGATTTCCGTATATTGAACCAGCCTTGCATCCCAGGGATGAATCCTACTTGATCATGGTGTATAATTTTTTTGATATGTATTTGAATCCGATTCGCCAGAATTTTATTAAGGATTTTTGCGTCAAGGTTCATTAGAGATATTGGTCTGTAGTTTTCTTTCTTTGAAGTGTCTTTGTCTGGTTTCGGAATCAGGGTGATGTTGGCCTCGTAGAATGAATTTGGAAGTTCTCCCTCTTTTTCTATTTCCTGAAATAGCTTGAAAAGTATTGGTGTTAGTTCCTCTTTAAAGGTTTTGTAAAACTCTGCTGTATACCCATCCAGTCCTGGGCTTTTCTTAGTTGGTAGTCTTTTGATGGTTTCTTCTATTTCTTCTATTGTTATTGGTCTGTTTAGGTTGTCTATATCCTCCTGGTTCAATCTGGGCAGATCGTAAGACTTAAGGAATTTATCTATGCCTTCACTATCTTCTATTTTATTGGAGTATAAGGCTTCAAAATAGTCTCTGATTATCTTCTGTATTTCTGAAGTGTCTGTTGTGATATTGCCTTTTTCATCCCGTATGCTAGTAATCTGG
Source organism: Urocitellus parryii (assembly GCF_045843805.1). NCBI lineage: Eukaryota > Metazoa > Chordata > Mammalia > Rodentia > Sciuridae > Urocitellus > Urocitellus parryii. The sequence goes on from NW_027551871.1 coordinate 89,673, forward strand.
GTTCTCTCTCTTCTTCTCTTCGTTAGCATGGCTAAGGGTCTGTCAATTTTATTTATTTTTTCAAAGAACCAGCTTTTAGTTTTGTCAATTTTTTCAATTGTTTCTTTTGTTTCAATTTCATTAATTTCAGCTCTGATTTTGATTATTTCTTGCCTTCTACTTCTTTTGCTGTTGTTTGCTCCTCTTTTTCTAGGATTTTGAGATGAAGTATGAGATCATTTATTTGTTGGTTTTTTCTTTTTTGAGGAATGAACTCCAACCAATGAATTTTCCTCTTAGGACTGCTTTCAATGTGTCCCATAGATTCCGATATGTTGTGTCCGTGTTTTCATTTAACTCTAGGAATTTTTTAATTTCCTCCTTGATGTCTTCAATAACCCATAGGTCACTCAGCAACCTGTTGTTCATTCTCCAAGTGATGCTTGATTTTTCCTTTCTTCTTTTATCATTGATTTTCAGTTTCATTCCATTATGATCAGATAAGATGCATGGTATTATCTCTACCCCTTTATATTGTCTAAGAGTTGCCCTGTGACATAATATATGGTCTATTTTTGAGAAGGTTCCATGTGCTGCTGAAAAAAAAGTGTAACTACTTGATGTTGGGTGGTATAGTCTATATATGTCAATTAAGTCTAGGTTGTTAATTGTGTTGTTGAGTTCTATAGTTTCCTTGTTTAACTTTTGTTTGGAAGATCTGTCCAGTGGTGAGAGAGGTGTGTTGAAGTCTCCCATGATGATTGTATGGTGGTCTATTAGACTCTTGAACTTGAGAAGAGTTTGCTTGATGAACACCGCTGCACCATTATTTGGGGCGTATATATTTATGATTGTTATGTCTTGTTGGTTTATGGTTCCCTTGAACAGTATGAAGTGTCCTTCTTTATCCCTTTTGATTAGCTTTGGCTTGAAATCTATTTTATTAGATATGAGTATGGACATGCCTGCTTGTTTCCGCTGTCCATATGAGTGGTATGATTTTTCCCAACCTTTCACCTTCAGTCTATGGATATCTTTTCCTATCAGATGCGTCTCCTATAGACAGCATATTGTTGGGTCTTGTTTTGTGATCCATTCTACTAGCCTGTGTCTCTTAATTGGTGAGTTTAAGCCATTGACATTTAGGGTTATTATTGAGATATGGTTTGTACTTCTATCCATATTTGTTTGTTGATGTTACTAAACCTGATTTGTTATCCTCTTTGACTACTTTTCCCCCTTTACTGTCCTACCTCCCATTGTTGGTTTTCAATGTTATTTTCCATTTCCTCTTCCTGCAATGTTTTGCCAAGGATTTTTTGAAGAGATGGTTTTCTAGCTGCGAATTCTTTTAACTTTTGTTTATCGTGGAAGGTTTTAATTTCATCTTCTAACCTGAAGCTTAATTTTGCCGGATACACGATTCTTGGTTGGAACCCATTTTCTTTCAGTGTTTGAAATATGTTATTCCAGGATCTTCTAGCTTTCAGAGTCTGTGTTGAGAGATCAGCTGTTATCCTAATTGGTTTACCCCTAAATGTAATCTGCTTCCTTTCCCTTGTAGCTTTTAAAATTCTTTCCTTATTCTGTATGTTGGACATCTTCACTATAATGTGTCTAGGTGTGGATCTCTTATGGTTTTGTACATTCGGCATCCTGTAGGCTTCTAGGATTTGGGATTCTGTCTCATTCTTCAAGTCTGGGAAGTTTTCTCGTATTATTTCATTGAATAGGCTGTGTATTCCTCTGGTATGGAGCTCTGTGCCTTCCTGTATCCCAATGACTCTTAAATTTGGTCTTTTGATATTGTCCCATATTTCTTGGATGTTCTGTTCATGGTTTCTTAGCAGACTTGCTGAGCTGTCTATGTTCTTTTCCAGTTGAAATACTTTGTCTTCATTGTCTGATGTTCTCTCTTCTAAGTGATCTACTCTGCTGGTAGTATTCTCAATTGAGTTTTTAAGTTGGTTTATTTTTTCCTGCATTTCTAGTATTTCTATTTGTTTATTTTTTATTTCCTCTATCTCCCTGTGAAGTTGATCTTTTACTTCCTGGATTTGTTTGTCAATATGATCTTTCATTGACTGATTTTGCTGTCTCATGTCTTCCTTGAGACTCCAGATCATCTGAAGCATATATATCCTGAACTCTTTATCTGACATTCCATCTGTTGCAGCTATTACCTCTTCTAAAGTTGAGTTGACCTGCATTGCTTGTGGTCCCTTCTTTCCTTGTCTTTTCATACTGCTGGCGTTTCTTTCTGCTTGGTGCAACTGATGTGTTTTTGAAATTTACCCCCTATTTATTTACGTTGCTCTTGTATAGTTGGGAAGCCTCCCTTGCTGGGCTGGTAGTAGCTGTGCTCCTCCTCTAATTATGGTGGTCTGTCTACCTCGCTGATCGGTCGCAGGTCTGCCCCCCCCCTCGGGCCCGGGAGGCGGCTTTACTTTACCCCCACTCCAATTGTGGTAACGTAACTACCACACCCTGGGGTCGTTTGTCCAGATCTGGATGTGGGTGGCGACTCTGGTGGGTCCCTACTCCAATTGGTGTGACGCATCTACCACGCTGGCAGACCTCTAGGCCGGTGGGTCGTAGTTCTGCACAGCCCCCACTCCCAATGGGGGGTATCTGACTACCTCTCCAGCGATTCGCTGAGCCCCCTCCGGACTCGGGCGGCAACCCTGCTGCGCCCCCACTCCGACCAGTGTGACGCGACTGCCTGGGTGTTACGTGTCCACCACGCTGGCAAGCTACCTGGCCTGACTTGCCATTGGGCGGCAGGTCTGCCTGCCTGCACTACTTGCTCAGATGGCAGGTCTGCACAGCCCCTACTCCAAATGAGGTTACTTGACTACCGCGCCGCGAAGTCGCTGGTCCTATTCTAGGCGTGGGCAGCAACTCTCTTCAGCCCCAGCTGCGTTTGGGGTGTCATGATACCACGCCGGCGGGTCACTTGTTCTACTCTGGGCACAGGTGGAAGTTCCACTCTGCCCCCACCGCTCCCAGCAGGACCCTGATTGAGAAGCAATCACCGCCGGTTCCCTAGCCTTGGGCCAATGCAGCTTAGGTAGCCGGAACCCCACCTCTCCGATCCCGATCCCGATACACTCTCCGCTGGGAGCTGGCTCCAGCGAGCCGCGCGGGTTCCCCAGCCCCAGGCCAAAACTGTTCCGGGAGTCAGAACTCAGTCGGCCCAAGCTCAGCGCACACTCCACTTGGAGCTGGCCTCCGCAGGCCGACCCCGCAGTTTCCTCAGACCTGGGCTCGGTTAGTCCCGGAAACCAGCCTCTAGCTGCTCAGTGCCTGGCGCACGCCTTGCCTGGCACGAGCCCCTAGTAGTATTCTCCACAAGATCCCCAGTCCCGAGCCTGAGCAAGAACTCTGTCTGCTAGACGCAGGCAAATACCAGCCTTATGTCACCTGTTCCGTGGTTGAATGGGCTGCGATCAGTAGAACATGGAGTTGATTACATCATCTCTCCGAAATGGCGGCTGCTGTCCTCCTTTGTGGTCTGACCACCGGTATCTGGAACCAAGCTGGACCGCTTCTCTCCTCTGTCTCAAAGCCGGAACTCAGCACTAGGGGCTGCCAATGTACCACTGGCGGTGGCCCCCGGAATCCGTATCGCTGCTCCGCCGCTCCGGCCCCCTGCCGCCACGGACTTCAGCCGCGGGGCGAACGCCTGTCAGGCTATGCGGCCCTCCGTGCGGAGAAATAGAGCTCTCACAGCCGAACTTCACCCGGTGGAAATCTGTCAACTAGATTCTGGAGCACCTCAATTTCACTTGAAATTCCCAGCAAGATATCCTTTAGCCGTTTCACATCGACTTTCTCCCGATTAGTTACGCAGCTCACTGCGGTGATGCCTTCCCTTCGCCGCCATCTTGAGTCCCCCCCTGGAATTTTTTTCTGAATAATAAAATATTCTAATTTTTTTTCACTATAGCAACAGGCCCTAGAACACAAAATGTGCTCTAAAATGTTCTAAAGATGTTCATAAAATGTTAAAGAACACAAATATGTTGTAAAACTTTATGAAGATGTTCCAAAAATGCTCAACAAAGAACAAATTCTGTATGTTAATATGACAAAAAATTATCAGACTCTCCTCTTGCTGCCAGGGACACAATGAAGAAGAGGTTTGGATGACTCAAGTTAAACAGCTTTTATTAGTAATTTTATTAGTAATTTGAAGTTAATTGATAATTATTGCCAATTTCTAAGTAATTATTCTGGGTTTACCATCTAAAGTGGCCTTATATAAGGCAGAAAGTAAAACGGCTCATGCTTCCTGAAATTTATAATACCCTGCATGGTTAAGTTATCAAATATCCTTAGCACATTAAAAGACTCACATGGCAGGCCAGAGATCACCAGGTGATATATGGGGATGTGTTAAGAGAGTTTTCTCTATCCTATCCTTGTATAAACCAAACCACTTTAAAATCTTACATTCAATCTGGATTAGGACAAGTATTTTTCTACCAGGATTAGACAGGAGTGGTTCAATATAAACAAACCTGACAACACTCACGTACTTGAAGTTTACCAAATGAGCATCAAATTATATCCTGGGAAAGTTATTCATTGGTACAAATACCCATACTTGAAGCAGCTGGTAAACAAAGATGTTAAACATTTGGAGCCATTAAGAAACGTGGACTTGGAAAGGCAGTTGTAAAGAAGGTGATAAACTATTCCAGTCTTCTGATGTTTTTCAAAAGTTCTCTTTGTTTGGAGCATTAATAAGTCATACTGCTCCACAACCTCTTATTTGGACCACAAAAACATCAATGTAGTCCAATATTTTTTGAAAACAATTGTAACTAACAGTAGTTCAGTGAAAAGAATCTAACAGATTCTGGACCATAACAGTTACCAACACCTTGGGTCAGTGACTCTACCTCCCAGAATTTCAGTTTCCTCAACTGTAAAATGACAGTAAAAACCCTCTCAGAGGGATATTGGGTAGATGGGCTATTTTATGCACAGCTTATCACAAAGTAGGCCTTTAAGAAATGGTAGCAATTGCTATTAGAAGCTATAGTCCTAATAAGAATGGTAACAAAGTTAATAAAATGTATTCCTGGTTCTCCAAACATACTAGGTATTAAAGATCCTACAACTAAACTAGAGGATAGCATATGTCATGAAGTTATCAGCTTCTGTTTTATAATCAAATTAAGGGAGGTTGAATTTAATTTAGTTTGATCTTAAATAGCTGCTAACAGTAAAGGGAGCTCTTCATTTTTCTCTCTGATGGTCAAAAAATTGTAGCAATGTCCAGAGTTAACTTTCAATTAATTGAAAATTAAAAGAAAAAACTTTGAAAAGTAACTTCTTCCTTCCTATGAGGTTTCTTTTAATGTTTTCCAGTATTATAAAAGCAACACCTGCTGAGGGAAAAGTCAAAACAATCAAAAGGATTTAAAAGTTTTATCCATCCTAATCTTTTTTTTTCTTTTAGAGGTGCTAGGGATTGAACCTAGGATTGCTCCACCACTGAGTTACATCCCAGTCCTTTTTATTTCTTATTTTGAGACAGGGTTTCTCTAAATCGCTGGCCTTAAACTTGTAATCTTCCTGCCTCAGCCTGTCGTGTAGCAGGGAGATTACAGGCTTGTGCCACCACTCCTGGCTCATCTTAAATCTATTTTAAACGTGAAGAAAATATGTTTCCAAAAGCATATTTTAAAAATGAACAGAAACCATAGCAAGGGAAGTTTTTAAAAATTACACCCAGTCTTTTCATCTATAAAAATAAGGCTTGTTACAGAACAAACAAGTTGACCTGTCACAGTACAAGACGGTTCACCGGACCAGGTACTGGAGAAATTATGTATACAAACTGCGTCTGGCTCCTTCATATTTGACTTAGAAAACTTCTGCAAACCACATAAATTGCAAATAATTATTAAGTGAAAACGGTGTGTGTTAACATCAAAGATAAAGCTGTAAACTCTTAGGCTATTTCTCAAACACGGACATCCTTTATCCCATGGGAAAAGCCCAATACAGTGAGAAACTACTAAAGAATTCTACAATACGAACAGTCATACCATTCATCCACTCCCACCTACTTGCTGGGGACCAAATATCCTCCCTAGGGAACCCATGGTGTGGAGCGCTGAGCATTTCCATCTTCCTTTATCTTCAGGGACAGACTTTAGCCCTTCCAGATAAGGAGTGCGGAGAGTCCCTAACTAAATACTGTCCAGAGGGCAGTTGCCACCCAACGCCTGGGAAAGCAGTGGAAATGGAAAAGGCAAACGGGTAAGAAAAAGGTGGTCGCTCAACTTTGCAGGGCATGGAAGTCACAAGGTCATGGTTAACTAAAATGCTCTAGGTACCTGAGCAGATGCTTTCAGGAGGGCAGATACTGTGGCCACCCGCGGGATAAAAGGAAGAGTCGGAGAATGACAGGGTGGATACACGTGCAGTGAGGAGCTGTCCACACTGGGAATGGTTGTTCTGCCACGGGAGGGAACAAGCCGCCCTTCCTGCGCAAGCCTTCCCAGGTGGTCCCACTCGGGCCAAAGGCAGGCGCTGAGAGGCAGAGGCGAGCAGACGCAGGCAGCTGGCCGCGGGGCCCGATTGCAGAGGGAGGGCCGGGCGCCGTCCACCAGCCCAGCCCCGAAGGGCGGGGGCGGGAGCATCGGGTGCCCGCTAGGCAGAGTCAGGGCTAGGCGGGTCCGCGCCCAGGGGCCCTAGCTCACCTGCTGCGTCTGCAGCCCTGCGGCCGCGAGAAGGGAGTCGGTGCTTGCCGAGGGCCAAGCAGCGAGGAAATCACCGTCATCTCCCGCCCCAAGCCCTCGCGGCCGCACGTTTCGAGAAAGTGAGGTGGGGTAAGCCACTGTGGCCGGGTCAGCCCCTCCCGGTGCCGGCTTTTGGCCCCGCCCCCGTCCCGCCTTCAGCCCCCGCCCCGGCCTCCAGCTTCGAGCAACCTGGCGCGCGCCTCGCCTGCAGGCCCGCCCCAGCCTCCAGTCGCACAGCCCCCGCCCCTTCCTCAGGCCCGCCCCGGGTCCCTAGACTAACCGCACAGCCCGCCCCCGCTTCAGGCCCCGCCCCAGTCTCCAGCTTCATTCAGGGCCACACCGCCCCCGCGCTAGGCCCCGCCCGGCCACCACAGTCTGCAGCCGCGCGACTTCCGGCCCGGCCCCTAGAAGATGGCGGTCGCCGCGGGGGATTTCCAGGGGTTGCTGGTCTCTCCTCTGGTCGACTGCGGAGCTGTCTCGTCTTTCTGGCTAACGTCAGTCTCGTGTATTGAGATCTGCTAGTTCCCCTCTTGGTTAGTGTAGTCTTTGCATAGCACAGAACATAAAAGCAAGGACTGAGACTCCGATCAGTGTCGAATCCTGCCTCCCATCTTTCCTAAGGAAGTGTGACCTTGACCTTCGAAATCAGATTAAAGTGTAAAGCTTTAGCATTGTGTTTGATTTTAGAATAAGGGCCTTATTAGTAACTGCTTGTATTTCTAATTTGGGGGAAACATAAAGGCAGTATTCCCTCAATATACTGAGAAGAATCTGCCTGTATCGGAGGCTAACCTCTGAGCCTGAAGTCAAGGTCCTCAGATACAGTGTGCCATTTTGAAAACTGAAGAAGCCCAGTACTTGGCTAATGCCATGAGAATCAAAATTATTTCATATTTTAAAAGATTTATAACCTGATCCCACTTAATATCTCCACAGCATTTTTTTTTAATCTTTGCATTTTTAAAAACTGTTCTGTCTGGCAACTTAAGGACATTCTTGTCATCCTGTCATCTCTGCAGTTTCAGTGTAAAGATATAAAACTCTGTGGCTTCCGAGAAATGACTCAGTAAGTTGATCATAGGTTAAAGGGTATGAAACTTCGAGAAAATGAACATTATTGAAACTATAGAAAAGGCATGCATCCTGCTCCTACTTTCTTACACTTCTTTGTTCGTTGTGTTTTTCATTTTAACATCCTTTTATGTTTCCCTTGAACCTGGCTACTTAAAATAAAAAAATCTTCTTAATACCACAGTTATCTCTATTTAGAAAGTTTGGAGATTAATTCAATTAAATAAATACTTACTAAGCTTTGAATATTAGGGGACTACTAAGAAGATAGGCCTAGAAAGTTAGCATCAACCTGTAGGAGGTTCCTTAGATTAGCCTTAGAATTTGAATTTCATTCTTTGACCACAGTGAAACCATCAAATTTTTCCCCCACAGAAACATGATCACACTACTTTTGGATGTGTGATCTGGAAGCTTTCCCAGGATTAGTTGAAAGACTGAAGGCAAGAAAAGCAGTAGGGTGATTTGGGGAAAACCCAAGACATAAGGAAATGAAGGCCTACTCTAGGATGATGGCAGTGAAAAGAATGGAATTGGCTTAAGAAATATTCTAAAATGAGAACTGATGTGACTAATAGGGCTAACAAAGAAGAAGGCGTTAATTAAACTATGTATTTCCTCATGTATTGCAATGAAGAGAAGATATTGGTGTAGTGAGCTTTTAATATCTCTTCCAGTTTTAAAATCCATTGTTTTCTGTAATTCTTTTATCTGAAGATGAAAGGAAGAAATATTCCTAAAACAGTTACAAGGAGGGTGAATTTGGTTTTAGACCTAAAATCTAAAACTTTGGGAAGCAATCTTGTGTCGTCTTTTTTCTTGACGAAGTTATTTGCTCCATCTGAGGCCTTATGGGATTAGAACACCCAACTGACTAGGGGTGAGAATTAGAATGAAAGACCTCACTGTCTTGTGAGCTAACTACTTATGAAGGCATTGGTGTATGTGCATAAACATTTCTGGTAGATACCCAGAGAGAAAAAAGAGAAGCTCAAGAGATAGAATAGCACTAAAGGTGTGGTTTGAAGAGACATCTGTGTGGACTGATTGAGTTTTCCAAGAATATCTTGTGGAGGGAAACTGTAGGAACAAAGTGAAGAAAAAGATGACAGACTTCAGTGAAAAGTCATGTTTATGTAAGCAATTAGTGGTGAAAGCCATAAGAAAATCATTTGATTTTATTATCAAATCTACTAATCATTCTGTGTAATGCAGATCTCTATTAATTATAATGTTAACTGAGTGAGGAAAAGCTCAAAGTTATGCAGACCAATGAATAGGAACTATAAATTTATCTTAACTTCCACTACTTACAAATAAGTTATTTGTAGCCATTGAACCCGTTGCCTTCAACTCCAGCTGATTGAGAGGAGAAATAAAACAAGTGTTTTGACTCAATGATAAGTGTCATGTAGGTATATGTTGAGACAATGTGATGTGCATATAGATTCCTGATAAAATTTTGCTTTTTCCAAAATGAAGTAGTTCTGATTTTTCTCTGATTTTTAAAGTGTAAATAACCATTATAAAATATTCAGATAATACAGAATGGAATGAAGGAAGTGAAATCATACCTATAAATAACCTGTTAATATTATAAATGATATTATATCACTTTCTGTGCACATGCAGCTTATTTAAGGAAAATGGGATTATAATACATATGAGATTTTAGTACCTTTTTCCTTTAATAATATTAACATTTTAACCCATAGATATTTTCAGCATTTCTAATGAAATGGTGAAAATTAAGTATTACCTAATGAAAAAAAATTTTAAATATACTTTTAGTTGTAGTTGGACACAATATCTTTATTTTATTTATTTATTTTTATGTGATGCTGAGGATGGAATCCAGCGCCTTGCACATGCTAGTTGAGTGCTCTACTGCTGAGCCATAACCCCAGCCCTACCTAATGAAAATTTGAGGATGATCTTCCATGAAAAAGTGGCAATTAAGTGTAATTGAAGAATAGAAATGTAAAAGAATGTCTTAAAATGTGTTGTTTGAATATATCTAATATGATGTAAGTTTCTTTTAAAACAGCTTCTTGTGTGTTTGTGTGTTTTTAACTTTTTATTGGACTATTATATTTACACAAATTAGTGGAACTCATTGTTATTTATTTGTTTTTTTTTTTTTTTTTTTTTTTTTTTTTTTTTTTTTTTTTTTCACAGAAAACATTGCTTTATTAACTGCGTTTGCCAACACATGAGGAGTGCAGAGGGCTCCGTAAGACACAGGCCCTGGTAGGGGCCGGGGTCTGGAACCCCCATGAGTGAGCAGGGCAGGATGGGGTTGGGAGCTATGCAGCAGCGGCAACACAGAATCATGCAGGGCACAGCGGGCATTGGCCACACCGAGGTGACCATACATTCTATTGCTCATTAAGGGTTGCGAACATGGACAATGTACAAAAAGGAGAAATAGGTCTTTGCGGTAATGAAAAATACATTTTTTTCTCTACAAAGGAATCTTTTCTAATACAAGAAAATAAATATTGCAACATAAGCCAAAAATAATTTAAAATTGCTCTTTTCAATATATTTTCAATATTTCTCTTGTATATTAACAAATGGCACATCACTTTCTTTGAAACAAAGACAGAAGGTGTCTCCTCCTGTGACATTCATATCACCCCCCCCACCGCCACCCCCCAAACGATTTGGAGCACACAGTGTGCATCTGAGGGAGAAAGCGGAAGGAAGTGCCTTAAAGAACAACCAAAGGTCCCAGACTCCAGCCCTGGCTCTTTGGCCAATGTGGCCAGCAGGGCCAGGGACATTGGAGAGTGGCCTCCCCAAGGGCCTTGCTACAGGAATCCAGATCATTCTGCAGAATTTTGAGTATGGCCAGAGGTTGGCCACATCTGGCAGTGAGCAAGGAAATGCCAAATCCAGCTGCTGCCAGGGTTTGTTAGCATCGGGCAGTTGAATCTCTAGGAATTGCCCCAGCAAGTCCCATGGTGCGACTCTCTGCAATGCACCCAGATGTGCATGTACGGAGACACAAGACATGCTCTGGCACACATGCACACCACTAAGGTCCAATGCCCACGTCTGGAAACCTGGGTGACTTCTCCAAAGAAGCTGAGTCCCTTACATTGCAAATACTCATATACCGTCACAAAATCAGAGCTCATTTAAGAAAGTAAATGAGCATTCTACCTTTCTTCTCCTTATTTGTTTCAAAATACATTTATAATACATAAAAATACTTTCCTTGCACATTATCCTTTGTCACATAATGAGAGGGAAGGAGGTGGAAGGCAGCGGGACTGTGAGAATGGGGGACTATATAGCCAGAATGAGTTTACGGAGCAGCTTCTGCCTCCCTGAGGAGGAGCTATGAATGTGGGCAGACGTGGTCAAGAAAAAGATCTGCCTCTGGTCTGGAAAAGGAACCTTCTTGGTCTCAGAGGGCAACACAGCCCTGTCCATTGTGGATAGTGGGTTAGAAAGAATGAATGAAGGGGCTGTGGCTAATGGGGAAAACTGGGAGCCACTGGGAGTAGGAGGGAGGAGAGACTGGCATCTTTGTCCTCCCTGGAGCCTGGTGGACATCCTGGAGGTGGAGTCAGCTGCCTGGTAAAGACTGCTCTAGGGCCTGGCCTGGGAGCGACTGGCCCAGAGACTCTGGGCTTTCCAGGACACAGACTCCAGGAACAGTCTAGTCCAAAGCAAAAGCCAACAGAGAAGAGGGGCCAGAATCCAGAGGCCATCACTAGCAGAGGCTTCCTGAAGAAATGCCAGCCACCCTATCTGCATGCCCAGCCTAGGCCCTGGCTTAGAAGCAAGGCCAGCCCCAGGGCAAGAGGCTAGATGTTTCTAAAATTCACTCACCCCTTGATTCTCCATTCAGAGTCCAGACCCTGCCCCGAGATGGAGTGAACGGGTCGGGGCAAGTGTCAAGACTGCTGAACCCTGAGCCTGACTGGTGCTCCACCCCTGGCAGAGTTTGGTTGTTCTTTAAGCTCACCCCTTTGTTCGCCCCAGGGCCAGACCAGGCAGTCCGCCACAGAGAAGGATGCGACCCGAAGTGACCCGAAGCACAGGGAAGGAAGGTCTGTTCAAAGGCAGTAAACAGAGACTGGGGTTGGGATGCCCATGCTAACACTGCACTGTCACTACTACCAAGGCGGGCAGGCAGACTAAGTCTACGTGGTAGCTCATGCCATCCCAACGCCCAGGAACCTTGGAGCCCACCCACTCCCTCAAGAGTCCACTCGGACTGGACAAACTTGCCCGATCCTCTGAACTGAAGTCATTCTTTGTTTCCGGTTTTGCTAAAATTCACGAGATTGAGTGTTGATGACAATGCCACTGTCGTACCTTGTTAAGTTTGGAGTCAGGGGAGGGGTGAAGGTTAAGTTGTTCCCCATCCTGCTTGTTTGCTCTTTGTGTATTCGTGCGGGGGGGTGGTGGGAGGGTCCACATGGTAAAGACGGTTTCCACGCTGGTTTCACAGTCAGGATTTCCCCTGGGAGTCTCAGAGTTTAGGAATGCTCACAGTGGCCCAGCCCAGGGTCTGAAATCCAACACCCAGGTACAGAGCAGCAGCAGTAGCAGTAGCAGCAGCAGCAGCAGCAGCAGCAGCAAAGCATCCTGCTCCAAGGACCTTGGGCTCTCCGTGGGTGTGCGCAATGAACGTGTTTCTGTACTTTGTTGCTAAAGAACTCCATTTAAAAAAAAGTCCCAGTGACAAGTTGTCAGGTTCAGACTGTGCTGTATTATGGTCAAAATATTCTTTGGCATCCATAGAATGATTCGACTGATTCACTGGACTTTTGCAAGGTTCTTGTTGGAGAAGTTCTGGCTTTACCAGTGGTGGAAGTGACCCAGGAGTAATTCGTTAAGAGGAAAAAAAAAAAAAAAAAGTTTTCACGGAATTCCTTTTATGTTTGTTCCCTGAGCTATCACCCTGGGGCCACTCCACGGAAAACTCTTCAGAGCAACTATCTGGGACCTAGAGGTCAGGAAAGGTGGGGTGAGGCAGGGTGGGGTGGGATGGGGGTACAAGGAACAGGATTAAGGCGCCAAGGGACACAGGTACAGGAGAACATCCAGCAAGACTTCAACCAGCCCCAGCAGGCCGACACTGGCCTGCTCTGGCCCCGGGATCCCACTGCTTGTTGGAAGGAGGTGTTTCCAAAAGGAAACCGAGGAAGAAGCTCATCTTTAGCAGGACTAAGAAACTTGAAAAGGCAAACGGTCTGGTCTGGCCAGCTCCACGTGGGAGTGACCAGACTTTAGCCGAGACTGGCCCCGAAGGAAGGAAGTTGGAGCCCCAGAGTGATTCTCTGCAGTGGGCTGGTCTGAGCCCCACGCCCCTGGCTGGGCACTGGCCCTCCCTTGGAGCCCTCCACCGGCACTGGTGGCTGGCTGTTTGGGAGTCCCCTGAGTAAATGAACAGCTCAGGAAGGATTCTGGGAACCCCTTCCCAGAGCTGCTGGGCTGGGCACTGGCAGGGGCAGAGCAGCAAGGGAGGGGAGGGTGGTGGGGTAGGCGGGCAGGCCTCAGATGATGTGGGTTGGTCAGGAACCAGTGGGCCCCCTGCGCCCCCTCAGTGCTTTCTCTTATAAACTCGTTGTGCTTGTGACAGTGAGTAGACTCTGGCTGGGTTATCATTTATTATACTTCCTTGGGGATCAGTGGAGTGCAGCAGGACCCCCCCCTTATGGGCCCCAGTGTGATCTGGGGGCAAGGTGGGGAAGGCCCTGGGCTGGCCCATCTGCCATGAAATAATGCCCAAACGACAGTCTGTCACCCAGTGGCAGCGGGCTTGAGTCCTGAGCGCTTCTTCACCTTGCCTACATCTAACCAGAAGCCCAGCAATGCTGCGTGGGCCGGGACAGAGGTGGCACACAGGACCTGGTATGGTCCTTGTGGCCAGAGATATGGAAGGAATCCTAATGTCCTAGGCCAGCACAGAGGAAAGACAACAGTGTGGAATTCAAAACTCTCTATATTAAAAATAAAACCACAACAGAGTGGCAGCCTCAAGGGTCTGGGACACTCAGCAGAGATTGGAAATGGCAGTTGTGACTGGGCTGAGGCCTTATAGGGACCAGGGCAGGACCTGGGACAGGGGTAGGGTGAATTAGGAGGCCAGTACACCCATGCGGACCACCTCCTCAGCCCCTGCCTCTCGGGAACCCCGCTGTACCCCGCTGTCGTCGGCCTCTACATCCGAGTCGCTCATCTCCCCATCAGAGAAGTAGCCATCAGTCTCAGTGTCAAAGTGTAGGCTGACCTTTGGCCTCTCGGCCACAGCAGAAGGCGGTCCTGTCCCAGCATCAGGCCTGGCACCCAGTGATCTCCGGGTGGCTTTGCTCTCACGGGGTGGCCGGAGCCGACCCAAGGGCTTGGGGCTCACCGTAGGGCCAGGCACTTGCACATTCGAGTCAGCAGCCATTGGGACTGCCTCGTCTGGGGTCTCAGGAGCCAGTGGAGGGGGGCTTTTGGGGGCCGCTGGGATGGGACAGTCCCCAGCTGTAGGGCTGGACGGCAAGTGAGAAGACGTCCGCCGTGGTGGTTTCCTGGCAGGTGGCCCCTGCCCACCCTTGCCACTGCCTGCCTCCTGGCCCCAGGGCTTCTTGGGGGCTTTGTCTGGAGTTGTCCGCGAACCATCCTGCAGCGGTGGTGGTTTCTTCTTGGCAGGCAGGCGGGTGCGGGCCCGGGCTTTCCTGGCAGGGTCGCCAGGTCGCAGGGAGGGGTCCCGCATGAAGCTGAGCAGCGTCTCCTCGTCCTGCAGCAGCTCTTCTGACAGCAGCCCCGGAACGGGGTCCTCACGGTGCCCGTTGTTCAGTGACCACTCACTCATGGCCATGTCCTCTGCTGTGATCTGCACTGACTGTGCCAGCCAGCTGTTGAAGAAGGTGCCGTCGATGGGGAATGAGGTGGACAGCCCCAGCTGCCCCAGCACGGAGTCTGGCCCAGCCTTCACTTTCTCTTTCTTCTCAGGGCTACTGCCCTTAGGGCCTTCGTGACCTTTCTTCTTTGAGTCGCTCTTCTTGCCCTTTGCTCTCCTCCCAGACCGCTCTCGACACAGATCCTGTTCAATAAGTTTCATCTGCAGGTGGAATATCTGCTCCTGGAGCTTGCAGATGGCGTGTTTTGTTCTCTCGCGCCTTGTCACCATGTAGCACAGATTTCTAACCCTCTCCAGGTCCTGCCTCAGGTGTGTGAAGAGCTTCAGGCGGCGGTAGAGGACGTCCTGCTCCTGCTGGGCCAAGTTGTCCACCTCATCGGTCTTGGGCGTCAGCAGCGGCTGGTTGGCATTGGCTTTCCTCTTCAGCTTCCAGTACTGGTAGATGAAGTCAACCAGCGCCTCAGCCAGGTCCAGCCGCTCGGCCACCTCAGCCGGCTCCACCAGCTCGTAGAAGTCTTCTTCCAGCTGCTGCAGCCTCTGTTTGCGCAGAGTCACCTTTTCCATGTCCTCAATGGCCTGGCTGGGCTCTGTGGGCTCGGATGTAGGCTCGCACCGTGGGCCCCCATCACTGTGCTCCTGGCAGAACGACTTGAACTTGACCTCATCGTTGTCTGCTAATATAGTCCGCATTTCTAGGCCATGGTCAAAGGCGCACGTGACATGGAATGCAGTGACACAGGAAGGCATTGAACACTGGATGCAGGTGCCTGTGCACTCCTTGCAGAGGCTGCAGGACAGAGCCCAGCGGCTGGCTGGAATATGTGAGATCTTGGTGATGGGCTCCATCTTCTCTGGACAGCCAATGCTGACCTCAGGAATCCACAGGGCGCAGCTGACGTGCACCCACTTGGTCCCACTTCGGGTGGGCTTCAGGGCTCCTCCTCGCTTGGGGCAGAGCAGGCACTTTGGCTGGACTCCCAGGGCACACGTCCGGCATAGCCAGCTGCCTGTAGGCACCTTCAGGATCCCATAGCAAGCCTGGTGCACACAGACGTTGCACTTGTCACAGAAGACCATCTCATTGCCATCCTCACCCTCAGGGGAGCGGCACACGTCACAGACCACATCCTCATCATACTCAATGCCCAGCCCCTCCTGCGTCTCAATGGCCCGGGCCATATTCTGGTGGCACAAAGTCTCCAGCTCCTCCAGCACACGTTCTAACGTCAGCTCGTCCAGCTTGGGCCTCTCCATCTCCTTGAGCTCGGAGTTGATAAGCTCCAGCCAGTAGGCGTCAATCTCGTCCAGGTCATAGCGGCTGCCCTCTGGCCAATCAGGCTGGGAGCCCTCACCAAGTGCAGAGTTGTCTGGGGATCCCTGTGCAGGGGGGCCTTCCAGCGGTGGGAGGATCCTCACCACCGGCTCTGGAATGGCCTCTGCCCCGGCGGGCACCTGCACACCTTTCTCCCATTCCTGTCGCCACGGGTCCGCCAGGATATAGTAGTCATCCGGGCTCAGCTGGTATGAATCTGGAATCTTCATGGCTGTGATCAAGTCTGTCCGGAAAACCTCTGAGGGCTTCTTTTCGTTTTGCCGGGGCCAGCCGGACTTGGTGCTGCTGGGTAGTTTGGAGCATCTTGATGCTGATGCAGATGTAGCGTGACTGTCACTAGTGTCCGAGTTGTCGCTGCTGATGGAGTATTTTCGCCTCTTCTCTTCCATCTTGCTCCGCGGTGCCCTCCCGAGGGGCGCTGCCCTCGGCTACGCGCCGCGGCGGGGGCCGGCGCGGGAAGGATGCTCCCGAAACCAGGAGCTCCTGGGGCCGGCGCGGGAGGGCGGGGGGCGCGCATCCATCCGGGGTCGTGGCGAGGGAGGCGGCCGTGCCCGCGGCGTCCCCAGCCCCGCGCTCCTGCTGGGGACGGTTAGCCCGCCAGACTCGAGCTGGTGCCGCTAGGAGTGGGAGCAAAGTAACTCCATGGACGCTACTCACCCCCCAAAAAAATAGCCTCCAACTGCGATGGCCGCGGTCGGCACCATTCACCAACCCCCTGTGTATGTTTCTGTTTCTTTTTAAACCAAGACTTCCTTGTGATCTCTTTAGAAAAAAAAAATGTGTTGGGGTGGGGTGGGGGCGGGCAGGAGGAGCGAGGGAGGGGGAGTAGCCACTTTTTTCTTATTCACTCGGATCTCCGCTCCCGACACCCCCCGTCACCGCCCCCCCCTCGCCCAGTTGTTTGGCTCCCGCGGCGGTTCCAGGTAGTGTTGCGGGCCCCCGGGGGGGGGGGAGGGTGCCCTGCCCGGCCCCCGCCTGCCTGCAGCGGGGCCCCGACTCAAGCACTCTGGGGCGCCCCCAGCCCGCCCTGTCCCCAGGGCCGGGCCCGAGCGGCGGCTGCGCCCGTGCGTCATTGTTATTTATTTGTACATGTACACAATGTAACAGTTTACTTTTGGTCAATTTCATCCTGAAATATTTAGTTTCTGGAAAACTCTCCTCCTCCTTACAACAGTACCATTTTTCTCTAGGTATCTATATGTTCCCAGAGAAGTTGACATCCTTCCACCTTAAGTGGTAATGTAACCTTGCCTATCCAATCAGTACATGGCATGCTTTTGAACTTAGTGATTTAAGTCAGAGTGGGCATTTACCCTAATGTACTTCAACATAATGACTCTTAAGACTTTTGCAGAAAATATTGATGTTCTTTTTTGCTGGACAAGAGGAAGATGCTGACAGCCTTCTTGGGACCGTGAAAGAAATCATCCTCAAAATGATGCAGATACCAAGTTTGGCACAACAGAGAGAAGGAAGTAATAGGGAACTTGATGACATACTATACATGTGAAGTAGCCTCACAAGTTTACCTGGGGATCTTTCGTTTGTGTGAACCAGTCATTTTTTATTTTCATTATTTAAACAAGTTTGAGTTGAATTTTCTGTTACCTGAAATCAATTCATGGAAAAAATTCTAAAAGAAAATACCTATAGTAATTATCTCTGTATGACAAGAGTACATATGATTTTTTTTCTGTGTAGAAAAGTTCTCAAAATTTCTATCAAAAATGTGTATTAATTTTATCAGGAAAAAGTCTGAAGTAAGTCATAAAGGATATATTTTGGTTATATGGAAATGTTAAACAATACTTAATAAAAATTCTTCTAAATCACTACCAAGTACTAAAACAGGTAGGTAAACTAAATTCACCCATAAAACAGAACAATTTAAGAGCACTGATACAGTGAAGTGCATAAACTTATATTATACAAAGGCTTTGTGTTTGTTAATTTTTGTACCCTTAGCACTTAGACTAGTGCTTTCTCTGACATATGATAGACATTCAGAAATGTTTTTGAATGATTGAATAAAACTGATTTCCACTAGATATCTAGGAAGTTGAAGTGTACTTCTATTTAGTGGGAGCTATTTGATATAAGCAGTGGAGATATAGCTCTTTTACAATAAGTGGATTTCTTATTTTTTCCTAGCTTTCACTTGTGCTTTTTGTTTATAGCCTTATTTAAATATTCTTCCAAATTTCTGACTTCTTTTTGTTATTATAAATGCTTTAATTTAATAATTTGGTTTCTCATCTGTCAGGGTAACACCCTGAAAATTTTCTTTTAACTTAATATTTGTAATAATATGTGTGTTTGAAGAAATGCCTACTAGTTTTTTCTTTCCTTTCAATTTTATTACTGAAATATTCTCACAAAAGCAATGAAAGAAAGTGGAGCCTAACCATCTCACCTCATTATTATTATTATTATTATTTGCACTGTGGATTAATCTTAGGGGCACTCAACCATTGAGCCATATCCCCAACCCTATTTTTGTATTTTATTTAGAGACAGGGTTTCACTGAGTTGCTTAGCACCTCACTGTTGCTGAAGCTGGCTTTGAACTTGTGATCCTCCTGTCTCAGCCTCCCAAGCTGCTGGGATTACAGGTGTGTGCCACTGTTCCTGGCCTTTTATGTTTTTGATGTTGTTTTGTATTACTGGCCATTGAATCCAGGAACACTACCACTGAGCTACATCCCAGCCCTTTTAATTTTTATTTCAAGACAGGGTCTCACTTAATTGTTGATGCAGGCTTTGAATTTGTAACCCTCCTGCCTCAGCCTCTGGAGTAGCTGGGATTATGGGAATGTGCCACTGCTTCTGACTTTGATCTTTTTATCGACTTAGGTAATGTTTGAATATGGGTAAATAGGCAGAGGCTTTTAACTGGGCCAGCACTTAAGACATTAAGAAGAGAAACAAAACAGAATTATGTGATGAAATTATAAGCTAATTCAGTTACTTAGATAAGACAAAGAGTAGAAACTATTCAATAGAAGCATGGTAAGTTTGGGGGCTCAGCCAGTCTCTTTCAAGACTTAGTTTCTTAATACCACATTTTTTTTTAAGGTCAGAGATCTGAAATAGGAAATGAAAGACAAAAAATACACTTGTTTCTTCTAGCTTGTTCATGAAAAAGTGGGCTCACTGACAAATTTAATAAGCATTCTTTAGTGAAGTGACCTTGTAACTGCAGAGCATTTTCTAATGTGAATAGTGTCTAAAATGAAATATTGCTGGATGTGATGGTGCAGGCCTGTAATCCCAGCCCCTTGGGAGGCTGAAATAAGAGGATTGCAAAATCAAAACCAGTCCCAGCAACTTAATGAGGCCCCAGGCAACTTAGTAACCCTGTCTCAAAAAATAAGAAGGGCGAGGTGTAGTTCAGTAGTAAAGCAACTCTGGGTTCAATCCCTAGCGCCAAAAAAAGAAAAAGAAAAAAAAAAAAAACAAAATACTTAAAATAACCAATTTTGTACATTAGAAAGAGGAAGTGGAAAAAACCTCAGATTTTAACGTTGATTTGGAATAAGTAGGCTTTTAGCCACTTCTAGTTAGAATATGTGTAGAGCTAGTGAATGAATAGTTAGCTAAGAGGGAGAGAAAAGAAAGCTCTCACATGCGCAGTCCAACAATTAAGCCCAGTACGTCAGAAACATTCTTTTTGTAGAGTATATATTTCAAGGGTTCCAGTCTTCTTCCCTCCTTGAAGGGGCAGGTCCTCTATCTGTTGATTTCCATAGTATTCTAAGTGCCTATAACAGTGCTTGTCACATAGTAGGCACTTGTTGACTTCCTAACTCTTGGAATACAAGCCAAAAAAGGTTTGTGAAGTTTTCTGTATTTAGAGAATCACTTAAAAAACGGAAACACCTGCTCTTTCTTGGCCTGTTTCTTTCACTTTTGGTAAAAGTAACTGATGGAAAAGAAGAATCAGAACTCAATTATCTGTGTGGCAACAGAGGAACCAGATCAGTAGTTGAAACAGAATAAATGTTGAGGAATCATCATTGGTTGTAATATAGACTAAATATGATAAAGTGTTTCTATAATTAATTGTACAAATATTTAAATGTCTCTATAAGTCCAAAGGTTATGTATATTTCCTTTACTCTCTTATGCATGCTTTCCCTAACCCTTTCCAAAACATTGAAACTAGAAAGAAAATTTACAGCTTCTGAGCTGCAAGAAAATTACCCAGACCTTGTCACAAAGAGGCCTAGTCACTAGTTTGGCAGTCATTATTGTTGGAGAATAAAGTGGATAAAAGTGAGTTTCTCATGCAGTGTTAATTGAGGTTTCTGTACTATATAGCTAGTAGTAGCCTGGTTAACTATATCCTCAAGTCTGGCTTATTATTAGTCCTAAAGGCCTATCCCAGACCCTCCCACATAGGTTTATTATATGCATTCATTATGGAGATGATATTTATGGTGATGTTAAAATTTGGTTAAATTCCTAGAAAACACTTTAAAAAATTCATTTCATATGTTGCCTCAATAACTGATCAACAATTTTCCTTTTTTTTTTAACCCACCTAGGTCTAGTATAAAAAGTTGAGGCCCAAGGCTGGGGCTAAGGCTCAATGATAGAGCCCTGGGTTCAATCCTCAACAGGAAAAAAAAAATCACACCCAATATTTACCATAGTGAATTGATTTGTTTGTTTTAGTGACAAAATTAGATCATCCCTGAGGGCAATAGGAACATTTTAAGAAATCTTTGAACTACATACAAAGACCCCAATAAAATTGAGAAGACCCTCTCTGAATCTCTTCTCAACCATTGGAATTTCACCCATCCAGCTGCAAGTGTTAAAAATTGGAGAATTATGTTTGTCCAAAATCCTTTCCTTACTATGGAAGGTGGTAAGCAGGGAACGAGTGTGACCTCTGTTACGTGGAAGTTAGCTTGTATACGAAGGTTGGAGAAGAGAAAGCCTTCATTTCAAATGATGTAGAACATTAGTGAACATAACTGCAAAGTAAGTGAAGAAGGGAAATTTGTCTCCCCAGATCTTGGAAATAAGAGCAGTGTTGCAACAATCCACTGAGGATAGGTGACCAATGGAAAACTCCTGTAAAGAGACAGCAGGGACAGGGATTATATTATATGAGGAATGTTTCCCGAAACAACAGGGGGTTAGAGTTTAGACCTTTCCTCCCAACAGAACGATAGCTGTTCTGTTCTTTTTTCTTCAGGCCTCAGTCTTAATGTGCTTCCAGGCACTCTATCATTCTTGTACTTTCTCAGCATTTTCTCATCTTTTTAGTGATCTCATCTTGTTATTACATGCTAGTGATTTGGTGCTACCAGGCTACTGCTTGTTCTACACATTATTTGTTCAGTATGACTTGCATGTGTGGCTACTGGACAAGAGCCTCGGGAGGCCAAAATGGGAAGAACATGGAAGAACATGGGGTGAAGATCAGTCATAAAGATTGAGGATTTAAGCAATATTCTTAATCACAGTCAGGAATCCAAAGGTCTGTCACAACAGTTTTCAACTAGAATCATCTGGGGAAAACGTGTTTGTGTGTGTGTGTGTGTGTGTGTATTACTGGTTGAACCCAGGGTCTCACGCTTGCTAGGCAGGTGCTAAGTGTACCACTTGGCTACTTCCTCGGCCCTTTCTATTTTTAACAGGGTATACTAAGTTGCCCAAGCTATTCTCAAACTTACAATCCTCCTGCTTCAGCCTCTTTGGGGGAATATAATGTTTAAAAATATAGATGCCAGAACCCCACGCAGACTTTCTAAATCAATATCACTGCAGTTGGGTCCATGGTCTGTATTTTATTTTTTCATATTCTCAGATGTTTCTAATATAAATTCTTGGTCAAGAGCTACTCATCTAGGTAACAAACTGAAAAGTAGAAATAAATCTTAAAAGCAAGTAGTATTTGTATGAGAGGAGCACAGAAAGTTTTACTAGAGTCTTAGTACTCTCTGGGGATAAATGTATTCTCATTATAGGAAAAAAGTCACATTGAATCTGGCATCTTCCTTCAGAAAACCATTTCGGTAACTTTTTCCATTTGTTTGGTTTGTCCTTTGTGGAGAAGAGCAAAACAAAGCACAACAAACCACTCTCTTTATGTCTTGTGGATATATACCACATCTTCACTATAGTGCCATTTTTCAAATCCCAGACACAAAGTTCACATCAAGGGAGAACTAGTTTTCTGTCAATACGTTGAGCATATTATGAATCATGTAACAGAATATCAGTGCAGTCATTTCACCATCTCTTAAAACTAAAGTTTTTGAGAAACAATCAAAATTCCTCCCATTTTTCCTGAGTTTCTATTTATAAAATATAGCTTTTAAATAATCTTTTCTTTAATATTTGTGCATGTGGCATCTTATTTAAAAATTTTTTCCCTGCATCAAGGATGTGGGGGAAAAGGCACACTCATATACTGCTGATGGGACTACAAATTGGTACAGCCAAAATGAAAGCAGTATGGAGAATCCTTGGAAAACTGGGAATGGGACTTCTATTTGACCCAGCAATCCCACTCCTCACTCTATACCCAAAGGACTTAAAAACAGCATACTAAATGTTTATAGCAGCATAATTCACAATAGCTAAACTGTGAAACCAACCTAGATGCCCTTCAGTAGATGAATAGATAAAGAAAATGTGGTATATATACACAATAGACTATTACTCAGCAATAAAAGAGAGTAAAATCATGGCATTTGCAGGTAAATGGATGGAGTTGGGGAATATAATGCTAAGTGAAGTTAGCCAATCCCAAAAAACCAAATGCTGAATGTTTTCTCTGATATAAGGAAGCTAATTCATAGTGGGGTTGGGAGGGGGAGCATGTGAGGATTAGATGAACTCTAGATAGGGCAAAGGGAGGGGAGGGTAAGGAAGGGGGCATGGGGCTAGAAAAGATGGTGGGATGTGATAGACATCATAACCCCAAGTACGTGTATGAAGACACGAATGATATGAATATACTTTGTATACAACCAGATATGAGAAGTTGTGCTCTATATGTGTAATATGAATTGTAATGCAGTCTGCTGTCATATATAACAAATTAGAATAAAAAAATTCCTCCCTGCATCAAGGTGATAATGATATTCACCTACATTTTCTTCTAAGAGTTAAATGACTTTTAAAATTGTTATTCTTGGTACCATCTTTCAAATTTCCATTTGTTATTAGAACCCCACTCTACATACACTCAAAAATGCAGAAAGTTCCTGCCCAACACAGAGAAAAATGCTTTTGTAGTTTCTGCTATAATCTAGATAAAAAACCCTTAATGTAAAATGAAATAAAATTAGAATGTACAAAGAGATGTAAACATCTATAAAATGTATTCAGAGAAGATAGCACAGTGGGATTAGCTAATGGAAATATAAATTTTTCCATACTGAAGAGATAAGGCCTATAGCACACGTGGCCTAAGGGCTAGTTATCACTCCCACTGTAGGTAGGCATATTACATGTTTGTTTAATGTCTAACTGGGATATGCTTATCATATAGTAATATCTGTCAAGGCCTTGAAGATGCCCTTGAGCAAAAGTCACTTCACAGCTCCATGTGAGGTCAAATTAAAAAAAACCGATCATTTCAAAGAAAGCAATATTTGAACAATTTCTAGAAGATGTTCCCACAGATGATTAGGAAGAGTTGTTTTCCTGCTTTGATACTCACACCCACCATTTCCCTAGAGTCCTTGACTCAACTTTGGAATTGATTGTTGATTTCCAGCTCCTGCTCTTGCACTGCGTTGTGAATATTTATCCCCTACTGTCTTCTACATGCTCCCAGGATTGCCTTAGGTACCCAGTTGCTTACTTGTGTACTGTCCTGTGTCCCATCAGAATCAGAGGGCCTCCATGCAGAATCCTCCATACTCTCTCAAGATGAGCATAAGCTTTCTCAACCGTAACTGGCCAGCTGTTACCTTCTGAAACTATGGTTTATATTAGCATAACCAAATCTTGATGATACTTTCCACTTACTCATAGGATAAGATTGAAAATCATCCTAGCAAAGGCGGCATCTCCATGGACATGGAATTATCTGTTTTCAAAGCTGTAACTTGTATGAGGCTGCAATGGGCTAAGTAGCCACACCCTTTGTGGAAAGACCTGTTTTCCTCTTAGCAAGTAACTCCAATATTTGGGTGGGCCCAAGGGAAGATTCCTCTCCTCCCAGGCAGCAGCGTTCCCCACTGTTCACCAGAACAAGTATCACTGCTGTTACTGAAACTCTGAGCAGGTTAGGGTGGGTCTCTGGGTGTGAGGGTGAATGAGGGGGTTGAACCGGCTGCCTTGGCTGGCTAGGTGATGGCACTTTTCTTTCTCACTACTCTGTGTACTCTCCCCCCCACTCCGCCCCGCACCCCGCAAGTCAGCTTCCTCAGTAAAAAGGCATGGACTGACACTGTCACATTTCTACTACTTCCATGTTCAATACCCCTTACCAGCCCAGGAATATGAGGCTCTGATATCTTAGACCCCCACCCCTCAAATCATTGGCTGTCATCTATGCTGTGCTATGACCTCCAGTGGTTAGCATTCTACATGGAGGCAATTTTGTGCCTCTCAGTGTGTATAGATCTCATCTGTCACCAGAGTTCTTGCAGTAGCAGAGCCCTGGCCATCACAGAAGCCTCATAAGCTTAGCTACAATTCATGAATTGTAGGTCTGGAATTCTCTTCTGCTTTCTTCAAAGTCTTAGGTGGGCTATTGCCACTCTCAGTGTTCCTTCTCTGTCCCTATCAACCTCCCCGGCATCCCTAAGGGATAGCTTCTTTGCAAGCCCCATGAGACATTCCAGTCATTTACAGTTTGCATTTCTGTACTGGGTATTCAGACTAGATCAATGAGGAGTGGCACCTTCACACCATGGGGACAGCCTCAGTAGCTTTATGTATCTTGTGCTAGAGCCAACATGTGCCTGTGACCCAGGTAAATTGTTCTTCTGCCTCCCCAGAAAATACCCCAATTCTAGCAGAAAGGTTTTCACTGAGGCTCCCTACATGATCTTCCTCCTAAGAGGAACTTGGTGTTAGGTTCTGTGTACTCTTCAGAACCACTGAATACACTATCTGGGAAAACATGCATATTATGCATATTTGTTTTCAATTGTTGATATAATAAATTATAATGAACTTAATGACTTAAAACCATACACAGTTATTATTTTGCAGTTCTGCAGGTCAGAAGTCCAAAATCTGTTCCACTGGGTTAAAGTCAAGGCATCAGCAGAGCCAGTTTCTTCAGGAGGCTCTAAAGAAAAATTATTTCCTAGGTTCTAGAGGCTACTCCCATTGCTTGGCTTGTGACCCACTTCCTGCACTCTCAAAACCAGCAATGTTGCCTCCCCATGACCTTTCTTCCATGATCTCATTTCCCTGTGACTACAATCTAGAAAAGTTTTCTGCTTTTAACGATTATACGATTAGGTCCACCTGGAAAATTCAGAATAATCTCTCCATCTCAAGGTCCTTAATTTGATCAGGAATTTTCTTTGAGTACTTTTTTCCAAGTCCCTTTTGTTGTGTAATGTAACAGATTCTGAAGATAAGAACATGGACATCTTTGGAGTGCTATGATTTAGCCTACCACATATATTTTCGTAAGAATACAACAAGCCAGATTACTCACAAATTCCATCCTGTAAAAGGATAATTTTCCCTCGTGCACGTATTCCTGAGCAGATTATAAACCCTGTTTTTGTCCTCTACTATTTAGCTTTGTACCCTGCATACTGAAATCACTCAAAGGCTTTGTTTCAAGAATAAAGATACCCTGGTCTTATGGGGAGAGACACAGTTCTGTTTGTGTGTGTGCTGGGGATGTGGAAGTTTCATAAGAACAGAGAAGATAACTGTAATTATGTGGGTTAGTCTCTGTTTTCTCTATTCTGTACCATTGGTTTACCAGTCTATTTTGGTGTCAATACCATGCTGTTTTTGTTACTATTGCTCTGTAGTATAATTTAAGATCTAGTATAGTAATGGAACTTGCTTTAGCTATTCTGGGTCTCTTATTTTCCAGATGAATTTCATGACTCCTTTTTCTATTTCTATGAGGAATGTTACTGGGATTTTGATTGGAATTGCATTAAATCTGTATGGTGCTTTTGGTAGTGTGGTCATTTTGACAATATTAATTCTGCCTATCCAAGAACAAGGTAGATCTTTCCATCTTCTAGGATCTTCTTTAATTTCTTTCTTTAGCATTCTGTAGTTTTCATTGTGGAGGTCTTTCACCTCTTTTGTTAAGTTTATTCCTAAGTATTTTATTTTATTTTTTAATGCTATTGTAAATGGGGTAGTTTTCCTTGTTTCCCTTTCAGAGGATTTGTCACTGATATACACAAATGCCTTTGATTTATTGGTGTTGATTTTGTATCCTGCTACTTTGCTGAATTCGTTTACTAGTTCTGGAAGTTTTGTGGTGGAATTTTCTGGGTTTTCTAGTTAAAAGAATCATATCATCAGCAAATAGTGCTAATTTGAGTTCTTCTTTACCTATCCAAAAATGTACATTGGAGAAAAGATAGCCTCTTTAACAAATGGTGCTGGGAAAATTGGAAATCCATATGCAACAAAATGAAATTAAACCCCTGTCTCCCACCATGCACAAAACTCAACTTAAAGTGGATCAAGGACCCAGCTATCCCACTCCTCAGACTATACCCACAGGACTTAAAAACAGCATACTATAGGGACACAGCCACATCAATGTTTATATCAGCATAATCCACAATTGCTAAACTGTGGAGCCAAGCTTGATGCCCTTCAGTGGATGAATGGATAAAAAAAAATGTGGTATATATACACAATGGAATATTATTCAGCATTAAAAGAGAATAAAATCATGGCATTTGCAGGTAAATGGATGGAGCTAGAGAATATAATGCTAAGTGAAATTAGCCAATCCCCCCAAATCGAACACCGAATGATTTCTCTGATTTAAGGATGTTGATTTATAATATGCTGCTGGGGGTGGAGGGGTGATGGGAGGATTAAATGAATTCTAGATAGGGCAAAGGGGAAAAGGGGAGGGAAGGGAAGAGAGGGAACATAGGAGTAGGAAAGTCGGTGGAATGTTATGGTCATCATTACCCTAAGTGCATGTATGAAGACGCGAAGGATATGACTCTACTTTGTGTACACCAGAGATATGAAAAATTGTGCTCTATGTATGTAATATGAATTGTAATGCATTCTGGTGTCATATATAACAAATTAAAATTAAAAAAAAGAACAGAGAAGATAGCACAGACTGTGATCAATTGTCAGTTATCACTGGAGGATCTGGTCTGATTGGGCATGACCTCTGATAGAGATGCCCTGAACTAATGTGTGGAAAGTGGAATAACGGGGAAAGATGAGGATTCCATGGCTAAGGTGCTGAGAGAGCAGCTTTGCTGCTAAAGCATGCCTGAAGAGTGGGACCTCCATCTGGTCAGAACTTCTAATCCTAGAAAGCTGTTCTTATCCCACTGATTTTCTGCCTGTCAAATCTGTCCATTTCTGACACCGTGTTGTTGAAGTCACCAACTATAAAAGAAGATTCATCTGTTTCTCCTTGCAGTTCTATCAGCTTTTGACACATGTATTTTGATGCTTTGTTGCTAGAGGCATGCCCATTAAAAATTATTCTGTCTTCTTAGAGAATGCATTTTCTAATCCCTGATAGCTTTCCTTGCTTTGAAGTGCTCTGTCTGAAACCAGTATAGCTATACCCACTTCCTCTTTTTTCCTTTTCTTTTTTTGGTACTGGGGATTAACCCCCCTGGGGGGGTGCTTTACCACTGAGACATCACCACCCCTTTTTATTTATTTTATTTTAAATATTTATTTTTTAGTTGTATCTGGACACAATACCTTCATTTTATTTATTTATTTTTGTGTGGCGCTGAGGATGGAACCAGGCCTGCACACGAGCGAGGCGAGTGCTCCACCGCTAAGCCACATCCCCAGCCCACCCCCTTTTATTTTTATTTTGAAACAAGGTCTTGCTAAGTTGCTGATGCTGGCTTTGAACTTGCCATCCTCCTGCTTCAGCCTCCTGAGCTGTTGGGATTACAGGACTGTGCCACCATGCCCAACTCCCCTTTCTTTTTATTAGTGTTAGAATGGTAAATCTTTCCCTAATTGTTACTTTCAAATTATATGCATATTTACATTTAAAGTCAGCTCCCTGGGTCTTGTTGTTTGATCTACTTTGACAATTTTGTCTTTTAATTGGTACACTGTCTTTTAATTGGTAGACTGATATTCAGAGATTATTGATATAGTTGGATTAAATCTACTAACTATATCAATAATCTGTTACTGTTTTCTATTTGTTGTCCTTGTTTTTTGTTTATGTTTTTGCCTTTAATTCTTTTTTTGTTTGTTTTTTGTGGTTTTAATCAAGCCTTTTTATATGATTCGATTTTCTCTGCATTTTTTTTTTTTAGTATATCCATTGTACTTTTGGGGGGAAGCACTGGAAATTGAACACAGTGGTGCTTTACCCCTGAGATACATCCTCAGTCCTTCTTATTTTTAATTTTGAGGAAAAGCCTCACTAAGTTACTGAGACTAGCCTCCAATTTGCCATCCTTCTGCCTCAGCATCCTGAGTAGCTGGAATAATAGGTATGCGCCAACACTCCTGGCTTCAAGTTATACTTTAAAAAACTTTTTAAAGTGGTTGCCCAAGAGTTTGCAATATTCATTAACAACTAATCCAAACTTACTTTTCTATAACACTATGGTACCCATGAAATAGTATAAGTACAATAGCAAAATAATTTCTCCCTTCTATCCCTTATATCATGGACTGTTATTTGTTTCATTTATATATAAGCATATGTTTATATGATATATACATAAATTATACATAATCAAATGCATTAGTGATGTTATTTGCTGTCTAAGTCAATTAAGAATAAGAAAAATAAAACTGTGCATGGTAGCACACACCAATAGTCTATGTTTTAGTCAGCTTTTTCATTTCTGTGACCAAAGGATTTGACCAGAACAACTATAGAGGAGGAAAAGTTTATTTGAGGGCTCACGGTTTCAAAGATCTTAATTCATAGAAGGCTGGCTCCATTCCTCATGGCTCAAGGTGAGGCTGAACACAGAGGAAGAGTGTGGTTGAGTGAAGCAGCTCACATCACCGTGATCAGGAAATAGACTTCACTTTCCAGATACAAATATATACACCAAGCCACAGCCTAATTCCCACCTCCTCCAGCCACACCCTAACACTTCAGTTACCACTCAGTTAATCCCTAGCAGGGGATTATATCACTGATTTGATTAAGACTCTTACACCCAATCATTTCTCCTTAGAACCTTCTTGCATTGTCTCACACATGAACTTTTGGGGGATACCTCACATCCAAAACACTAGTTGGGAGACTGAGGCAGAAGGATTGCTTGAGCCCAGAAGTCGAAGCCACACTGAGCAATACAGTGGGACTCCATCTCAAAAGAAAAGATTTTTTTAAAATAAAAGTTTTTATTTTACTTCCTTTAAAAATGTCCTTATTGGGGCTGGGGATATGGCTCAAGTAGTAGCGTGCTCACCTGGCATGCGTGAAGCATTGGGTTTGATCCTCAGCACTACATAAAAATAAAATAAGGATATTGTGTTCTCCAAAGCCAAAAAATAAATATTTAAAAATAAATATTTATAAATATATATGTTTGTAGATCTGAGTTTCTAACTATATTAATTTCTTTTTTAAAATTTTTTAAATATTTATTTTTTAGGTGTAGATGGACTTCTTTTAATTTTTTTTTTTTTTTACAAGTTGATCTACTGGCAACAAATTCCCCGATTTTGTTTATCCAAGAAAGTCTTTATTTCTTTTTCACTTTCTAAGGATAGTTTCACAGAATTCTAGATTGTTGTCTTTTTTCTAAATTGTAGTCTTTTTCTCTCAATACTTTAAACATTCAGTTTTATTTTGCTGGTGTAGCTTCTGGGGAAAGTAATATGTATCTTATCTTTGCTCTTCTTTTGACAGGGTGGTAATCCCTCCCCGTGTCCCACTCTCATCCCACCCCCAAGCTTATTCAGGGCTTTATCTTTGATTTTTCTGTAGTATAAAAATGATATATTTAGGTGTATTTAGATGGATATTTATCCTGTTTGGTGTGGTCTGAGCTTCCTGGTTCTGTGGTTTGGTAGCTGATCTTAATTTAGGAATTTCTCAGTCATTATTGCTTCAAATAATTCTTCTATTCTTTTCATCTTTTCTTCTAATTCTGGCACTCCCATTATATGTATTTACACCTTTTGAAGTTGTCCCATCGTTTCTGGATAGTCTGTTATATTTTGTTGTCATTGTTTATTCTTTGTTCTCTTTAAGTCTCAGAGGTTTCTATTTACATATCCTCATATCCTCAATTTTAGAGATTTCTTTCCTTAGTCATGTTGTTCATTAAGTCTATCAAAGGCATTCTTCATTTCTAAAACAATGTTGTTCCTTTTTGTTTTTTCCACTGGGGATTTGGGGATTGAACCAAGGTGCACCTAACTGCTGAACTACAGCCCCAGCCCATTTTATTTTCAGATGGGGACTCATTAAGTTGCTTAAGAGCTTGCTAAATTGCTGAGGCCAGCCTCCTGCCTCAGCCTCCCAAGTTGCTGAGATTACTGGTGTGTGCCACAGCACATAGCGTGTTGTTGCTTTTTAAAGTCCCTAGTATGTTTTGATTTTTAAGGATTTCTACCTCTCTATCTTTGCTTACATTGCCCATCTGTTCTTGCAATGTTGTCTGCTAACCAATCAGAGCTCTTAGTATATTTGTCGTAGATATTTGAAATTCCCTCTTTGATAATGTCAGTGTTCTTGCCACATTTGGTTCTGATGCTTGCTCTGTCTTTCAAACTGTGTTTTTTGCCTTTTAGTATGCCTTGTAATTTTTTTTAATTGGTAGCCAAACATGATGTATTGGGTAAAAAGAATAGACTAAGTAGACCTTTAGGAATGTGTGGTAAGGTGGAAGTAGGTAGGAGGCACTCATGGTCCTGTGATGAAGTCTCATTATTTCATGAGCCTATGCCTCTTAACTATGAACTTCAGAAGTGTTTCCTCAGCTTTTTTTCTCCCCACTTAGGTGGGATGGAATGACTAGAGTAGGTTGGATTTGGGTTTTTCCCTTCCTCCAGGTTAGTTAAGTGCTAGTAAAACTCCAGCAGGTTAGGTTCTGGTAAACTAGCTTTTCCTGAGGGCAGACCTTGGTACCAACTGAGGGTTCTGCCATATTCAAAATAGGACCTTTTCTCTTCTCCCACCGGAGCCCTAGGGGAATTTTTCCAACATTTACTGTGGGCACCTGGAGGTAAAAACTCACAAAAGCATGGAGGCTCTCCATGACTGTGTCCCTCTGGAGTCTTTAGCTCTTAGTTTTGTCCACTCCTTGCCTTCAGTGATTTGTCAGTTAAAGCTCAGATATTCCTACCTAAATGCTAGCTCTTGCAAACCTTTCTGCTCTAGTAAATTGTTTCTATATCCATCTGTCTGTCTCTCCAATTTGGGAAGTAGCAGTTTACCTGTAATTCTACTCTGATTGATCTAAGAAGAGTTTTGATTTTTCAATTTATTCAGCTTTTTACTTGTTAGAATGGAGTGGTGATTTCCAAGCTTTTTAGAGGTGAAAACTGAAACCAAAAGACTCCACTTATTTTTTAAATTTCCTCTTTTATATGTTTCATCGGTCATTGGTAAGTGTTTAGGAGCTCAAAGTATGAATGTACATGTTAGCCTTACTATATGCCATGTATATTTTGTCTTTATAGCTTTAGCACATTTAAAACTTTCCCATGAGAAAAAAGTACACTCATACGTTGCTGGTGGGATTGCAAATTGGTGCAACCACTATGGAAATCAGTATAGATATTCCTCAGAAAACTTGGAATAAAACCATTATTTGACCTAGCTATCCCATTCCTCAGTTTATACCTCAAAGACTTAAAGTCAGCATTCGACAGTGAGGCAGCCATGTCAATGTTTATAGCAGTTCAATTCACAATAGCTAAATTGTGGAACCAACCTAGATGCCCTTCAACAGATGAATGGATAAAGAAAAATGTGATACAGATACACAGTAGAATATTACTCAGTCTTAAAGAAGAATGAAATTATGGCATTTGCAGGTAAATGGATGAAGCTGGAGAATATCATGCTAAATGAAATAAGCCAAACCCAAAAAACCAAAGGTTAAATGTTTTCTCTGATAAGTGATGCTAATCCTTCATGGGGGAAGGGGTCAGGAATGAAGGGACTTTGGATTGTGCAGAGGAGACTGAGGGGAGGGGAGGGGGTTTGGGTATGGGAAGGACAGTGGAATAAAACAGACATTATTACCCTATATATATGTGTGATTATACAACCAGTGTGACTCTGCACCATGTTCAGCCAGAGGAAGGAGAAGTGCTCCATTTGTGTACAATGTCAAAATGTATTCTACTGTCATGTTTAGCTAATTAGAATAAATTTAAAATTAAAACAAACTAAAATTTCCCATGATTTTAACCTGTTACTCCCCAAAGGTTTTCATTATGGCACTTTCAAAGTTCATTTATTCCTGTGGATTCTCTTTTCATACTGACCTTTCAAATATGTTAATCCCTACTCTTAAATTAGACGAGTTTAGGGTAAACTGCTCTCACGTTCCTTCTCACCCAATAAGAGCTCTACTTCTTTTCTTCTCATGTAAATAAATTCTACTCCTTTCACTCTTGAAAAAAAAAAATTCAGAATGAGTTTAAGGTACTCTCTAAGGAAACTAATGCAATAGGTGTGAATCTACACCTTACCTCATGCTTTCTTAACTTTAACATAGGAACAATAAAGCCCTATTGCATGATTAAATGACATGAATTAAAAATGACATCTTATTCAATTTGTCATACTACAGACACCCAACAAAATTCGTTTCTCACTATTATTTTGTGCCACTGAACCCTGCATCCCCAAGAAATGGTCTTCCTATGAAGTAATGAAGTAACATCTTCATTACTTCTTTTGAAAACTTTCCGTGTCTTTCTTTTTACAACGCCATGCTTCATCCTCTACTTTATCATTCTTTTCACAGTTGCCTCTGTCCTTTGAATACTATTTCTTTTAAGCACAGGGCGCCCTTCCATTAGTCCTTTCAGTTGTTCCCATCTACCTTTTCATCACTGAAACATGAGAAGGCTCAATGATTTTGTGTGAACTGGGGCTGGGTCTCTCTCAGCTGTTTCTCTAACTTGTCCTGTTGTTCTACTGGGGCTTCCGGAAGATATATGTAAATGGACTTCATGTCTCCTAACTCAAAATATTAAAATGTGTGTAACTGAAACAGATCGGTCAGTCCTACACTGACCTCTAGTTAGTTTCACAATCTGCCATCTGGCCACCCTCCCTCTCTTCCTTTTTGTTCTTAAGCTGGAGATGCAGCCTAGTGGTAGAGCACTTTCTAGAATGTGTGAAGCCCTGGGTTTGATCCCAAAACACACACACACACACACACACAATCACAATTCTTTTTGTTCTTAATGTGATGCATCTTCCATGCCAAGACATAACCCGAAAATTCTGTAAAGTTCTGTAAAGTTAGGTAGTTATTCTATCTTTACAGATGTTTGTTTTACGGTTTTACATAGTGTTTTATGAACTCTGGTTGAAGTTTTTTTGTTTGTTTTTTTGGTACTGAGGATTGAACCCAAGGGTACTTAATCACAGACTCACATCACCAGCCCTTTTTTATATTTTATTTAGAGACAGGGTCTTGCTGAGTTGCTTAGCACCTTGCTAAATTGCTAATGCTGGCTTTGATCTACGGATCCTCCTGCCTCTGCCTCCCGAGGCACTGGGATTACAGGCCTGTGCCCCCAGGGCCAGGCTAGTTGAAGCTTTTATAGTGAGCTTTTGTTGCCAGGGTGAGATCATCTGTTGAATTAGTATTGGCTAAGCTTTCAAATAAGTGTCTCTTTCATCTTCAACATTTCAATTCTGTTTTATATGTATTTCCTTGTGAGTAGTCTCAAGTTCCCTCATTCTCTGTCTTCCTTAAAATTTTCCTTTGTCTCATATATCCACTGTGGAAATGCTGGCCATGTTAATATAGATTAGCCCACATTAACTCTCCCTCTTCAGTGGCCCAGAGTGTCCCTTTGCCCCTTCTCATCACTACCTTGTTCCTTATCACATCAGTCCTGGTCTTCCTCTGATCTGGAGCCCTTCAGTATTTACCCATTCCATGTTATTTTGCTGTGACAGTAGAATCCTTGAATTTCAACTAATGGGGAACTCAGATGGATTTCAATAATGAAAGTGATGTATGCACCAATAGAACTCTCCTGAAGGAGCAAGAGAGTCCCATTTGGTGGCTCCCTCCACAATGTGAGAAAGCTTTTCTCCCAGAAGGCCTAGTAAACTTACTGGGCCAAACTAAACCAGCTGCTCTCCATGAACCAACATCTGTGACTGACAAATGAAAGCACTAGTTGGCTTAGGTCTAGGATGCAGGGGCCAACATTGTGAAAGAGGGATGGGATAACCTGAGAGATTTACAGTCGGAGATTCCTCCTCTGCGGCAAGTGCATCAGCTCCGTCCTACACATGAGAGAAGCAGACATCTGACTGGAAGCCTGGAAACCACGAGGAAGGAGAATGGGGAAATAGATGCTGACTCAGTAACTGTAAAATGTATACTATGCTTGTACGTGGTCACTTAAAAAATTCTAATAAAACCCTGCTTTATTTTATGACACTACCTCTCTAGCCTAAGGGCCAATACTAGTTTGCCGCCTGTTTTCATAAAGTTTTAATGAAACACAGCCACACTCATTTTTGAAGTATTGTCTAAGGCTGCCTTCACACTGCAAGGAAGATTTGAGTTGTTGTATGGCCTGCAAGACTCAAACTATTTACTGTGTGGCCCTCTCAGAAACAGTTTGCTGACTTCTGACTTGGAAGGTCAAATCTAAACTTGTCCTAGATTTTAAAGCCCTCTGTCATCTATGGTTACTTGGCTGACCTAACTTTGGTGGCATTCTTCACTTTACACTAGTACCCTACTCCCATCAGATCAGTTTATTCACCCACCCTAAGTATTGTACAATCCTCCACTCTTCTGTTCATACCCTATCCAACCTGGAATGCTCTCCTTCAATTTTATTTATCTTCTTTTTTTAAAAATTTTTTTATCTTTTGATTTTTAAAATCTTCTGAGTCTTTAAAGACCATTCTCAAGTTCATGGAGCTTTCCTTATTAACTTTACCCACACTGGAGCCTTCTTTCCTACATTATTGCCTCTGTCACGCTAGAAGGCACGTTGAGTCTGTGTGTGTTTTATAAATATGTCATAGGTATACATCTTATCTCTAATTACATGCAAAGTTACTAGATATAAGACTTGGTAATTTCTTTTTCACCCTTAATAGAATTTCAAGTAACAGTAAGCCCAGAGAAGCCACTTAAGTTATACTTTGCTAGTCCCATGAAACTCTACCTCCCAATATGTAGAATGAGTCCACTTCTCTACAACCCCAGTAAACTCTGCTCTTAGCTCCACTTAACTCTCACCTAGCCTATGGCTGCAGTCTCCCAGGCACCTCCTTCTCCTTGCACCCCACTGACCCTTTTCCTACACAGCATCAGATTGACTTTACATGTTTAAATCAGAAAATGTTACTCTCCTACTTATTATCCTTCATTTCCTTATGTTTTAGAAAAGACAGTGATCTGTCTCTACCTAAGTCTCCTAGTTTAGTTCCTTTTACTCATCAGTGGTCACTCTGCCTGGAATGCTCTTACCCCAGGTCATGAATGCTACTTCTAATGATTCAGATTTTAGCTCTCTCTTCCTTGTCTCTCCACCCAATCTAAACTGGCTCTTTGCTCCCGGTCCATCACTAAATCACATCATCTAGTTTCGCTTTCTTCATAGCCTTGATCTCAATCCTGATATGTCTTGTTTGTGGCTTCCCCTCTGAATGTGAGCTCTGTGATGAGCAGTGACTCAGTCTAAATTGTTCGCACTGTCTTTCCGGGTCCTCAAAGATGCCAGTGCATAGAGGCTCTTATGGAATAAATACACTAAAGCATTCATACATTAAGGAAACGTTCATTCAATGTTATAAAAACACATTTGCTGGGTTTGGGGATATACCTCAGTGGTAAAAGTGCTTGCCTAGCAAGGATGAGGCCTTGGATTCAGTCTTCAGTGCAGCGCATGCATGTGCGTGCGCGCGCACACACACACAAACACTATATATATATTCACTAAGTGCTATAATTTGGATGTGATATTTTTCCAAAAAAGTTCTTATGCTGTAAGCTTGTTACCCAGAGGGGTTTTACCCTTATGACCACTCATGATGGATTAATACCATCTGCAGGAGTGGGTTGGGTCTCATGTGACTGAATAAGTCTCTCCAGAACAGGTTGCTATAAAGTGAGGCCACCCCACAAGACTGGCCCTTCTGCATGCAGCTCTTTCCCTTTCTACATATTCACCATGTTGTGATATAGGCTGGGGGTGAGGCTGGTGGGTGTCCTCACCAGATACTAGCATCTTGCTCTTTGGACCTTCCAGGCACCAGATTCAAGAGCCAAATCAACCTCTTTAATTTGTAAAGTATCAAGTGACAGGTATATTTTGTTATAATAACATAAAACATACTAAGGTATAAGCGTTCACTTCCATAATCTTACCTCTTAGGGTTCTGCAATAAAGAAATTGCTCTTAGGAGTTGTATTAGTTTCCAAAGGCTACCATAAAAAAAGTACAAACAGAATGGCCTAAAACAACAGATAAGTATTCTCTCACCACTTAGAAGGCCAGAAGTCCAAAATGAAAGTGTGGACAAGGTAAGTTACTTCTGGATGCTCTGAGGGAGAAAACATTCCATGCCTCTCTCTTAGCTTCTGGTGGCTGCCAGCATTCCTTGTTCCACAGATCTCTTGGCTTGTAGATGTATCACTCTAATCTCTGCCTCCATCTACATATCTCCTTCTTCTCTGTGTGTCTTTGTGGGTGTCCTGTTTTGTCTTTTATAAGGATACTTATCAGATTTACACTCCACCCTAATCCAGTGAGATCTTATCTTGAACCATAACTAATTACATGTAATAATTCTATTTCCAAATAAGGCCACCTACTGAGGTTTTGCATTTGAGGTGGGAGGGGCACTACTCAATCACATATAGAGCTTTACAGTGCAATACAGAAACTCAGTCTGTTCTTGCTATAGTAGTAATACACATGGTTGGGCTGGGGATGTGGCTCAGTGGTAGAGCACTCACCTAGTAATACACATGGTTGATTTTTTTTTGGGGGGGTCAGCCAGCAACCATTCTCCCTTCCTAGGAACACTCAATTTCCTCTTACCCTTTGTGGGCAGTCTTGTTAGGGGTGTAAATCAATATATCTCATCCCATTGAAACCAAGGAGCCACATGTGACCCAAGGTAAGACAACTAGACTTCTGGAATGTTTTCTTTTTTTTCCAAACTGTATTACTTTATACTTTGCAAACTTTCAAGGTTCCATAGATCTATGAGTGCACAGAACACATTAGGCAGTCTAGCTGCTTGGAACTCTTCATCTTGAGTAGAGACACACAGGTTGGGAAAAAAACTGGAATGCATACATTGGAACAGCAGCACCCAGACAAGATCCTGAAGTGGTTCTTGCTATATGTACTCCAGGAACTGACCTCATTCCTGTCTTGTGTCCGGTATTGTCCCTCCTGCCTTCCATCTATCCCAAGACTTCCTGGTTAGCTCTCTGTTGAAATCTGCTTTGGTTTGGTTAGCCAGAATTGTCCTATCATTTGCATCTTAAGAAACTGACTGTTCCACAGATCCCAGATTTTGTTCAGCACTGTCGCTGTTTTGCATATTCAGCTGTGAGTTCTGACATGCTGAGTTTACTACTACAAGAGATACTACCTTCAAAATGTCAATTTCATCCCAAACCCATAAATTAGTGTAATTACAAGACAGCATATTCGCATTATTATTAATTTATTTATAACCCATCTTGTTCCCCAAGAATTTCATTGTGTTGAATTATCCTACAAAGATACAGGAAGAAAAAGTACATTTGAAATAAGGAACAAAACTGAGACAAAGGGGGAATAAGGACAGAAAGCGAAATAGAACCATAAGGAAACTAATCTATAAAATGGTTACTGACAAGGCAGGGCAATAGGTAGAGGAAAGATGCACTGATGTGAGAGGGTCCTCAGGCTACAGTTGCCATGGTATTTGGCAACAATATTTTCTACTTTAAATAGGACCAGCTCAACCTGCATTTCTATTAAAAGTTTACAATCTCTCTACATTAAAGTGGCTTCATGAGATTATTATGCAACATGTGAAAAGAGACCCGACTAACCAACTAACAGAAAAGACAATGTATTTGCTTAAAGTCATGAGTGTTATTTCGTTAAAGATTGTGAAACTCCTGAGACACTTGCTTTAATTTTTATTTCCTTTCCTTACTTCTGTTCTCCCTTCTTTCCTTACTATTAATATTACTTATAAAGACTTTAAGCAGTAGTGCTTTATTTTAAATGAACAATTACTTATTTTTCTTTACATGATAGATGGGCCTTGGAACATAGATTTTGTAATCTGTTTTTACAAATTGAAATATTCCAAGTGGAATAGAACAGTTATTTTAAAAACACCACTGGTCAATCTAAGTATAAATCAAATATTATTTTCTCTTTTATTATTTTAGTAATATTGGGTTTTCATATATTATAGAGATGTTAGCTTCCCTCTTATGGTTTTTATAAAGCAAAGCCCAGGTTTAAATGCAAACACTGCATAAAGATATTGCTCATACATATGAACATAGTAAACTCAATCATAGGAAACTGATCTTCATTATTGTAATGATGATTTTTCCATTTTAATATTTATTGCATTTTTCCCTTTTCTAAAAAGAATCCGAGGCAACAGATCCTTGATTGAATACATCACAAGTGCCATCTAGTGCTTTCTTTGAAAATAACATTTTTTCCCCCTTCAGACACATGAACAAACAACATGCAGAACACTCAGACTCCTTGGCCAGAGTGGATTTAAATAGCTCTAAAACCTAAGAAAGAGTCAGTTTTCAATCAAACAAGATTTTAAAAGAAGAATTTAGAAGTGATTTCCTTGACGACAGTCAGATCTCCCAATACTGCATGGTTCTAATTCTACATAGGTATTGACAGGGATAACTAAAGAATGTTAAAGAAAGGACAAATAAAGTAAGGCCTTTCACCAAAGTAATGACAATAATTTCAAAAGGTAGTTTCTTCCAACTCTTGATAGCAGCTGGCATCTCACTAATCTCTATTTCCATCATCATTATTTTATGCCCCAAAGCATAAAATAACCTTTACAGTATTGAAGCAGCAGCAGCAGTAGCAGCAACCACAGCATTATCTGAGTGCCTGCTGCCAGGGGCCCCAGAATTCCTGTCAAGGAGACCAACACACACTTTCACCTCTGCCAACACGGAGCTTAAAATCAACCTGGTGGGAAGGAAGAGGAAAAGGAGGTGGCCAAGGGCCAGGAGGAGGGGAAGTAGGTGAGTAATAATTAAACAGCAGGACCAGATCAACACCCTCATCATTTTCTTGTCTAAACACCCCAAAGCCTTGGAACCCTCCCCACCCATGTATCCAGTCCTTGTACCTGAGTCCTGCAGAGTCCTGCTTTGAGTGCCTTCCTGATGGTTCTCTTCTCCTTACCTAGTGTGGGGCTATCCTCCTCCTCCTTGGGCCTGGAAAATTGCAACAGGTGCATCCTTCAGCTTCCTGTCTCTCCCACCGCAGGCTGGTGTTTACTCCAAAGCTGCCTTAACGTTTCGTTCTGTTCTTCAAGAACCAGTTATGGTTCTCTGGGCCTCTTTAGACCACAGGTACACATTGGAGTGTAGCTTTGAAGGTCTCCCTTAATCTGTGCAGACACTTGAACTTGACGGCCACTCACTCCACTCAACACTGAACTTGGACCACTAGAGGGCAGGTCTCTCTTGGGAACTTGGGCACACGGTGCTTTCACTTCCTTTTCTAATTGTGGGATTTTTCTATTTTCCTTCCTCCCCCCCACTCCCAGATTTTTCATTTTATTGTTTATTCTATCACTTGTTGCCATCCCTCTCCTTTAGGTACCCTTTCTTACCTCCCGTGGCATCACAGTCTCCTCCAATCTCTACAGATTTCTCATTAGTCTTGCTAAACAGCAAATCAAAGAGAAACTTCCTTTTCTGGCTTTTTGGGTTTGTTTGCTGTTTCCTGGATCACTGGTCTTCCCCTTTCTTAGTTTTTCAAGGAACTTCCCCCAAATGAGCATGTGGGAGGTAAATGAATCAAATCCTTGTGTATCTAAAAATGGTCCTATCCCACATTCACACTTAATTGTCTTTTTCTGAGTACAATTTGTCTTTTTCTAGTTCATAATCATGTTATGTCTGGCTAGGGTGTAGCTTGTGGCAAAGTATTTGTTGAGCATACTCAAGGCCCTGGGTTCAATCCCTTGTACACACACACACACACACACACACGCACACAAAATCATGTTGCCAAAGAATTTGTGTGTTAGTACCCGTGTTGCTAATGAGAACTCTGATGTCACCCTGAGTGTTGCTTTGTAACATGGGAGATTGTTTGTATTTTATCAAGTAAAATCCTAATAATCCATTTTCCATTTTCTAAAATTGAGCTGCAGTCTGGGTGTAGTGGTGCATACCAGTAATCCCAGAGACTCCAGATGCTGAGGCAGAAGTTTCACAAGTTTGAGGCCAGCCTCAGCAACTTAGTGAGACTCTTATCTCAAAATTAAAAAAAGAAAGAAAAAGGATGTGGATGTAGCTCAGGGTTACAGCGCCCCTGGGTTCAATGCCCAGTACTGCTAATAAATAAATTGAATTAAATTGAAGTTCACAGGTTTGCGTTCTGGTTCTTAATAATGCTAATGAACGACACATCAGAACTTGGCTCTAAAAATATAAAATGTCATTTTTTTAAAGTCAAAAGTCAAATAAAGAGATGGAAAAAAAGTTTCTTCTCCACAGCTGCAAAGGGAGAATCATCCTTTACAACTTCAAACTCAAAGGACCTAGTAAGGAAAAGAGTAAATGTGAACTCTCCCAAAGACATCAGTCTTTTTCCTTGTGTGTTCTGAAGTCTTGTCCTGATACCAATTTGTTCTGTTCTCTTTAATATCAATCTGTCACCAGAATAATTTGAACAAAGCGGTCTTTCAGATGCTAGAGGTTTTAGAAATTGTTG
Organism: Urocitellus parryii; assembly: GCF_045843805.1. Lineage (NCBI taxonomy): Eukaryota > Metazoa > Chordata > Mammalia > Rodentia > Sciuridae > Urocitellus > Urocitellus parryii. The sequence continues at coordinate 130,969 of NW_027551871.1, forward strand.
CCATGTTTTGTGAACAAAACCTTCAGTGTCACCTGTAAATGCCAAATTACAGTTGTATTTGTTGATTCGTTGCCCTGGGTGATAATGTAGTTGGCATTTATGTTCCCAAGTGACATAAATGTTAACAGGGTTGCTCAGTCCAATCAGAAGAGGATCCTTGGTCCTCTTCTCTTCCAACTTATGTAACAGACAAACAGAAGTCTTAGCATAGTAAATACTAATGAATAAAGAGGTTGAGTCTTGTACCATTTATAATGCCACATAGATAACCAGTTGCATCAATACCAGGGACTACAGTGACAACTTCTCAAATCAAAAACTGGTTTTATCAGATATTTTAGTGCTGACACCTGACCCTTATTCACGTCATGGTGCCTGTTCAATATTATTTACAACATCTATCATTTCAATGCCATTTAGGAATTTTGGGAGGGGGGAAGAATACTTGACAACAACATAAAAGGCAAAATGACTGTTCCTTTGATTTAAAAAAAAAAATTTACCCCTGTCCTTCCTCCAAACCCACACTAAGATTCAGTGGGACAACTTTCCAGTAGGGGGGATATGGCTCAGTGGTTGAGCACTTGACTGGCAGGCTTGAGGCCCTGGGTTCAAGCCCCAGCACTGCAAATAAAAGGGGGGAAAAAAAGAGAAAAGGACAACTTCTCACAGTCGGTGTTTTTAAATTATATTTTTTAATATTTATTTTTTAGTTTTAAGTGGATACAATATCTTTATTTTGTTTTTATGTGGTGAGGATCGAACCCAGTGCCTCACACTTGCTAGGCGAGTGCTGTACCACTGAGCCACAACCCTAGCCCCTAATTATATTCTTCTAAATATAATTAAAATATTTCTATCAAAACCAAAAGTATTTTTCTACACTACCATAGTATTAAATCTCACTGAGCCTATCGTAAAGAGTAACCAGTTCTAGAACATAGAACAGGAGGAAAAATAATATGGTGGAAAATTTTCCTTGTGGTTTATATGAACATCCATATCAACATTAAAACTGATGTAATATATAAAAGATAAACAGAATAAAATTGAGCCCAGAAATAGACCTGCAATAGAGGATCACTTAATTTATCACAAAGGTGCCAGTGAAACCCAATGGGGAAAGAAAAGGCCTTTCAAGATATTGGGTTAGTTCAAAGAATATCTGCATTGAAAACTAGGATAGATATTTAAAACTGGAAAGCTTACACTAATTTATACTCTTACCAACTTGGTTGAAGAATGCTCCTTGTTCTCTTCATGTAAATGTTTAAGGATGTTGGAAAAGATTGGCTATTCTATTTATGAAGCCCCAAATCCTCTTTCTGTATGTGTACACAATGCATTGTGCTCATTGTTCAAGCAACAAGTATTTATTCAATGCCTCAGACATAACAGGGATGCTCTAAGCCCTGGGGATTTGGCTGAAGCAATGTGCTTATTTCCTCAGAATTTACATTCTAGTGGGAAAAGACAGATCATAAACAGATAGAAAAATAGTAGAGTCTCCTATGGATCTCAGTATGAGGGAAACCCCTGCAGCTGAAGGAGATGGAAAGAGATGGGTGGGGGTGAGAGCTCTATTTCAGATAGCAGAGACAGGGAATGCCTGTCTGTGGAAGTGGTCTGCATATTGAGAAGGGGGAGACGTGCAGCCCAAGGGAAGGCATGGGTCCCTCCACAGGAGCTCAGGGAGCGTGCTGAAGATGTCTGAGAGAGGTCAGTGTGGCTAAGATGCTCAGAGTGGTAATGAAGCCAAATCATATCTCGTTGGCTATAGCCAAATGTTTGGATTTTATTATGATGTAATGAGAAACCACCAACGGTCTTCAGCCTTGGTGTGGCATGATCTAATTTACACTATATTGTGGAGGGAAGGGGTACTGGGATTGAACCCAAGGGCGCTCTACCACTGAGCCACATCCCCAGCCCTTTGTATTTATTTATTTTAAGACAGGGTTTTCCTAAATTGCGCAGGTTGGCCTCAGATGTGTAATCCTCCTTTCTCTGCCTCCCAGGTAGCTCAGATTACAGACATGTGCCACTCACTGCTCCTGTTGGTGGCTAGGGAAATAACCCAAATTGGGACAGATCTTGATGATACAACAGTTGGGAATTGCTGATGGTTTGGGGTCAAGAGAAAGAGGAATCAAGATGTCTTCTAGGTTTGGGGCTTTAACAACCAGTCAGTATTTGTACCACCAACTGAGATAGAGATGTCTGTAGAGGGGAAAGAGCATAGGGCAATGAGAAGAAAAACCTTAGTGTGTATTGGTGGAAAAATTCATTCCAGTGAACACCAGCAGATAAATGGATAAGCAAAAGGTAGTCAGTTTGCCCGCCCTTAATCCAAAAGTCTGAAATCTGAAACATTTTTTTAGGTTTGTTCCTTAAACATTTTTATTTTTATTTTCTTACTTGTTCTCTTTATTTATACAGGACAGTAGAATCTATTTTGACATATTTATACAAACATGGAATCTATCTTATTCTAAATAGGATCCTAGTCTTGTGGATGGACACAATGGTGAGATTCACTGTGTTGTATTCGTATATGAATACAGGAAAAAGATGTCAGATTCATTCCACTGTCTTCCCTTTTGCCTCCTCCTCCCCTTCATTCCCCTTTGTCTAATCCACTGAACTTCCAACTACCCTCTTTGTTGTGGGTTAGCATCCACATATCAGAGAGAACATTCAACTGTCGGATTTTTGGAATTGTCTTATTTCACTTAGCATGATAGTCTCCAGATTCATCCATTTACCAGCCATAAAGTCATTCTTCTTTATGGCTTAGAAATATTCAATTGTGTATATGTACCATAGTTTCTTTATCCATTCATCTGTTGATGAGATTCTAGGTTGGCTGCACAACTTAATCATTATAAATTGTGCTGCTATAAACATTGATGTGGCTGTGTCACTGTAGTATGCTGACAAAGTGAAACTTTTGGCATCTGACATGATGCCACAAGTGGAAAATCCCACACTTAACTTTATGTGGTGGGTTGCAGTCAAAATGCAGGCACCTAACACACAGTTTATTCAGGCAAAGTGTGCAAGTTATACATGAAATACAAATGAATTTATATTTAGAAATATAAATGAATGTTTATATTTTATATTTTGGGGTTTCCATCCCCAAGATATATCATTATGTATATGCAAATATTCCAAAATCTGAAAAAAAAAATCTGAAACACTTCTGGTTCTAAGCATTTTGAAAAAGGGATACTCAACCTGTATTCCACAAGTAGAATATTATTCAGGAAAGAAAAGGATGACACAATACAAATACATGCTACAACATGAGTGAACCTTTAAAACATTGTGCTAAGTGAATGATCTCAGACACAAACACCACATATTGTATGATTTCATTATATGAAATGTCCAGAGTAGGCAAATCCGTAGACAGAAAGCAGGTAAGTGGTTAGCAGAGGATTGGGCTGAGAAAAAGGCAATGGGAAGTGATTGCTTAATGAATATGGGGTTTCTGTTTGGGTGTTGAGAAGTTCTGGAACTGGCTAGTAGAGACGGTTGCACAAAATTGCAAATAAACTAAGTGCCATGGAACTGTTTTAAAATGTTTACAATGGTAAATGTTTTGTTATAGGTACTTTAGCACAATAAAAAAAAGAATCTGAGCTGTTACAAACACTTTAGAATGTATGTAGAGAATTTCAAGAGTTTAGTTTGAGACATTAAATTTGAGCTGCCTATTAGTTATTCAAGTAGAGTTGGGTAAAGGGATCTGAAACTCAGGGGAGAGTTCAGGGCAGGAGAAATACATTTGGGAGTAGTTAGCTTAGAGATGTCATGTAAAGACTGCAAACTGGAGGGATCACCTAGGACTCATTCTCAGGCAAGTCAGTATTAATGAGGTCAGGAATAGGGGGAAGAGCCAGAGAAGTAAGTTCACCACACTGGACCCACTACAGGAACATCAGAGGGGAGTGGGGTCTCTAGAGCTCAGTGCAGAGCTTCAGGAGAGGGGATGCTGAACATCAATTGCTGCTGAGACAGGAAGGTGAAAATAGTGGGATTTTGTGGAGCAGAGATTCCTGATATCTTATAAAGTTATTTTTTAGTTTAAGATGGTTCAACACATTACTCAAATATACTTACTAACTTAAAAGAATGTCTTTTATTTATCAACTTCTGAAACAGGTATGATAGTCCTCCCTCCCTCCCTCCCTTCCTTCCTTTTTCCTTCCTTTTATAGTACTAGGGATTGAACCCAGGACCTCTTGTATGCCAGGCAAATACTCTGAACTACATCCCTAGCCCTTTTTAGTTTGTTTTGAAACAGGGCCTCCATATATTGTTCAAGCTGGCTTTGAACTTGCAATCCACCTGTCTCTGTCTCCTAAGTAGCAGGGATTATCCATGTGCACCACTGTACCTGGCTCAGATTATTGTAGTTTTCTACCATCGTTGTAGATAGATCAACATCTTTTGGTTTTCAAATTTTCAAGTTCTATGTTAAGTGAATAAAGATTCTTGATTTTTTTTGGTCTGGTTAGTAAATTGTGACTTTTATCATTTGGAAAGAGCATTCTCTCCCTTTAATGTAATAGATATCTGTTTCATAAGTAGCATAAAATTGGATTATTTGATTTTTTTTTTTAGTTTTACTTGGACATGATACCTTTATTTTATTTATTTATTTTTATGTGGTGCTGAGGATGGAACCCAATGCCTCACAGGTGATAGACGCATGCTCTGCCACTAAGCCACAACCCCAGCCCAAAATTGAATTATTTTTAACCTGAATCAGCACTAGATTTTTAAATAAGGGAACTTAACTCATTCACATTTATTATTGTTTAGCATGTTTGCATATATTCCTGTTATCTTGATACATATTTTCCACTCATTTTTTTCTTTCTGTTTCCTTTTTCTGATTTTCTTGTATGTTGTTGTATTAATTAAGTTCTCTTTGTTTCATTTGTTTTCCTTGAATGGTTGGCAAAGGTATATATTCTATTTCAATTATTTAGATGTTAACTTATTTTTTTAACTCCCATGCTGTTTTCTATCAGCATCTACAATCAATACATCTTTACATTGTAAGGGAAGCAAAGTTTTATCTCCACCCTCTCAGGGTTTTCAGCTTGAGAATAAATTGGCATGAGACAGATTAACAGGAGAAAAACATCCAAATTCAAATAAGTCTTACTTAACACAGGAGGAAATGAAGGCACAAAGAAATTCCAAACCTAGGTTGAATAAAGAGAGGCAATTTTGGGGGAAAAAAAACCCTAAACCATGTGGGGAGCCTAAAGTAAAAATAATTTTAACAAGTTCTGTTTCTACAGAGTTCTCTTGTCTTTGACTCCCTGCACAAGAATGTTTTTTTCCTCTGGTACAGAGACGACATCTTTCACATGGTGGTTTTCATTTCATTTCATTTCCTTTTCTTTTCTTTTTTGGTACTGGGGTTTGAACCCAAGGGTGCTTAACCATTGAGCAACATCCCCAACCTTTTTTATTTTTTATTTTGAGTCAGTGTCTCACTAGGTTGCTTACAGCCTCCCTAAGTGGTTGAGGTTGGCTTCGAACCTGCCATCCTCCTTCCTTAGCTTCCTGAGAGGCTGGGATTACAAGTGTGCACCACTACGCCCAGCTCTGGTTGTAATTTATTGTGTCCTGGAAGGAAAAGGGAGACTAGAATGTCCTGCTTGCATTGGCTGTTTCTCAAGTGCCTTTAACTCAAAATAATCCTTAAACCAAAGTGTCATATTATAGGGTCACATATTCTGCCACCCCTCAATATCTCCCATAAGAAAAAAAATATAAAATGTATACACTTTTATATATATATATATATATATATATATACTTTTAAATAAATTATACATATATGTATATATATGCATACATATGCTCTGACTTTCTCCTTCCCTTATAGTGTAAGCAATTCGCTAGATTAGTTTTAGTTTCAGTTGAGTTTGACTCTTGGGGGTTTTGTTTTACCTCTGACTTTCCCCTTTCTTTGTGTGTCACGTGATCTTTTTCTTTGGAGTACTTCTTGTCATTGATGTTTTTGTTCTAGCACATTTTTGAGGGCAGAAATCATTTTACTTTTACTTATTACTCATATTTGGTGCTAGGGATTGGATTTAGGACCTTGTACATGCTAAGCACATGCTCTACTCTTAAGCTACATTCCCAGCCCTATAATTCTTTTAGAGATGGTATATTTGCAGCGAAACTTCTGAGTCCGTGTATGTTCAAAAATGTTGCCAGGCTTTTCACCCTTGATTATAAGTTTGCCTCCATATAGAATTCCAGGTTCAAAATTGCTTTTCCTCTCAGAAATTTGCAGATATTGTTCAGATGCCTTCAGCATCCAGGATTGCTGGTGAGAGGTGTAATACTCCTCTGCTTCTTCTCCTTTGTAGACTTTATTTATATGGAATTTTTCAGGATGGTTTTCTTCATTTGTGTGCTTCTTAAATTTCACGAGGACTTGCCAGAGAAACTTTCAATCTAAAATTTGTGCCCTCTTCATCTCCAGGATGTTTTATTAATAAAAAAATTAAATGATTTCACCCTTCATTGTTTTCATACTTTTCTCCTGGAACACCTATTCAATGCATTTTTGGTCACCTGGTTGAATTCTCCATATTGCTTAAGATATTTCTTCTATTTTCTGCTTGCTTTTTCCTTCTTATTTTAAATTTTGTGAGCTTCTTACCTTTATCTTTCAGATTACTAATTTGAATTTTCAGCTGTATAGGTTCCATCAATATTCATTCACTCAATAAATATGTATTGAGTTCCTGTTGGATGTTAGACATTATTTCAAATGCTGGGCTTTGGTGGTGAACAATGTCCTCTTATTGGAGTTTTATTATCTAAGAAATTTTTCACATTTTGGCAGTATTAGGGATTGAACTCGGGGCTTTTCACATACTAGACAAGAAAGCTCTACCACTGGACTAAATCCCCAGGTCTTTTTATTTTATTTTGAGTCAGGGTTTTGCTAGGTTGCATACGTTGGACTTGAACTTGATATCCTCCTGCCTTAGCCTCCAGTGTAGCTGGGATTAGAGATTTGTGACACCTGCTGTGCCTTCAAGGTCTCTTTCTTGTGGACCTGAGTGCCATGGGGGTGAGGCTCCTTGGGGGCTTGAGGCTCCACTGAAGCTTGGGGCTCCTCGAGGGTGTGAGGCTTCGCGGAGCCTTGGGTCTCACCTAGCTATGAGCAGGTGGCTGGCTGACCTTTGTTCTTTCAAGACAAATCCCCAAACTTGGGTCCTCATCTTGTGCAGGTTTCTGGCCTTGGCTGGAAAATAACTGTGAATGATAATATGCTGCAATTTTGAAAATGAAGCTAGAAGAACTACTTCATTAAAATAAGGAAATTAAACAAGAAGATGGAAGATGTGGAAGCATCAAGGAGAACCCTAAGGTGGCTGGAGGGGATATCCCAGAACCTCAAGGGAACAGCTGTGCTATTGAGAAGGAAGGGAGAGGGCTCCAGAAGCAGCTTAGAAAAAAGAATCTTAAGTGTTCTCAGCTTCAAAAAAATAGAATTGGTTAGTATAGAGCAGATACACTGGAAAATTGGGAAAAAAATGACAATAGGTAGATGAAAAACAAAGCCAATGAGAAAATGAGGCAATTATTAACTTCAGAAAAAATGAAAGCAGGTGGAGGAAAAGAGGTTGCAATGCATTATTTGGTGCAGTGAATAACATTGATATTGACTTAAGGTAACATTGACCATTGGTTTAACAAAAAATTACATATAACTAGCCATGAGGTAAGAAAAATGAAGGGATAGGGGAGAGATATTTAACATTTTTTCACCCTGGAGGGAAGTTGAAAGACAAGGATTAAAGTTGACAAATCAATAGTGACATAGGGGCTGGGGATGTAGCTCAGTGATTGAGCACTGGCCTACCATGTGCAAGCCCTGAGTTCAACTCCCAGCTCCAAAATAAATAAATAAAAATAAAGAAAATTAATATAAGCATATAGTTTTTTAAAGATATGGAGAAAAATGTCAGTGAAACTATAGGGATAGAACTGGGTGTTGGGAAGGGAGGAAGGAGAGATTTGTTTTAATCACAAGTCTTCTAGTACTGTTTGGCTTCTAAAATGATACAGACGGGTATGCTTATTTCTCTGTTTTCCTTTGATTAAAAACAGTTTATTTTTAAACTTCAAAAATGAATGTTGTTATTCTCTTTTATTGCTGAGTAATATTCCATTATGTATATACACCACAATTTCTTTATCCATTCATCTACTGAAGGGCATCTAGGTTGGTTCCACACTTTAGCTATTGTGGATTGTGCTGCAATAATCATTGATGTGGTTGTGTCCCTGTAGTATGCTGTTTTTAGGTCCTTTGGATATAGACCGAGGAGTGGGATGGCTGAGTCAAAAGGTGGTTCCATTCCCAGTTTTCCAAGGAATCTCCATACTGCTTTTCAGATTGGCTTATCATTTTGCAGTTCCACCAGCAATGTGTGAGTGAGCCTTTTCCTCCCACATCCTCGCCAACACTTATAGTTGTTTGTATTCTTGATGGCTGCCATTCTGACTGGAGTGAGATGAAATCTTAGAGTGGTTTTGATTTGCATTTCTCTAATTGCTAGAGATGATGAACATTTTTTTCATATATTTGTTGATTGATTGTAGATCACCTTCTGAGAAGTGTCTATTCTTATCCTTGGCCCATTTATTGATTGAGTTATTTGTTTTTTTGGTGCTTAGCTTTTTGTATATTCTAGAAATTAATGATTTTTAGTATATTCTAGAAATTAGTGCTCTATCTGATGTGCAAGTGGTAAAAATTTGCTCCCAAGCTGTAGGCTATTTACCTCACTGATTGTTTCTTTTGCTAAGAAGAAGCGTTTTAGTTTGAACCCATCCCATTTATTAATCTTGATTTTAAATGGATGGAGTTGGAGAATATAATGTTAAGTGAAGTTAGTCAATCCCCAAAAAACAAATACCAAATGTTTTCTCTGATACAAGGAGGCTGATTCATAGTGGGGTTGGGAGGGGGAGCATGGGAGCATTAGATGAACTCTAGATAGGGCAGAAGGGTGGGAAGGGAAGGAAGGGGGCAAGGGGGTAAAAAAGATGGTGTAATGAGATGCACCCTCAGTACATGCATGAAAACATGAATGGTGTGAATATACTTTGTGTACAACCAGAGATATGAAAAATTGTGCTCTATTGTATAATATGAATTGTAATGCATTCTGCTGTCATATATAACAAATTAGAATAAAAAATTTTAAAAAAATGGATGTTGTTAAAATTTTTATTGGGGCGGGGACTAAGGGTATAATTCAGTGTTACAGTGCTTGCCTAACATGTGCAAGGCTCTGGTTTCTATCCCCAGCCCTATAAAAATAAAAATAATGAAGGTTGTTGTTAAAAAGAAGATCTCTTTCTTATACACTAAATAAATGCTCTTGTGTGTAGGCAAAATATTCTCAAATCCCTGAGTATACCAAATAAACTCTTATAGTGTTAAGATTTTGTTCTGATCTCTTTTTCTCCTAGGACAGTTCTGTTTTATTTTTCTCAAAATGCTCAGGGTGTTAATTTTCATCAATGCCTGGTGATCCTGGGTTCTAAATGAAGAACAAGGTGAATGTTTATAGACAAATAGCATGGGTCTTACTTGCTTTTGCATAGGAGTGTTATCTAACAGACCTTTCCTATAAGTGCAAAAATGTAAGTTGTGTGTAGGTCTGTGGGGGAATCCACAGGAAGCATTTATTTAAAGATAAATGGGTGTGGAACAGGCAGTAGGATATTTTTATCAGTCAAACTGGCTCCGGGGGACTGTGGATATAGCCTAGTGGCAGAGTACTTACCTTTCATGAACCAAGCCCTGGGTTCAATTTCTAGCACCACAAATGCAAATAAACAAAAACTGGCTTTGGCTAATTTATGCAGAAAAATAATTTATTGATAGGCTTTTTGGGTGCTTGCAAAGTTGACCAGAAGCCTAAGAATCAGAATTGGGAAACCAATAGGAATCAAGGGAAACAGCCAAGGCTACCCTGCAAAAATGGGCTGGCTTAGGCCACTGCTGCCTCTGCCCAGGGACATCACTCCAGCTTCAAGTGGAACCGCCAACCAGGATACAAGGGCATCTTGTGGTGGTCAAAGTAATGGCCCCTAATTCCTGAAAACCTGTAAACATGTTCCTTTACATGGCAAAAGGGACTTTGATGAGATTAATTAAAGGAATTGTAACTGAGGAGATTATCCTGGGTTATTCATCTGGGCCCACAAACAGGATTCTTGAAAATAATGTTCCTTCCTATTATCAGAGGGAGATGGAACTGTGAAAGAAGGGTCAGATGGGGCGGGATCGTAGCCCAATGGTAGAGTGCTTGCCTAGCTTGTGAGGCACTGGGTTTGATTTTCTTCACCACAAATAAACAAAGTAAAGGTCCATTGACAATAAAAAACTATCAAAGAAAGAAAGAAAGAAGGAAAGAAGGGCCAGAAAAGTGCAACACTGCTGGCTTTGAAGATGGAAAAAAGAACCAGGAGCTCAGGAATGTGGGTGGACATCAGTTGCTGGAAAAATCTTCTCTGGGGTCTCCAGGAAGGGATGCACCTTCCACAGGCCTTGATTCTAGCCCCACAGGGTCTGTGTTAGACTTCTGACTTACAGGACAGCGAGACTATCAATGTGGGTTGTGGTAGGCCACTATGTTTGTGGTCTTTTGTTCTGGCAGAGATAAAAAACTAATACCCACACATCTGCAGGTTTCCCTGCCATGGTGCTAAAGTAAGGAGGGTTTCACTCTGGGGGCAGGTCATATGCATGACCCTCCTTGTGGAGTTAGAAGTAACACTTCCTCCCAGGCATATCTCTGGTGCCCTCTCCTTGCCCTCTGCCCTCCTCAAGCCAATCACTACTGATGTTTTCCTTCTGCCAGTTGAGGGGCAGAAAAAGGCCATGGATTCCATGCTTTGAAAATAGATTTTAATAAATCATCCTGATGGTTTACTCAGAGTCTTTGTTGTAAATGCCCTTCTGAGTTGGGAACCTCTCTGGATTTGCTCTTGTCTTTCCATTATTTTAAAAATTTATTAGGATCATTTTCTGCAGCCAGTTTTGGAATGTGGGCCCCCCCCCAACTCTTGTTGATATTTATTTTATTTAATTTCTATCTACCAGAAACTTTAATTTTTCTTTTCTGATAGTAGCACATTTTCCTCTTTTCCAGTGCTGTGTGTTCTTTAAAAGCACCACTTTCCCTCCTTTAATTATAAAATAAAAAATCGGGGGAGGGTAATGGTAGGGGATACAGTCTTAAGAGCTCACTTGGGCATCTATTATTTAGACTAGTTGTGTACCTGGGGCTCCAACAGAACAAAGGACTACAGTGTTTCCAGAAGAGTGGACTATGTGATCCAGTCTCAGCCACAGGCCACAGGAGAGAAGCAGATTACTGGTGGGTTAATACTAGGGCAGTCCAGGAGGAAGCAGAAGTTGGGAAGATCCCACTTATCATCAGGGAAGTCCTCTAACAGGAAAAGACAAGACAGACCTAGTTTCAAACCCTGATGGTGCCCTTGGCTAACTATGCAAACATTGTCTCTTTGAGCTTTAGTTTCTTCCCTTGTAAAATGGGGGTGACAGTATCTATTAGAGGGTTGCTGCAAGGATTATAGCACGTAATCCTGGTAAAATCCTTGCTATGGCTTGGTGTATAATAGTATTGGATATCTCTGAGTGTGCTTACATGGATTAAACTTGTTTAATCCTGATTATTAAGCCTATTACACAGATCCAGAAACTGAGGAATGAAGACTTTAAGTAAGCTGCTTAAGGTCATAACCACCAGTGACAGAGCCTGGCTCTGCTATCCTGCATATAAACACCATGCAGAATGCCCACCATGGATGAGGATTCTTGGGCTGAGTGTTTTTCTCTAGCTTTTTAAATTTCTCATGCAATTTTGGGGTAGGGAACTATGTTCATTTTAGGAATTGGAATGGGCTTGAGTCAGCAAGAGGGGAAAAATGACCCCAATAATAGGCAGGCCACTCTAGGTTATTGTTTAGTATCTGTGTTCATTTATTGGCTTGTTTGCTTTATGATGTATTTACTATTGCGGAGGTAACATTTACCTAACAGTAAATAAAGTCCATGGATCTTATGTGTACAGCTCAATGGCTTCTTACATATGTGTGCACCTGTGGAACTCTGAGTTCATAACAAAATTAACAATTGTTTGTTTGTTTTTTCCCCTGTAGGAAGCTTTAGTTATTCTCTCTTCCCAGTAAACATTTTAAAATCAAAGAGCACATCCTTTCTTTTAAATATCACTCAGGAGCTAGGTGTGATGGCACGCTCCTCTAATTCCAGGTACTCAGGAGCCTGAGGCAGAAGGATGTCAAGTTCTAGGTCAGCATGGGTGATTAAGTGAGACCCTGTTTCAAAATGAAATAAAAAGGGCTGAGGGTGTTGCTCAGTGGTAGGGTGCCCCATGTTTGTGTCCCAGTACCTCCAAACAAAAGAACCACACACACACAAAACTCACTCAGGGAAAGTCTGATGGACCCCTGCTAGATTTATTTTGGATAACACTTCTGAAGCATGGTCACCTTGGTAACTATTTTTTGAGCTGGGGTCTAGCTATATTGCCCAGGTTGGCCTTGAACTCAAAACCGTGGTCTCAAGCCATCCTCCTGCCTCAGCCTTCCCCATAGCTGGAATTCTAGGTTTGCTCAATTTGTGGTAATGATCACTATAAGCTTTCTAAAAAGAAATTTTGAGAAAGAAGCATTGTCTGGCTCTAACTACTTAAAATCACAATCTTTCTCACCTACACCTGCAGAAAGCATCTGATGGGCAACCCTCTGGTGTCCCCCCCCCCAAGGCCAGGCTAATGCTGCCTTTTTCTGACCCTGCATTCTGTGCAGTGCCATGAAGTTTGTCCACACATGTACCACGACCCCCTGTTTTACCCACCCCATAAATACTCGCAGACCCTGTTCTTGGGGAGGTGGATTTGAGTCCATAGACTCGAATCTCCTTTTGGTTGGCTGCTTTATTGACTCAAGAATTCAAATGCTTTCTCTTTTGCAAAACTGGGCACTTGAGGGATTGGCTTTTCCTGGGCATCAGGTGGAGATGAGCCTGGTTTAGAAACACAGTTACTATCCAGACCAAGATAAAGAAGGTTTCCAGCACCAAGAAGGCTCCCTGGTGCCTTCCAGTCAATACCTGGCCAGAGATACTTGCTGTATGAACCTCCGTTACCACAGGTGAATTCAGCTATTTTCTAACTTCACATAAATGGAACATAAACAGCTTGAGCTCTTTCACATCTGGTTTCTTTCATTCATCCTATTTGATCCTTATTTTGATAACAAATAAGATGTTTGACAGGCCATGAATTTGTAAGCAGAGGAGCACACTCCATGACTCCACAGCAGGGGCAGGAGGAAACGTGCTGGACAGGGCCGCCTCTGCTCCTACTTGGACTCAACCAGAAGGTTCTCAGGATCCATGGGTCCCAGAAAAAAGTGATCTTGGAACAGTAGAGGTTGCAATGAATGTTTCTTTTCTCTTCCTGCAGTTCCTGTGAGTCCGATTTTGAGATGCGAGGTTTGCTGAGGGTGGCATGTTCCTTGCTCCTTTGCAGGTATGGTGGAGGGAAAACTGAATTTGCCTACACACTGAGTGCAGGAGATGTTCACACCGCTTTCCAACTTGGAGTGGGGTGGTTCCATCTCTCTGGGGAGAGGCATATCTGTCTCTGACCAGAAACAATGTCTTACATCTCCTCTATTTTTAGAATAATCCAATTTTTTTTAGTCTATTTATCTATCATCTATTTTGAGGAGTCAACAACTCCTTTGGGGCCTTTTCCAGGTTAACTTTTGGAACACAAAGTTCTTAAAACTCTTACACTTGAGCATATAAATGTCCTGTGCCTTGGAACAGGAGTGAGGGACTTCCTTCCCAAGAGGAAAAGAGGGGGGAAATCAAATTTTCTACTATTCCTAGAAACAAGGACATAAATTACTATATAAATTACCATTTAAATTACTTTATAAATTACTACAAGGGCATAAATTACTATGGCAATAATCTAGCCCATCCCATTACACTGGACTCTAACCTCGCCCCCCCTTGATTACCCACAGAGGAAACCTAGCAAAATTAAATATCAGTTGTCTAGCCACTTCCTCAGCTACAGAATTGAGCTAATACCAACCTGCCAAGGAAGTAAAGAAGTTAGCTGTTTGATACTTAGGGTTCTAATGAATTTATTTCCTCTTCTTATTTTTCCCCTACAGGAGGGATCACTGGCTTTTGTAGAAGTGCAAACAGCTGAATTGGACGGTCCAGACTCTAGGGGTCTGAGAATAGAGAACAGATGAACTTTGCCAGGCAGGGGACACCCTACAGCTCACAAAGTCTTTTCTTCCCTCTCTATGTGGTTCTGAGCAGTAAGAGGTACAGCTTATCAGGTACTGTAGAAATCTCTGTGCTTTCAACAGTGATGCCCAAGCCTGATTGATCAATAGAATTAACATGGAGAATTAAAAAACACTCCATGGCCATACCACCCTTAAGGTGCCCAATCTTGTCTGATCTCGGAAGATAAGTAGGGTCCAGCCTACAATCCCAGTGATTCCGGAGGCTGAGGCAGGAGGATTGCAAGTTCAAAGCCAGCCTCAGCAACTTAGTGAAACCCTAAGCAACTCAGTGAGACCCTGCCTCAAAATAAAATGTTAAAAAGGGCTGGAGATGTGGCTCAGTGATATATATTTATATATTTTTTAAAAATAAAATTCCTAGGGGCTGGGGATGTGGCTCAAGCGGTAGCGTGCTCGCCTGGCATGCGTGCGGCCCAGGTTCGATCTCAGCACCACATACAAACTAAGATGTTGTGTCCACTGAGAACTAAAAAAGTAAATAAATATTAAAAAATTCTCTCTCTCTCTCCTCTCTCACTCTCTCTTTAAAAAAAAAAATAAAATAAAATAAAATTCCTACCTCAGACTCTTATAGCTCCTCTCCCACCCTGGCTAAGAATGTGATTCAACAGGGATGGGGAAGATTAAAAATGCTTATTAAAAAAATTTAAAAATTCCCAGGAGATTCTGATGACTAATAAGGTTTAGAAATCACTTTTGTAAAAATATTTTCCTGCCTGAAAATCTAAAATTTAAAAATATATCCATATTATCTCAATGGGGGCATAAAAAGAGATGGATAGGGAAATCATGAGCTACCTTGACTTTCTGGAAGAAAAAAATGCTTCTATGAAACTATCAAAACTACGTGAACCTTCTTATGTGCATCTTTAAAAAAATTTTTTTTGGTAGTTGTAGATGGACAGAATGCCTTTATTTTATTTGTTTATTTTTATGTGGGGCTGAGGATCGAACCTAGTACCTTACACATGCTAGGCAAGTGCTCTGCTGCTGAGCTACAGCCCCAGCCCTCTTATGTACCTCTTAAAGCTTAAGTCTTAACTTCTTTTCTGTGAAAATTTTCATGAGGTGAGAGAGCAAAACCTACTAGTCCTTTGTTCTGTTGCTTTGTACCACTCCTATTCCCAAATACTTAGCCAGGCTACACTTTTAATTTTTTTTTTTTATTAGAGCTTTATAATTATACATCATAATTGGGTTCATTTCTAATTTTTTTTTAATTAGAATGATTAGGCACATTTGAAACTTCTTATTCTCCTTGGTTTCTGTTATGCAAGGCCTGTGAATACCTACTTCTTTAAGATGCAACTTTTGGGCATTCCATGAGAGAGAATATGAGGCTAATAGGCCCTAAGGACTGTGAGCTGGTAGCTGAGAATGTCTGTTAGAGGTACAGTAATATGACCTTATTATCCATGGTCAATTGTCTTCTGAAAATAATTAAATGGAAAATTCTAGAAATAAACAATTCATAAATTTTAAATTACATACCATTCTGAGCAATATGATGAAATCTCATGCAGTGCAGTTTCCAGGACATGAATCATCCCTTTGTCCAAAATATACACGCTGTATATACTGCCAGCCCATTAGCTGCTTATTATACATCCTGGTAATCAGATCTGCTGTTGTGGTGTATAATGCTTGTGTTCCAGTAACCCTTATTTTACTTTGGGACCATTATTGTCCCAAAGCACAAGATTAGTGAAACAGGAAATTTGTATATGTCAAAGAGAAGCCCTGAAGTGCTTCCTTTAAGTAGAAATGTGAAAATTTATCATAGGAATGTATTAATGGGAATAAACACGGTACAGTATGTATAGGGTTTGGAACTAGCTTCTGTTTCAGGAATCCACTGAGGGGCTTAGAATGGATCCTGTGTGGCTAATGAGGGACTCCTGTAGTTCAATTAGACTGCTTTTATAACTATTAGATTAGATCACACCAAAAGAATAAGGAGCAATGAACATTTAATAAGAGGCAAAAATAAGAGAGGTTCAGGGAAGCTGGAAGACTTGACAGCACTGGAATCCTAGGTAGGGATGAAGAGGGATGAAGTCAGAAAGTAAGAACTTGAAGGTGGAAAAATACCAAAAATAGATATTATTTCTTTCTTTCCCTTATGGTCTTTCCTGGGCTACTTACATCCCACTTTCCCCCCCAACTCTTGTCCCTGTCTCATTGTGGTAGAAGTAAAAACCAAACTAGCATCTTTTTTTTTCCCCAAATGTGCTGTGACCAATTTATTACAAAGAATATATTAAAGGGTACAAATAAACAGCTGGACGATGAAATACACAGGGTGAGTCTGAATGGGTCCTGAGCACAGGATCTTCTGAGCCCATGGAGTTCTGGGGTGTGCCATCATGTATCTCATGAATGCATTCTTGTCTACCAACTGGGAAACTTGCTGAGCCTCATCCTTTTGGTTTTTTTGGAAGTTTTATTATATAGGCATGGATGATTAAGTCATTGTCCATTGGTGATTAAGTTGACCTCCAGTGTCTTTCTCCATTTCTCTCTGTCTCCCTCCATCCCTCCCTCCCTCTGGGAGATGGGATAATGGGGTGGGATAGGGTTTAAAGTTATTTTTTTCCCGCCAAACTAGCATCTTGATTGAGCTACTGTGAAAATGATTTACAGCAGAAGTGTAGGAAATGCTTAAATGTAGTCAGGAGAACACCTACCTGTATCAAACCATAGTTTTGTGCTGTGGTTCAGATGTTTTATTGGGGACTATGCCCATTGTTCTTTTGCAAGCAACCTGGAGCTAAGAGGGGATCTTTACCATTCATATTTTTAAAAAAGTTTGAATATTGTCTGTCTATTTTGGGTGTGTGTATGTTTTGCATTTTGTTTTCTTGTCTTTGGAAAATAGAAATAATTAAGTCATATTGGAGCAAAGTTGGCTTACCACTCTGAAAAAGTTTAATTTTTTAATTTGCTCATATTTATAGCAAGCAAACAATCTAAAAAGTAAGTTTCTTATTTCTAAGTGTACCATGCTACACCTTCTCAAAATGAGCAGAGGCTTTATTGAAAGTGAATACTTATAAGTCTTCAGACACTAACTTTAACAACAACATATAGGATAAGAGTACTAGAATTTTATTTTTATCAAAAAATAAAAATCTAAAAATTACTTAGGACTTCAAGGGCACTTAACACTTTATAACTTGATAACATTTATTTCAATGGAATAAAGATATTTATTTGAAGATGCTGGGTTTGGAATAGTCAGAAATGCTTTTCTGCATTTTTCTCACAATAATGGTGCAGACTACTGTTGTGAGTACTCCCTTGAAACATCTTGACTGTGTCACTTTATAGAAGCAGAAGGCCAGCTGGGTGCAGTAGTACATGCCTGTAATCCCAGTGGCTCGAGAGGCTGAGGCAGGAGGATTGAGTGTTCAAAGCCAGCCTCAGCAACTTAGCAAGGCTCTGAGCAACTCAATGAGACCCTATCTCAAAACAAAATGTAAAAAAGAGCTAAGGATGTAGCTCAGAGGTGAGGTGCCCCTGGGTTCATTCCCTGGTAACAACCCCCCTCCTCCAAAAAAAAAAAAATTGCAGAAGGCCTGTCTAGAGGAATTTCAAGTATCCATCACTGTCAGTTCCTGCCCTGGACCATAAAAATCCCAGCAGAAGTCCATTGGTTCAAATGGATGACTGAGTAAGTATAGTTTGCAGTAGTTCTTCCTTCTTTTCTTAACCTTTTCTCATCTCTTATTTTTTAAATCTACAAAAACTGTCATTTTGAAGTAAACAAAAACAGGAAGAATTGCATGATGAACTCCATGTACACATCACTCAACTTCCCAACTGTCATTCACAGCCAGTCACTTCCACCACCCTGACTGGCCCACTTCTGCTGCACTATTGTGAGGGCTCGGAGGTAAATCTCAGATGTCATATCATTTCTCCTATAGTTATTTCAGCATATGTCTCTAAAAGACGTGAGCTCTTTTATAGAATGATCACAATACCTTTACCACTCATGAAAATATTGATAATAATTCCTTACTATCATCAATTATTCAGGTTTAAATTTCCTGTTATTTACAATTGGTTTGTTTGAGTCAAGATTCGTACAAGGTCTGAATGTTGCATTTCACAGATATATTTTAATCTCGAAATGTCTTTCTCTTTTATTTACTGAAATCAGATCACTAGTCCTATAGAGTCTGGGTTTTGCTGACTTTTTCACCTGTGGTGGTGTTTAATAAGTTCCTCTGTTCCCTGTACTTTCCGTAAGCTGATTTTTTTTTTTTTTTGCAGAAATGCTTCATAGATGCCTTGTATATTTTCAAAGGAAGGCAAATAAGGTTTTTTTTTTTTTTTAAAAGACCTCTTTTTGCAATCTTAACAGCAACTAATTATCATTGTCTAGAAGATTTTCTTTCTTCATTATTGACCAATCTTTCAATTCAACCATCAAGCTATATACCCCCTCAGACTTGCCTTCTCCTTTTTATGGCTTTAACTGAGGAGAAAATGGTTACCTGGTTCTAAGCACATTTCACAGATATCATCTCCCTAGAAAATAATCAGAAGGATCTGTTAATTTTCAGCACATATGATTGGAGTTTTTCTAAAGTCTCCCTATGATAGATATTGTGTCTATTAAACTGCCATCTCCCCAACCCACCTGCCCACACATTTTTATATGCTCATGGAGTTCACCTCCCATTTTAGAGGTTGGCCAGTTACTTACTCCTTTGAAGCCTGGATAGTTTTGAGGAAGCTTTTTCTCTTAATGAAGATATTGTCACCTTGTGCCTTTAGACGATGGAAGGTGCTGACTGTGCAGAGGTCATCTTCACCCTCTGGTGCAGACTTGAGGATTAAAACCAATGTGCCCAGGGTGGGTTGGAAATATGGAAGGAAGCTGGGTCCTTAGTAGGTCACTGAACCTCAGAGTTATTAAGGAGGAAAATTGGGATTTCTAGATCTGAATTTCTTCCCTTGCAAACAAACAGTTCCCAAGTTTAAAACTGAATGTATGGGAGTGGTAGACAGAGCCAAACCCGCAAATGCCCTACCTCCAGAATTCCTCTAAGAGATTGTGAGTTTAGTCCACTTTTATTTGTTTGTGGCTACAACAACCTAAAAGACACAGCAAGTATGTTCAAATAAATTTATTTTATGTTTCTGCTTACTATTTAAAACTCTGATATGGAGGAAGGGGAGAAGCTTGCAAACCTTGGCCTTGAGTTTCCCCTAAAACTGAGTTCTTAAATACTCTAATAAAGTGTTTATTCAGATAGCCCAAGTCATAGAAATGTCAAAATTAACTTATGATGCCATATTTTTAAATCAGATTTTGATAGGATATAAGTTTAAAAAGCACACAGCAATTTAAAAGTAGAGATGGAGGCTTAGAAACTTCTGTGTTGCTGCTAGGAATTAGAATGAAAATATTTTCCAAGGCTTATTCTCAAAGCACATAACTGAGAGCTGACTTTGAGTGTTGGCAATAAAGGGAAACTTATCTCCTATTACATTACACTGGACATAACTTTCTTATTAAGTAGGAGAATTGGAATTTCTGAATATCTTCCTTTGCAGCAAAACAGCTCCCAAGTTTCAAATTGAATCAGAAGACTAACAAGCAGAGGAATGAGGATTGAACTTTAAAAATATGGTGTGTTTTGAAATCTATGAAAGAAGCAGTTATAGAACTGAAAGAGAAAAAGACAACTGGTGATCTGCCCTGTTCTTGCTCCAGCTCCTAGTATTTTGCATTCCCAGACTGTGTTGTTTGGAAGCAAAGCTTCATTGTTTTTTGGTCAGGAGATTGCACCTTTGTGACTTGCAAACAACAAGGTGATGACAGCACTGGTTCCAGGAAGACCTCATAACAACCCTTCTTTGTGTTGGGTGAGGAAGCTCTGGCTCCTAAATGGATGACATCAGCAGGCTTCCCACCCACTCCACTGGGTCCCTCAACTCACAGAGATTCATTGTTCATGACTTCAACTCTGAACAGCTGCTGGCTTTTGTTGTTTTTTTTTTTTTTTTACTGTGACCACATATCAAATGGTTTGTCCTATTATCAGGCCATGGACCAGACTACCTGCCCTGGGGTCTAATTAGAAAAGTTAGGTCACTATACCCTGGCACAGTGCGTCTCAACATCTTAACTCACTTGGAGGTCTCTCCCACTCCATTCATTGGCTTGGATCTCTCTGTAGTGGTATCCTGTCTTCTTTGCCCAATAAGCAACTTTTCCACGTGTCTTTTTTTTTTAAATATATTTTAGTTGTAGTTGACACATATCTTTATTTTATTTATTTATTTTTATATGGTGCTGAGGATCGAACCCAGGGCCTTGCACGTAGTAGGCAAGTGCTTTACCACTGAACCACAACCCTGCCCTTCCGCGTGTCTTGAGTAGAAATATCCTTTCTCTCTCTCTCTCTCTCTCTCTCTCTCTCTCTCTCTCTCTCTCTCTCTCTCTCTCCACACACACACACACAAGGATTGAACTCAGGGGCACTTAATCACTGAGCCACATCTCCAGCTATTTTTCTTTTTTGTATTTGAATTAGAGACAGGGTCTCATTGAGTTGCTAAGTTACTGAGGCTGGCTTTGAACCTGCAATCCTCCTGCCTCAGCCTCCTAAGCCACCTGAATTACAGCCATGCACCAATGCACCTGACCAGGAATACTGTCTCTTTGGGGATCCTGCAGAGAAGGGGTTTAATCAATACTAAAATTAGACAAAGAAGCCATGATTCTAACTCCCTATGAAAAGTTACCTGAATCAGAATTTCAAGTGAATTGAATGACCATCATCACAGTAAATTTTATACATTTAAAATTCATACTTTATGCATTAAAAATGTATAAAGTAATGTATTCAAGGAATTGAATATAACTTGTCTTGGAAAAGTCACTGAAGGGAAGAAGGCAGGTTGGGGTTTATCTTTGGATATCAAAGATGAGCAAAAGGTCTGATCAAAGCCCACAGGGCAGCTTGCTTTCCACAGGTGATGGGACAGGTAGTGGATTCACCATTTATTCTGACACTGTGTCTTGGATGCTGAGGGCAGAGAAAGTGCTAGAATCTCTGGTATCTGTCATGGTACTTAATACAGGTATCACCACCATGCCTGTATCACAGAAGTGCTCTGTGGATATTTGTGGACCTTTTTTGACAGATAACTTCTATTTGGATCGAATGTTGATCCAGATTAATACATTTGCAACTCTCTTCTTTGTCCATAGTTTAAAAGCCTATCTGAAATGATATAAAGATTTTTTGTTAAAAAAAGGTATTTTTTTAGGAAGGTACAACTTTGATTTCCCTGATTTTTGAAAATCCCTGATTATGCAGAAAGAATAGGAGAATAAAATTTAGGAGAGGACAGACAGTCCTTGGGTGTAAGGAGACTGGCTTGGGACAGCTGAACAATAACATATATTTATCTGGCTCTCTGGCTTTACCTGAGCCTTTTTACAACTACCAGGTATATTACAGACATGTTTTTCTATGAGGTGGTCAAACTGTAAACAGAGTGAATCCACACTAATAACCATGTGTTAAAAAAGAAAGAAAATGGAAGAGAAGCACCACAATCATTTCCCAATTGAAATGTCCTCAGTCTTCATCTTGGGAAGCACAGGGCCAAGGTATGAGGGCAGATTTGGGGTTATGCACTGTCATCTGGCATTTCCTGTGCTTCCCATCCCCCCTCATATGGGCTGTTTAGGTCTGCCTATACAGAGAACCATGGTGCTCTGAATGGATTCACTGCACCCCAAGCACAATTCCTATGACACTACTGCAGTGTTTTGTACACAGAATGGGAGGTGCTTAGAAAATGCTTGTGGGGTAAATAAAGCATGTTTTGTTTTAGCAATATTTATGATCAGTCTAACTTCTCCTTCATGTTTATATGTTTCTTGGGTCAAGAATTCCATCTTACATCCCCAAGTACTTCCTAGTATACAAATGTATGAATCCATAAGTGTTTGTGACTGAGTAGGCAAAGGGCCACATTCCTGCCTGCCACAAGGGGCCTGTACTATTGACCTCCATGCCTGTGTCACCAATCTTGCTCATTTGGCAATGGAAATGGTCTCCCATTTCCTTTCTAGATCTCACAGATTCATGGTAAGAGTTGGAAAAGGACCTGAGAGATTATTCAGCATAAACCTTTTATTTTATAAATGACAAAATTAGCAAGATGGAATGACTTACTAGTCTTTGGCCAAGCCAAGGAATAATTTGAGTCTCCTTGAAAGTAATTTTTCTTCTTGAAGTATTTTTAAATTTTATCTAAAATATCTTCATTTCACCGCTATATATATGTCCTCAAATAGTTGCTATAATCGGTTACTTCTCAAGAAAACTCTACAAGCTTTTAGCTAGTTATTCTCCACATGACACTTTTCAGAATATTAAATAAGAAGTTCTCACCAAGTCACCAAGGTAGAATATATATGACAAGCCAAAAAGAGGTGTCACAGAAAGATAAGACATTTTCAAAGGGGTTATCCAAAAAATGGGTAACATGACTCAAATCTTCCCTGCCTACCTTCAAGGTATAAAGGTGTTGGCTCTCTGAGGGGGCTAGACAAATGGCACCTCTCTTCCTCTTCCAGATTCTGAACAAATTGAAAAACTCAATGAAGTGAAGTAGATGGAACAAAATCTTGCCTTCGTTATTTAGAGAGGCCACGCTGAAGGGTGGGCTTAGCATAGCAGCAAAAGGGCTATTAGCCTAAGCCCAGGTTTAGGTCCACTGAGCTCCCAAGCAGGACAGATGCAGCCTGAGGAGTAAGAGCCAGGCCAGTGGTGTTGGGAGTGATGGGCTGGGGGAAGCCTGGAGTATTGGGGCTTGTGCAGTTCTCTCTACCACTGTCAAGGCTGGGAAGAGCCATTCTCCACACACACACACACACACACACACACACACACACACACACGGAAAAAAAATCAGAGGGAGAAGATGGGAGGGGAAACTTGTGAGTAGGTTTTCTCTGGGAGAGGACAGGCTGAAGAGTACCCCCACCCCAAAGTGGTTTTCTCATGCAAAGGACTTCCTCCAGAACTATTCCCTGCCACTTGGAGAATGTTTAGGGCACTGAAGATTGGTGTTTGGCTCCTGCCTGGAGAAGAGAGTTTCTCTCCTGGAAAATTCTCAACTAACAGCTAAAGGAGAGGTGACTGAACTGGATGGGCCAGGGCTGGTTGTAGAGAGATAAAGGGAGAGAGGGGGTTAGGGTGGGGGTAGGTGAAACTTAGCTCCTATCCAAAAGAGCCACCTAGAGGGATGCTAGGCTTCAGCAAGGGGAAGCTACAATTTTGCTACAGAGCTGAGGGAATTTTAGCTGATCAAGAGAGGGTCAGGTGAGAGACCTCCAGAAATGTAGCTATGGAGTGGAAGTGTTTCTAAAGAACCAATGAAATTATGCCACACAAGGAAATGTCAGCTTTAAATATTGTACCTGGCCCAGAAATAGAGAAGCCACCTTACGAGAAACCAGTTAGTTAAGCACTGTTCTCCCCTCTTTCCTCTTCTTCCACCTTTGAGCCTGGAACAAACCACAGTGAGTAAAATGGGGCAGGGAGTTGGAAGCAGAAGGAGGAGGCAAAGAAGAAATGGCTTCATGGCTGCAGAAAGCCCAGATGAGCAAAGGAGAAGTTTCAACTTTAAATCTATTTCTAAAAAGTAATTATTACAGCTGGGCACGGTGACGTATGCTTATAATCCCAGTGATTTGGGGGCAGGAGGATTCCAAGTTCAAAGCCAGACTCAAAATTTAGCAAGGCGGCTCAGTGGTTCAGAGCCCCGGGTTCAATCGCCATTACTAAAACAAAGTAGAGAATTATTGCACAAGACTGGATACTTCTTCAGTAAGACTATTGGAAACATAAAGTGAGTGTGGGATTTTTTAATTACCAAAGAATGATAAAAAATAAGTCATAGGATGTTGGAGGTTTTCACTCAGGGGCAAGGAAAGAACTTTACTGAATAACTTGAAAGGAGAGAGTGGGACTTAAAGCCAAAGTTCTTTCCTCATTTGAATGTTTTTATCTTCATCTTCCAAATGAAGAGCCTTATTGACTTCATTTTGTTTTTTATTTCTTTAAGCCACCAACATATCTTCTGGTATCTCTATTAAGCATGTGGGATATTAAGAACACTGGACATGCCAGACTCTGTCTCAAAATCAAAAAATAAAAAAGAGGGCTGGGATGTGGCTCAGCGGTAGAGCACTCGCCTAGTACGTTGAGGCCCTGGGTTCTATCCTCAGCACCACATAAAAATAAAATAAAGGTATTGTTTCCAACTACAACGAAAATATATATATATATATATATATATATATATATATATATATATATATATATATAAAACAAACAAACAAACAAATAAATAAAAAAGGGCCAGGTATGTGGCTCAGCAGTTGAGTGCCCCTGAGTTCAATCAGTCCCTTGTACCACAACATACAAACAAACAAACAACAAAACACTGGACCCTCCAAGCAATCAGGACCGGAATCCCCAGGTGGAATGTTGCTTGTGCAGCAACTCCACAGCTGTTCCTCCAGCAAGTTATGAGTTCAGGAGGGAAAACCATAGATGGATTAAAGTCAATAATGTTTTCTTTCAACAAGGTGATCGAAGCACTCTCCCAGCACAAAAGCACAAAGCACTGCTGTTATACCTGTTGGTGGGTAAGCCAAATTAAATATGTTAAAAGGCTCTCTAATCATGCCCAAAGCCAGGCAGAGGAGGCCAACTTGAGTCCTCATCACCATCTCACAGCATTTTTTTTTCTTTCTCTCTTTCTTTTTGGTATTAGGTTTGAACCCAGGGTGCTCTGCCACTAAGCTATATCCCCAGTTCTTTTTATTTTTTATTTTGAGACAGGGTCTCACTTAGTTGAGGCTGGCCTCGAACTTGGGATCCTCCTGCCTCAGCTTCCTGAGTCACTGCGATTATAGATGTGCACGACCATGCCCAGCTTTACTCTTTGTTTTTGGAGTGGAATAGTTTCCCTCTGCAGGATTTAAGGATCCCAAGTCTGCTTTAAGAAGTTTCTTTATTGTATGAGATGTGATTGAAAACTGTCAATCATGGATCTGCGGTCCCTGCTCCTCAGCTTAAAGACTGTTCTGATTACGGTAATACGTTTTTATGAATATCCTACCTAGAGAGTAACAATTTTACTATGTCATACTACACCACACAAAGATGCATCAATTTCATCTGCAATGAATAATAGAGACTAATAACATAGTTATATTTATATGATAGTCAAACATCAAGATGCAACATAAGTACTCCAACTAAAAGAATTCTGATCATTATTTAACCTTGAGATGATTAAGGGTGAAGGCTTCTGAGCTTTCATGATTTGCTTTTTTTCATAGTTTGTGCAGTTTTGATTTGATTTTTTAAAATCCATAATTAACATTTATTAACATTTGGATTCACTCAACCCCAGTGATATGGTGGCAAAGCAAAAACAACAACAACAAAAGACCGATAGGCATGATTAATGGTCAAAGCAAGGGCCATTGGCCCTGACCAGGGAGCCCAAACCAGCAAGTTGTTTTGGCCAAGTCGGAAGGCTGATGCCTCTTGCTGGATTTTCTCTTCTCTGAATCTCCTCAAAATTGTTGAGGGGATTCAACTAGTCAAAATTGTTAGTCCATCATCCCTGGTAGACGAGATGGTTATGATACCCTTCATAATGTCAAAGGAGGGCTGGGGCAGGAGCTCAGGGGCAGAGTGTTTGCCTTGCACATGTGAGACACCGGGTTCGATCCTCAGCACCACATAAAAATAAATAAGTAAAATAAAGTCAAAGGATTTTCCTCACCCTGAATCCCTGTGGATACCTTCCCTTTGTTACCAACCACTTCCTTGAAGTCATTTGACCTGGTTAAATTTTTTTTTAACCATCCAAAAAGTTAATCTCCTATATTTCTTCTGTTAGGCGGGATCCTTGTTGTCACCTTTTGAGAGCACCATGGGTTGAAATTGTTTACAAGAACTCATTAGAAAATGGCACAGATAGAGGCCACCCTTTGCAAGTGCTGAACGTATAGTCAGTACAGAGTGCTGACTCCCACTGGCCAGATCTGAACAGTGCTTTTGCTACATGATTTTTCTTTGGCAGAGAGAATGTATCATCAGTTTGGTAGTAGATAAAATTTCCTTTTATTGTGGTAAAAATATCATGACATAAAATATACTGTCTTAGCACTTTTTTGGGGGGGGAGGGGTAACTGAACTGTAGATTGAACCCAGAGGTGCTTTACTACTGAGCCATATCCCCAGACCTTTATTTTTTATTTTGAAATAGGGTCTTGCTAAGTTACTGAGGCTGGCCTTGAACTAGAGATTCTCCTTCCTCAGCCTCCCTAGTTGCTGGGATTACAGGCATGTGCCAGCTTGTCTTAACCCTTTTTAAGTGTGCAGTAAGTGTATTCACATAAACTTAGTTTCCAAGCTGTTTCATCTTGCAAAATTGAAACTCCATTTCCTTTAAATAAATATCTTCTCTTCCCTTACTCTTAGAAGCCAGCAGCTACCATTCAACTTTCTGTATCTATGAATTTGATTTTTAAAAAATATTTCATAAAAGTGGAATAATGCAACATTTCTCTCTCTCCCCACACCCCTCTCTTTTGGATTGATTTATTTCAGTTAGCATAATATCCTCAAAGCTTATCTGATAGATAATTTTAAAGGAAGGTTTTTAGAGACAAATAGCATCCTGATAAGCAGCACCCGAGGCAGTGCTAACTACTTTTTTGGTGATTTCATCTTTATGTTATTTCATATATTCTTTCATAAGAATATACTATTTTAAATGTCTGGTGCAAGAGCAGAACATGTAGAACAGTGGTCCTGGAGCCTGAATGTGCATCATAATGACCTTGAAGTTTGTTAAAAACACAATTTCCCTGGGTTCTGAGGATTTCTATATTGAAGAGTCTGAGGTGAGCCCCGATATCGCTGGGGATTCTGGTGCAGGTGGTTCTTCACTTTTGTTGTGGGAAATACCTCTATTTGAAGCCAGAGGTGAGGGCGACCTCCAAGTGTGGCACAGTAAGGCTCCACCCGCTTTCCAGGAGCTTTACTTTCTGTAGATCCTCATGAGGTATTATGTTAAATGCACCACTGAGTGTATTCTGCCTAGTTCTAGAGGTCTTCGAGTACTTGCCTCAGCACCCAATCTCTGCAGGAAAAAAAACATCAGCTCCTGGGACCTGAGCAAGATGTAGTACTGAACTTCTGAGTCTTCAACTGAGCTCATCCCACATCTTCTTTTTTTTTAAGAATTTGATTACAGATCATATTATATTTATGCATAGGCATTTTTCTTTTTTAAAAAAAATATTTATTTTTTAGTTTTTGGCAGGCACAGCATCTTTTTTTTTTTTTTTTTTTTTGTATGTGGTGCTGAGGATCGAACCAGGGCCGCACGCATGCCAGGCGAGCGCACTACCGCTTGAGCCACATCCCCAGCCCCCACATCTTCTTAACATTTGTCAAACAAATGAGGAAAATAAGGGTAAAAATGTAATGAAATGAGCATGACTGAAACGGTCAGAGAGTGGTTTAATCCTGGCCTCCTTTTACCCAACATAAAAGTTGTGAGATCTTGATTGACCAACCCCCACATCTCAGTGTCATTAATCCTGCATCTGTATCATGGAGGATTGGTTTCTGCCTCCTGCAGAGGGCTGCGGTGGGGTACAAATGAGGTAATGTATGGAAAAGTACTTTGAAATTTGGAGGCACTTATTTCAATTTTGTTGAATATGAATATGACTGTCTTTTTGCTCTAACCTCATTTCCCCTGTGAATAAGTGCTAAGTTGTTTGACTGCGGTGCACAAGGTCTACTTCAGGCTTTTACAAGAAAAAAGAAAATCCTATTATTTGGTATTTTTAAAAGCCACATGGCTTTTCAAACTCTATGGAGAATAAGAAAAGAAATTCATTACTACAACTTTATGATATGAATGGTAGAAATACCCAATAAATAATGAGCTGTACAAAGGATGGGAGATACACCAGAGAGCAAATTAACTATTCATGGCGCAGTTTGACTCTTCCATGGGGACTTTTAGAAACCTGCAACTGTTCAGTGAAATGGCATTTGAATTTTAGCAGCTCCTTTGATATCACCTTAAAAAGTAGCAAGTGTCTGATAAGATGAGCTGAAAAGCATGCGTATAAAATGCCACTTTTAAAGCCTTAAGTAAGGTTTATAACCACCCACTAAATTGTATAGAACTAAAGATTTAGATTGCATTTAAGAAGCAATGTGCCTCAGGTGACAATAACTGGTGTATGACTAGAGCCAGTCCATGGTCCAGTGAGGAAAATAAGGAGTTTTCCAGGAGGCATCTGTATTTATCCGGTTGAGCCTGCTGTCCTTGACCTCAGATTAGGTCTTCCCTTACCCTGGTTTATTAAAATGTTCTTGCTTTTTATGAAATGTCAATATTTTGGAATTTGAATTCTAGATCCACTCAAGGCAAGTGGCTTGAGGGAAATCTCTAATCCATGCAGGTTTTGGTTTCTCTATGTGTAAAGATAGAAATATTAGCAATAATATTTGCAAAAACCATAGCTCAAATTATAGTACATACTAGATAATAATTAGTGGTGGCTATATGAAACATAAAAGACAGTAGGTAAGTTTGTAATTTAGGCAAATAAATTAGGTAGAGTGTTATGAAAGTATAAAATTATTGTTTTCATTTCTAGGTTACATATTTTTTTTCTTTTTTGCCCCTATAGTCCCATTTGGGACCTATCCTTACCTTTGCTCTAAAAGCAAATTGCTAAGGAGCCAGTGAATGGGACATCTCCCTTTTCATGTGAACAACCAACCATATAGCCCTATGTTGGTGATGAGGAACATTCTAGAATCAGTGGTAGAATGGTGTTGTGCCTACCTGCAGAAATTTTGGTTGGATCTAGAATTTCAACTTCCAGCCTTGGATCTAGGACTAGGTCTTAGACCTTTCTAGAATATAATACATATCTTTACCAATGCTTTAAAAATCATAGTTTTTCAACCAGTATTTATTGATTGTTTGAATGAGTAAATGTTCAATAGCTCCTTAAATTATTTGGGTCTTCCTAACCATGTGCTTCTATGTGGTCCATGAACTATCTGAAATACATAGCATGTTTTCGTTAAAAAAAAATGTTGGTGCATTATAATTATATATAATAGCAGGATTCTTTGTTCTACATTTGTATATGCATACAATATAATGTTATAATTTAACTAATAAAATAGATAGCATTTTTGGTGAGTGATGTTCAACTTATTAAAAAAGAAAACAGGAAAAGGGTGGGAGTCCCTCATGATTAAATATACATATGCTAAGTCCATGATGGATAATCCAGGTATTCTGGCAGGTGTCTTCCTGGGTCGAAATTGAAGGTAAATTTGAGCTTGATGTCTAATATCATCCAGACTTGTTTCCCAGATACCTGAAAGGTCACACATATTTTCCTAGCTGGGTCACATTATGGGACTTTGGTTCTAATACAATATGGACAGCCCATTGACCAAATCATTTTAGAATATTTGCAGGCCACTCTGGGAGTACAAAGGAAGCAAATACTTTTGCCATCTCCTTTTTCTCCTCATGCCCTCATGTCACTCATAAGAAGCTAGTGGCTTAAGAATGCTTTTAAGACATTCACTTTTCAAGAAGCTGAAGAAGACAATCATGCAAGGAGACACTAGGTTTTGTGAGGCCCAAAGCTAGAGAGAATTTAAGATTCCCTATTTCAGAAGTATTAATGAAAACTCACAACTAAAAAAAAAAAAAAAAAGATATTAAAGTCCCTAATTAGGACTCCCTTTGCAGGTGAAGTCCCAAAGCTTAACCTTAATTAGCTTGTTAAAGACACACCTTTGTAATAAAGGAAGCACCATTTTAAGTCAAAGGGATTTGTGTTGTAATATCGATTAAAGGAACATTTCTAAATAGTCAGGTTGCCAGGGGAGGAACCACTTTAAACTGACTTGACATTTGTGTGTCCAGGAAGCCTCTGTTGAATAAGAATCTTTAGGGAACTTGGAATCCTTGAATTTACTTTTCATCAAAACCAAAAAAGACACCTGGCCAAATTTTTCCTATCAAAAAATTAAAAAAATATATTTTTTAGTTATAGATGGACACAATATCTTTATGTTGTTTATTTATTTTTATGTGGTGCTGAGGATCGAACCCAGTTCCTCACACGTACGAAGCAAGTGCTCTACCAACGAACCACAACCCCAGCCCTCCTATCAAATTTTTAAAAGAAATCAATGTAATTCAGCCATTGAGAAAACAGGAAAAATGAAAAAGGAAAGCAATTAAGTTACTTAAAGAAGGGGGAAGATAAAGTGTAGGCTTCCCTCCTTGGTAGAAAGCCCTCTGCTGGTTGGGCGGGTGAAGCTGCACCCATGTATGGTAAAATAGGTTCTGGGTTTCCTAACTGCCACTCAGAGATCACTTGGCATGTACAGATTTGCTACACATGCCACTTTGCCACAAATCTGGCACATTGTAAGTGCTTACTGAAAGTGCACTGAATGGATGAACGGACCAAATAAGTGAGTCCACTTTGAACAAACAAGGCCAACTCTGAAATAAAGTTTTACAAAAGAGTCTGTAATTAAGTGTTGTCAGACTTCTTTGCATTGGGAATTCCTTCCTGACTATGTTTTAGGTGTGATGGCAAAAGGATTAGGAAATACAATGGGGTCAATTTTTGCTCCTTGCCTAACTTATGCTAAATATTTTGCCTGATGTTTGTATGTGTCAGTGTTTTAAACATTTTGCAACTGAGAAAATTAACTCAAAAAGCTTAAATAACTTGTTTGTGTCTTCTCAGGGAACAAGTGTCAAGAGCCAGGATTTGGATCCTGGTTTGGGTGTGCAGGGCACAGTCTCTGACTCTCTGGCCTCTCCTTTAGCCTCTTCTTGACAGCAAATGTGAAAGATTTGAAATAGTGACTAAGGGAGGGAGGATAGTAAAGAAGGAAGCGTGGGGTAGTCACACTGCCTATTCATGTGCAGGGTGTGTTTTGTGACATTAAAATGCCCATTTGTGCCAGGCACAGTGGCGCATGTCTGAAATTCCAGTGGCTTGGAAGATTGAGGCAGGAGGGCTGCAAGTTCAAAGTCAGCCTCAGCAATTTATCAAGGCCCTAAGCAACTCAGTGAGACCCTGTTAAAAAAAAAAAAGGCTGGTGATGTGGCTCAGTGATTAAGTGCTCCTGGGCTTAATCCCTGGTATCCCCACCCCCCAAAATAAATAAATAAATAAATAAATAAATACATATTTGTAAGGTGGCAGGACATGTCTGGATGACCTCTAGTGGGGTGACCAAAAGACCCAGCTTGCCAGGGCAGTTGCCATATATACCTACTGCACCTCAGCAACTGTTCCTAGCAACTCTTCCACTCCAAAGTGTCCCACTGTGGACCATGAGTTCTGTAGCCACCCTATCTTTACGGTTCTTTCTGGCTCTTAATTTCTGTGACTTCAGATTGAACCTTATAAGAACTCTTTTTAAAAATATATTATTTTAGTTGTCGATGGACTTTTATTTTATTTATATGTGATGCTGCCTCACACATGCTAGGCTAATGCTCTACCAACCTCAGCCCCTAATAATATCTCTGACTGAAGAAACAGTGAGTTTTCATTTTCTAGGCCTGTGAAGGATAGGGACTGACAGTACCTCACCTAGAGGTTGCTTTGCATTTCTGATACAGGCTGTTCATCTGCTAGTACTCCTCTCCTTTAAAAGTACACTAGTAAATTCCCTTCTAACAGATTTGGTTCCAGTTAATCTGGAATTGGTACATATTTGTTTCCTTCTTTCTATCAGCAGTGGCTACCACTTACTGAGGAACAAGGGCATCATCCTGTTTATCGCACATATTGATGCTATTAGTTCTTCATTTTATAGATATGGAGAAATGACTTGCAAGAAAGAGATGGAGTCAGCAAATGCACCTAACCACTGTGCCATATTGAGATATGTGTATACAGTATACACATACACAGCAGATAATTTAAAAATCACCAGGCTTCCTAAATTCCCAGGGGCTTTTCCTAGATCAGTCAGTGTCCATGCTAGCCTTTGTAATTTCACCTTTCTTTGCTTCCACTATTCATTCTACAGACTGAGGCAGGTTCTCCAGAAAAACAAACAAGAAGGGATAAGCAAGGAGGTTCAATGAGTGCATTGAGTGTTTCACTTCTGTGGACCTTCTTCTCCTTTTTGAGTTTGTCTTTCTTTACCACAGTATAAGACAAAAAAAAAACAGGCACTTGTTTTTTTGTATATTTACATAGACGATACTTAAAGAAAAACCACCAGTCGACATGTATCATTCTGCTTTTATTTATTGTCTGGCTAACTTACAAAGACGCAGATGTCTAGGGTAGATTCTACCCTACCATTTAAACTATCCTGATGACATAGATACCAAAATGTGTCTATTACGCAGTGCAATGGTATGAAAAAAATATTTTTCTTCCTCTACAGACCCTGACCATAAGCAGGGAAAAATTAACTTCATACCAAAAATTTTTGGGCATTTGAACAACCATCCCATTTCTGCTACTAAAATAACAAACAGGTATTACAAGTTAAAATATAAAGGCCTAAGAGTTTTTACAAATATGCAAATTACCTGCTACTTAGACATAAAACGCTGATTTCTTTTAAATCACAAAGTAAGGCACCATTGGATTAAACATTTTTCTCAGCTCCTACTAAATAAAATGCATAGTGAAATAAATACCAAACACTGAATTTTAATACTGTAATACATTTCGGTATAAAATGATATGTGAATGTTAAAATACTGTATTGCATCTTGAATACATTTATCTGGAAATTTTATGGAAAGAACATACATGTAAGCTTTGATTTCAGGGAAGAAAATACTCATTTTTGTGATTGCCAGAGTTTGAAGATTTTAGCATAGAACTTATTCAAAGTTTTGGATACAATTAGGTTGATAACTTTTCAAAGTCAGCATGTAGGTGTATTAATGAAATATTGCCTTAAAAATACAGTCTAAAACATCTCTATTCTGGATGAATGGCAACTTTGAGCTGTGACCCTGTTTCAAACTTTAGAAAAGTACCTGCAAAGTTGAGATACACAAGGGATTATTCAATTCCTGCTATCCCTTACAAAACTCAGACCTACCTTTTTGGAGGTCAGAATTTTCTCCACATTTGCTAGGAAGCCCAAACTCCATTTTTTGTGCGGTGGGTCACTGGGTTCTATTATGGGATGTTTTTCAATATTGCCAACAGATCAAAAATCCAAAATAAAATGATGCTGCTAAATTACCAAAACCTCAGTGATTTTAAATCACGAAGCTTGTTACACCTTTATATAACTTGGTTCTCTTTGGGGAAAGAGCCCAAGAGGCTATGTGGAAGGTGACAGATGAATGGCAGAAAAGAGGGAGAAAACAAGTTCTCTAATGTACTAAACCCAGGACTTTGGCAAGGAAAGTTATAAAAATACAATATATTCAATCAGTAAATTCATAATTTATTAGACATTCCATTTATTAGAACTCTAAGTTCTGCTTTTATATAAATGAAACAGTTATTTATTCTATAAATAGGAATGCATCTTTCAAATTTTTCTTTGGATTGATTTCTTGTTAGCATCTCCCAGTAATACATGAATAATACACTGAACCCATGATACAAAGTTAAGGTAGATAGGTATATACATATGTGGTCATATGCTTTTAAAAAATAAAAAATGGTAATTTTAAACATAACCATATAAAACATCAACATGGAAATATTTTTTCCAACTCTATAGCTATATTTAAGAGTCCCAGTAAAATTTTGTAAACAAAATCATATTTAAAAAAGGCAAAGGCTGGCTCTTCCTCGTGGTCCTTTAGTGGAGATTTATTTGCATAGATCTAAAAAAATGATTCTCCTGGAGAGTTCAAAACAAATTCCCTCCCAATTTCTACTAACAAGCTCCCTAATTCACTCAACCCCATCAGCATCAGAGTTAGATTTGTAGAGTTTTGCCCATCAACTCAAATCTATTCCCTTCTTCCATGATTCTGATTTGAGCCCTTTCCCTCACTTTCTTCCCCTACTACCTAGCCTTCTTAGCTTCTCCAGGCCTTGAGGAGTTTGCTCAGTGGGAGAAAAACAAAGGCCACTTCAAAACTCCAAGACAGGCCTCCAACTGACAATTGAACACACAAGCCAGCTGGTTTTGAGTCAGGAAGGCCTGACATGCTTTTGGTTTCTTTCCAATGGCTTGATTTAACATGACTGTAAACCATTATTAGATTGATTTCTGACCTTGGTACTGTGAAGCAATACTTCAACACAGATAGCAAAGGAAGGGAAAAAATAAATAACAAAAATCAAACGTCAAGCTGCCTGCCAAACAAGGTTTTGGGTCCTAATTTTATTGCCTCTTGAATTGCTAAAGCTCAATCTTGATTTTAAAACAAGAGATTTTGGTACGAATGTCCCTCTTCCAGAACTGTGCTGAACACTAGGGTAGCTACCATTACATGTGGTTCCTGAGCACTCTATATGTGAATAATTCCAATGGAGATGTGCTCTAAGAGTAGGATACACACTTTTGTTTGAAGATTTAGTAGCAAAAAAGAATGCAAAATGTCTCCTTAGTAATTTTTATATAGGTTGTTGGTTGAAATGATATTTTGGGTGTGTAAGGTTAAATAAAATATACTATCATTTCACCTGTTTCACTATCTTTAAAAAATGTGGCTACTAGAAATTTTACAGTTATATATGGAGCTCACATTATGTTTCTGCTGGACAGCTCTGTCCTGGGGCCTACCTTGGTCTGCCAAGGATTGGATATCCTTGTAACTGCAGAAGCTTCATGTGAGCCATGCTCAGCCATTTGCTTAGGCAGTCTGTGGTTCATGGAAACAGGAGGCCAAGCGTGCGAAAAACGCACAGACGAAAACAGCTCTTAGGGACTTCAATAATTATAGCCTGTAGCAAATAAGCAGTGAATATTTGAGTTTGTTTGGTTGAAAGCTGGGATACAATTTGTCTCTGCCTACTTTCCACAAAAGCCTATTGATCCCAGCAGCCAACACTGGCAGGCTGTAGCTGAAGCAAGCAATAGCTTTGACAATATACACAACAGAAGCTAGGTGCTTCTCTTTACTGGATTCCCCCCACCCCCAACACACACATACATGCACACACACATTCCCACCTCACCCTCCCTTCTTCCTGCTTGCCCTAAGTGAAGGGGACAGGGAAGTGGGGAGGAGGGTGTGTAATTCTCCGACAGCAACATCAGAAGCAGCTCTGGAGCTTGAGTAGAGAAGAGCAGGCCAAGATCACCTTGGGATTGGAGGAAGGGGTGGGGCACCCCTTTCTCTTCAGTTGGATCCACCTTCATGAAAAAAATCAGACAAAATATAATTTTGGTTAGAAAGCTTACGTTCTTAGTGTGGGAATTCTGGAATGGTGCCCACTACCTCACCCCTTATGATCAAGGCTGTAAGCTAATTGGCATGTGCAGATGAGAAAGGAAAAGTGTGGAATGATCTGAATAAACACTAAAGATGACCCCACTGACTACAGAGTCCCCACACAGAGTTAAGTAAAAACAAATACTTTTCTTCTTAGCACACAGTTTGTGTTAATTATTGATTTATAAAACATGGATGAACAAAAACAAAACATTCACCCATCTTGCACCACTGAGATAACCAATAAAATTTTGTGTATATTTTCCATTTAGATTCAGTTCCCTTTTTTCTTACAAAAGTTCGAACATCTTCCAGTCAATATTCTTTCAAATGTAATCGTTAATGACACACTGCATTATATTATATAGAACTATACTGTAGTTTACTGATCTAATCAATCTGCTTTTTTTGGGGGGGTAAGGTTAAAATGGCCGTGAAGTCATATTTCACTGTAGGTTTTTTTTTTTTAATGGTATTGGGGTCAAACCTAAGGGCTCTGTACCACTGAACTATACCACTGAACCCTTTCCACTTTTTATTTTGAGACAGGATATCTCTAAGCTCTGCAGGTTGTCCTCAAACTTGTGATTCTCCTGCCTCAGCCTCTTGAGTCCCTGGGATTATAAGTGTGTGCCACTGCACCTGGCTCACTGTAGTTTGATTTGGCTTTCCCTAATGACTAGCAATGTTGAGCATCTTTTCATGTGCTTATTGACCATCTGTATATCTTTAGAGAAAAGCCTATCAAGTATTCAATCTATTTTTTGATTTTTTTATTGTTGAGTTGTAGAAATCAGAACATTAGTTCTTTAATAGATGTATGATTTCCAAATAGTTTCTCCTATTCTATGGACTGCCTTTTCACTCTCTTGATGTGTTCTTTTTAAAAGCCATGCACATCTGTGGGCTACAAACTGTAACTGCCGTTAAAACCCAGTCACATTGGAAAGAGGCATTTATCCCACACTCATACTTTGAGGATCTAGCAGGTGTGAGGTATGAAGTCAGGTGTTCAGAGGCTGTGGCCAGGTCTGCTGGAGGGACATGTTGGTTAGGTAGTCGTGTTCACCACGGCTCTGAGATTCAGTGGGCTGGCTCTGCTGGGTTCCTCAGCAGGTGTCTCGATACTGACCCTACAGACTTAGGGACTTCTGAGACAGAATCAAATATCTGAGCAAGGAGAGGAATTAGAGGAATATATCAGCTGTCTACTCCTTTGCATCTTCCTTTCACCATCTTTTCTTGAGCAAATGTCTGAGCAAAGGCTTATCTGGATGGAAACCAGCCACCTGCCGTGGAGCCTTGACCATCAGCTGACACACCACAAATGGTTAGCAAAATGAGGGCTGGCCTTATTCAACACTGCTGAGAGTGTACTCTGTGCTGCTCGGGATGGTCTTGGTGCCTACCGGGCTTTGGATCTGGAGGCTAGGGCAGCTACAGAAGCAGAAGAAAACGTGGCACTCAATAGTAATGTATTTATTTTTGTTAGATGATCTGTTATTATTATAAAATGTTAAGCATGACTAAGACTAGAAATATTTAAAGCAAATCTACAAAAAAACAAAAACAAAAACAAACAAACAAAAACCCCAAACAACCCACTTCAGCAGGCAGTGGAAATTAACTTATTTAAAAATATTTTAAAATGTCTACTATATTTCAGGTTCTGTGGAATATGCAGTAGTGAGCAGGATTAGCATCATTCCCATCCTCAAGTTGCTTACTTGAGTTTTGAAGAAAGAGTAGGGAGGGAAATCTAGAAGCTATGGGTTCTATCATTGATTCAAAAATATGAATAATATTTAAATTAGATTAAGAATGTTTATAACAAGTCAGAAAAAGTATTTAGAATTTATATAAGCAACTCTTTAAAGTAAATTCATTTGTTAGTGTGCAAGAGGGAAGAAAGACTGGCCGTACTCCTATCAGACAGAAACCCCTCTTTAAATGAACACATACACAGAAAGATAACTGTTCCATGTAAAGGCTTAATTTTCATCAAAATATTGAACTGCTAACTTGTATATACTAACTTTGTTAAAGTTATATAACTTTTTATTAAGTGTTGTCTAGGAATGTGGCATTCCATCTAAATACATTTTTCAAATAATTAGTTTTTATTTCGAGCAGCAATGTTCTCTTTATTTCTGGCAGTTTTTCATGGAGATTTGCCCAAATATTTCTTAACACTTTGAATTCTTCAACAGAGGCACAAAGCATAATTTGACTCATTTAATTTAACCCAATAGAAATGTACTCAGTAGAAACTCTGAGTTCCTAGCTCCTCCTCTGACCTGAGGCGGCCACCCATCTCCCCACTCAGTGATTTTGCTTCTTCTTTTTTTTTTTTTTAGAGAGAGGGAGGGAGAGAGGGAGAGAGAGAGAATTTTAATATTTATTTCTTAGTTTTCAGCGGACACAACATCTTTGTTTGTATGTGGTGCTGAGGATCGAACCCGGGCCGCACGCATGCCAGGTGAGCGCGCTACTGCTTGAGCCACATCCCCAGCCCCAGTGATTTTGCTTCTAACTGCCCTTAACTTCAAGGCTATCAGCTTCTCTAAGAGTGGAACCAACAACCAAAAATTAAGAACTGGTGTGTTGAGAAAGAATCAGCGGCTCTGAGGGGGTGTAAGGTGCTCTGTCAGGGGGTAGGGACGAGGCTGAGGCTGTGGAGACTGTTATTTGACTTTCTCGATTTGGTTTTGAGGTGAAGTCTGCTATAAGTCTGAACCTCATAGGTGACATTTGTATGTCTCATGCTAATTCATTCATTCTGTCTTTCTCCCCTCCTCTCTCTCCCTCCTTCCTTCTCCTCCCTCCCTCTCCCGCTCTCTCTCAATTTGTGGTGCCAGGGATTGAACCCAGGGCCATGCACATGCCAGGCAAGTTCTCTCCCACTGAACTACATCCCCAGCTCCCACACTAATTCTCTCTTAGTCCTGTCACAATATTTATTGTTGTGAAATCCCAATGTGTCTATTTTCCCTTCGTGTTCACATTTCTTGGACAGGGGGAAAGTGCTTTATTTTTTATAGTGTATTATTAGGAAACAAACAGGAACGATCTAAATGTCCAATAATGCTCAACTATTGTATGCTAACCTGAACACCATGGAATAAAAGCCACGTGATAAAATGGGGATGGATGTTATGGAAAATCCTATCACCAAAAAACCTGTATAACTATATAAAAAATCAGAAGTATATGAAGAAGAATGGGAAGAGAACCTAGTAAAACTGAAATATCTGTTCTATGGAGAGATTGTGGATATATTTAAGATTTTTAGATGCTCCATAAAGCTATGGTTATAATACATTTAAAATATCAAGAAAGTTGACAGTGAGTTTTTGCTATAGTTAGTAAGACATTTTGCCAGTCTCAAAACTTGTTGGAATAGAAAATGGCTCTCCATTTACTTTGTCTCAGAAAGATCAAAATGGGGTAAGAATGATCAAAGAGGCCAAATAGTAGCATTTAATCCTGACAAACCAAAGGTCTCTGAGCTCCCCATGACACATAATAATAATTATCCCTCATCCCCTTTCTAAATATCTACAGCCTCCTCACTGCTCGTGCAAGGGGAGTTTACCAGGATTTAGAGAACTCGGAATCACATTCTCCAGGTCAGAGGCCTGGACTTCCTACATAATGCCACGCATAACCTGGGCTATTCAAGTATGAATTTGCCAAAAGTTGGCAGTAATACTCACTCCGGCTCTCACTTCTTGCCAATTTACTGGGATACGTTTTGGTCGTTGGTACATATGGCTCTGGAGGTGGCAAATCAGAAATCGGATGGAAGTAGAATCTGCTTTCCCACTCATCTGGGGAAGAAACACACAGTATCTTCAGCAACAGACAATCTGCTACAGGCTTACGTAATGAAAGGCACAGACGAACCATAGAGAGAACTGCAGAAGTCAGTTCCAGTTTTATGCCTAGAAATTTACAAATGTCCTTGATTAGCACACTGATAAAACATATTGGCCTGCAAATCAGTGCTTTTTTTTTTTTTCCAGTGCTGGAGAGGGAACCACAAAAAGAATTTAACTAGGGTGTTTAGGGTGATGATGTGATGCATGCTTGTAAGCTCAGCAACTGGGAGGCTGAGGCAAGACTTCAAGTCTGAGGCCAGTCTCAGCAACTTAGTGAGATCCTATATCAAAATAAAAAATAAAAAGGGTTGGGGAAGCAGCTCAGTCATAGAGTATCCCTGAGTTCAATCCCTAGCACCAAAAACAAAACAAACAAAAAACTAGGGTGATTAGGATCCAGCTAGTCCCTTTCAGGAGCTGGGGGCTAAGGTATAGGACACTCTTCTTCCCACAGTGGGTCCAGGAATAACAGGGACCACTCTGAGAACATGATAGACTGAAGCAGCTTAACAGCTGCAGGCCACTGGGCCTCTTACCTATAGCCAACTATTTAGAAATGTAGATGACAAGACCATAAGCCACAAAAATGTTGTGCCCACCCCCCCCACCCACCCCCCACCCCCGCCAAATTCTGGAATCTCTGGAAAGTTAATCAAAATGAAACTCCAGCAAGGAACAAGTTACAGACAAATGATCTGCCTTTGTGGGAAGTGGGAGAGGAGGATTACGAGGATTACTAGTTTCAAGGTGAAGTTGTAGTGGGCCCTAAAATGGTAAGTTACATTAGTGCCCTTCAGTGTGATAATGACAGTGGATGAAAAAATGTTAATGCAAACACCACGCACCTTCACAGGAGGAGTCTTGGAAGCCATTTCTAATTGAAGTTGAAGGTGGTGGTGGGGGAGGTGCCCCAGCACCAGGTCTGTCAGGAGGAAGAGGTGGCCTGGGTCCGCCCCTGGGACTATCAACTCCACTCCTGGACGGCAATTGGGGGGTGGCCTGCAGGGCCCGAGATGTGCTGCCATTTCTGTTTATTGGAGGTGGTGGTGGGAGGGGTCCTGAGGCAAAAAAAAAAGATGATATTTAGAGTAATGCTGCCTTATATCCCATATTGCTATTATGTTCATCATCAGCTTGCAACTAATGACTACCTACTGGATACATATGCTTTAACTACGGAACATGGAGAAATGGTGGAGACTTTCCAGGACTTGAGAAATGAGTGACATATATAAACACACAAATGTGCATTAGCACACATCTGTATGGAGAGCCAGTATGTATTCAGAGCTAAATGGCTGTTTGGCTTTGAGTTAGCACTGAGGCTGGAGATAATATGGTGAAACTGAAAACAGGTGATAATTTTTTAAAAATGTTTTATAATTTTTTTAAAGAGCTATCGAATTAATCACTTTGACACCATGAAAGAATTAAAAAAAGAGTAAGATAGTTATGAAGTTATTTTAATAGGTCTTCAAAAGAACTGATTTCTTTAAGGACACAGTATCACTGCTAACCACACAACCATGTTGCGATCCATTTCCAGGCAGAGAGGCATCAGGAAGCCAGTCATCCTGAGAACAGTAGGAGTTCCTTCTCCTTCTTCCTCTTTGAGCAGGCAGATGGCACCCAGGCACTGACAAACAGCTATTCAATGTTCCTGACTATTGGTGCCAGAGTGGGTCCTACCCCATAAGCCAGCTGCTGTCCCGTGGAGCTTGATTCCCTGTCTACACGGAGTGCCAGGTAGCAACTTTTCTCACAGCACTGTTGCCTGGAGTAATCAGTCAAAAAGGAAGAAGAAAAAAAAAAGTACTATCTAAACAGTATTTGATACTGTTTTTTAAAAATTCAAAGATATGGTATAACCAGAACATTTTAAGTTCCAAGAAAAAAAACCTCAAATTCTTCTTTTTGATAAGAAATGCATCTTGCTTTTTCCCTTATTCCGAGTATAGCAGCTGTTTGGGTAGTGAGTAAATTTTAAAAATATTAAACTTGAGCATTTTCCCATGTAAGTCAAAGTGGCCTTAGTAATTATTCCTGATTTTTAGTAGTGTGTTTCACTTGTAAGATGATGATGTTTTCTGTAAATACAGTCTTAAGGAATTATAAATACAGATATTATAGATTCAGAATCTGACTTAGGGACCTTGAATTGAACAACCTTCCCGCTGCAGATACCCCGACAGAAAGTCTGGGCTCAAACATTTGATGGGGGTGGGAGGCACTGCACAGTGCTGGCTGTTCTCCCAAGGAGGCTTCTGTGTCTCACCTTGTAG
This sequence comes from Urocitellus parryii, assembly GCF_045843805.1. Classification (NCBI taxonomy): domain Eukaryota; kingdom Metazoa; phylum Chordata; class Mammalia; order Rodentia; family Sciuridae; genus Urocitellus; species Urocitellus parryii. The sequence continues at coordinate 173,105 of NW_027551871.1, forward strand.
CATTTATTGTCCCATACTGCTTGTCACTGCTAGAGTCCCCACAGCAAGAGGTGATTTACTGGGTGTCAATGCTGTGGATTTAACTTCACTGGTGATATCAGCCTCTACTTGCCACTAAATGCAAACTAGACATCCAGCATTATGGAGACAGGTACTATGTAACTTGGTCAACTTCATCTTGTTTTTGCTTCTTTAGTAAACGTTCATGTTCCTAACTCTGCAACCTCATGAACCCCTGCTCCAAACCCACATTGGTACAATAGAAAAGAAGACAGATTTCTATTTCCCATTGGCAGGACAATAATAAAATGATAATTTACATGACTACTTGCCAGAAAACAAGATAATCTCTACACACATTTGTCTCATTTGATTCTCACAATAACCCTGAGATGTATAAGGCCAGCAGACAAGGCCTGGGAAGTTTTAGAAGTTTAAAAGGCTCAAGTCAGGAAGCTAATGAGTGGAAGAACTGGGATTTAACTTCAAATCTGTCAAATTCTAAAGTCAGTGAAGCCAAACCACATTTCAAAATACAGATGGCCCTTTATGACTTCTCATAGGCTCTTCATGGTATGTAAACTGGTGGAATTTTCTGGAAGACAATATGGCAGTACCTATGAAATCCATGGTTTTTGATGTACAACCATTGACCCAGAAATTCCATCTCTAGAAATTCATCCAAAGGAAATATATAGATGTGCACAAATATTTAGCTACTAGGATCCTTCACTGTAGTATCTGCATGCAACAGCAAAATCCAGATATGACCCACATGACCAAGGGAGGGGACTGGTTAAATAAATCAAGGTACATTTATAGAATCTCATATAGCCTTAAAAATTATATTGTACACTTAACAAGGGGACTTATCATGCAGCCTAGAGCATATGTCTCACCAAAAGGTGAAATATAGAGAAAGGAGCCAATGTGGCAGCCATTGGTTACATGAGGCTACTGAGTATTTGAAATGTGTCTAATCTGAATTGAGGTGTGTTATGTGTTAAATAGACATTAGGTTCCAAAGAATTACTAGGACAAACAAAATGAACATGAAATATATTACTAACAATTATTTTCTTTGCAAATTATGTTGGTAATCCATTGGGTTAAATGAAAATATATTAAAATTAATTTCTATTTGTTTTTTAAAAAAGAAGTAAAGGAGAACAAGGTAACATATTCTGTGTCTTGATGGTAGTATACTATATATTCATATATATATATATATATGTTATCATTTCTTACATTTGTGTTGTCAAAATTCATATAATTATAAAAATAAATAGGGCAAATTGTTCCATATATAAATTATATCCCAACAAACATGATAATAAAAAGAAATCTAGTTCATGAAGTGTTTTAACAGTATTGGGCACATACTAACCACCTGATAAATAATGGCTATTATTATGATTCATTAAAGCAACCAGCATCAGGCTGTTTCATAGTGGGGTAGGGAGGGGGAGCATGGGAGGAATAGACAAACTCTAGATAGGGCAAAGGGGTGGGAGGGAAAGGGAAGGAGCAGGGGGTTAGAAATGATGGTAGAATGAGATGGACATCATTATCCAAAGTACGTGTATAAAGACACAAATGGTGTACAACCAGAGATATGAAAAATCGTACTCTATATGTGTAATATGAGTAGCCAAAATGATGTTGAATGGGGAAAATTGAAAAAACATTTTCTCCAAGATCTAGAACCAGATGAAATGTGCATACTCACCACTGTTATTCAACATGTACTAGAAGTTTTGGCTGGAAAATTAGATAAGAGAAAGAAATAAAAAGCATACTAATAAGAAGAGAATAAATAAACTATCCCTGTTGGAATATGATATGACTCTAAAAAAACTAAAAACTGAAAAATCTAAAAACTCTACCAAAAGAATCTTAGCCCTGATAAGCAAATTCAGTAGGGCTACAGAACACAAAATCAGCAAACAAAAATCAACAGCATTTTATACAGCAATAATGAACTTGCTGAGAAAAAATATGATAGCAATTCCATTCATAATAGCTATAAAAATAAAATATGTGAAAATAAACTTGACCCAGGAATAGAAAGACTTCTATGGGGAAAAGTACAACACTGATCAAAAAATAGAAGAAAGCACACACACATAAAGCAGAATGAATGAGTGAATGAATGCCCATATTCATGGACTGGAACAACTGAACTGTTAGAATGTCCATACTTCCCAAAGTGGTGTGCAGATTCCATAAAATTCCCATTTATATACAAATGACTGCATAGAACTAGAAAAAAATCATTAAATACATATAGAAGCTCAAAGAATCCTGAATAAACAAAGCAATCTTGAGCAAAAAGAACAAAGCTCTTAGCATCCCAATCCCTGACTTCAACACACTCTACAAAGCTATAATAACCCAAACAGCATGACCCTGCACTAAAAAAACAGACCATCGAAACATACCAGAGATCCCAGAACAAACCCACTCGTCCACAGACAGCTGATTCATATCAGTGCCAAAAACATAGATGGGAGAAGGAGAGTCCCTTCAGGAAACCACGCTGGGGAAACAGGTTACCCCAGGTGGAAGACTGAAAGCCCACTGCTCTTCATCCTACACAGAAATCAGCTCAACACGGACCAGAAATATCAATGGAAGGCTTGACACTATTAAACTACAGGAGAAGAGCGTGTGAGAAACACTTTCAGACACTGACAGTGGTTATTTAGGTAAGACCTGAAAAGCATAGGCAGTAAATTAAAAATTGACTATTCCATGAAATAGAAAAGGAGGGAGCCTTCCAAACTCATTCTATGAAGCTAGTATCACTCTGATACCGAAACCAGACAAAGACCCATCAAGGAAAGAAAACTTCAGGCCAATATTTCTGATGAACACAGATGCAAAACTTCTTAAAAAATACTGACAAAGAGCAATTAGACAGGCAAAGAAATTAAAGAGACACATATAGGAAAAGAAGAACTTACATTAGCTCTATTTCCTGACAGTATGATTCTATACTTGGAAGACCCAAAAAGCTCCACCAGAAAACTTCTAGAACTAGTAAGAATCCAGCAAAGTAGCAGGATATAAAATCAAAACCCATAAATCAAAGGCATTTCTGTATATCAGTGACAGATCCTCTAAAAGAGATACGAAGAAAACTACCCCACTTACAAGAGCCTCAAAAAAATAAAATAAAATAAAATACTTGGGAATCAACTTCACAAAAGAGGTGAAAGATCTATACAATGAAAATTCCAGAACCCTAAAGAAAGAAATCAAAGAAGACCTTAGAAGATGGAAATATCTACCTCGCTCTAGGATAGGCAGAATTAATATTATCAAAATTACCATACTTCCAAAAGTGCTATACAGAATTAATGCACTACTGATCAAAATCCCAATGACATTCCTCATAGAAATAGAAAAAGCAATCATGAAATTCATCTGCTAAGATAAGAGACCCAGAATAGTTAAAGCAATCCTTAGCAGGAAGAGTGAAGCAGGGGGCATCACTATACCAGACCTTAAACCACACTATAGAGCAATAGTAACAAAAACAGCATGGTATTGGCACCAAAACAGACTGGCAGACCAGTGGTACAGAATAGAGGGCACAGAGAAATGATTGGGTTGCGAGACCTTTACCCACTCAGTGAATTGTCCCCTGGTGGGGTTAACTGAGTGGTACCTGGAGGCAGGTGGGGTGTGGCTGGAGGAGCAGGTCACTGGGGGTGTGGCTTTGGGCTTATGTTTGTATACAGCTGTGTCTGCTAGGGAGAGAAACACTCTGTCTCAGTGTTTGGAGATACCCACATTCCACCTAGTCCAGAGCACCAGATTCCTCCATGTGTGTCTATGGTGACAGAAATATGAAAGTAGTTGCCTGGGTTTGAGGATGGGGAAGATTGACTAGAAAGAGGAGATTTTTCAAGTAATGGAAATATCTTCTCAAAAAACATGCAATATACATTTTAGTATAACAGCTCCAAACAAGTGGCTTTTTTAGGAGTGCCCTCCTGGCCCTGGTTGTGGAGTTACCCATGAGCTGTCCTGCCTCCCTTCACCTTATCTCCTGCTACTCTCCCCAGTTCACATAGGCCTTCCCTACTCTGCCCTTCTGTTTCAGCCACAGGGGTCTCTCACCAGCAAAGTGAAACTTCTCCTGCCTAAAGGACTCTGCGATTGCTATTCCTTTAGCCTAAGGTCTATCCCTAGCTCTCCTTATGACTGTCTCATTCTCAAGATCACATATCAAATGTGCCTTCCTCCAAGAGGCCATCCTTGCTGTTTTAATAGAGCTTCTCCTTCCCTCACCCCATTCCCCTTTATGACTTGCTTGGTCTTTGCAACCACTGAAGATGGACATGTAAATAGAGCTCTTCCAAGTCTGACCAAAGGTCTTTAAGATTCTGCATATCCACAACTTGTAACTTTTAATGTTGTTGGTATTCCATTATGTCAATGTGCCACAATGTGTCTTCCTGTTCATCTTGTTGATGGGAACTTGAGTCTTTGTGAATAAGTATTTTGTGGATTGATTTTTCATTTCTTTTGCAACAGTCAGCAAAGAAGGATATTTGCAAAGTCTCTCATACTATAGGAATGTCAGTCTTCTAATTATTCTATTCTGGACTACCTACCACTCTTGCTGGGGAAATGCCTGATTAGCTTTCAATGACATTGAACAAATAATCATGTTGGATATCCAGGTAACAGCCTGACGGAAATGGTAAGAGAGAGTAGATTCCAAGAACACCATGTACACCGAGGAAATTAATCTGTCTTTAGAAACTTCATAGAGAAGGTATATACAAAGAGGCCCTGAATAAAAAAGAAGAGAATTAAATGCAAAAATGATAACTGAGGCCAAATGTGAAATTTATTTTTCACATCACTAAACTAGATAAAGAGAAACAAAGTGCACTTCAGACACATAACCAGGAAAAAAGAAGGGCGTTGATAATGATAAAAATGTCCATTTTAAAGAAGATGTAACCAGCCCTAAATGTGTACACATGTGATAACAGAACACAAAACTGATAAGCCTGGATGGAGGGACATAAGCCAGGGGACCCCCCATTGACCAGGCATTGGGCAAGCGTTGTCCCAGAGGGGGATGCCAGCTCCAACAAGATGGCTTCCTTCAGCTGAAGGAAACTTCTAGAGGGTCTTGAGGGAGGAGGGTCTCTGTCCTGAAGCAGGGTGGCCAGGGTACCACAGCATTCACTACCTAAGGTCCCCACATCAGTTTGTCATATTGGAGATGCCTGTTAAACACTGAGTTAGATGTTGAGTAGCAAGTGGTGCGAGATTCGGGAGCTCAAGAGAAATGTCTGGGCTGATGACAAATTTGGAGTCAACAGCATTGAAATGACGTTTTAAAACCAGGAAACTAGGTGAGGTCACCAAGGAAATTAACAGAAAAACAGTCCACAACCTGGACTGTGGGGCCCTTGGAAGCTGATAGGGAACAGCAGAGAACGGCCAGCGTAATCGAAAAGGGGCAGCTGGCAAGATCAGAGGGAGGTGGCAGTGAGTTGGGCGGAAACCACAGCGACAAGTGTTTCCAGGGAGAAGAAAGAAGGAAGAAATCCCACGCTGCAAGTGTCAGAGAGATGAGCCTGAGGGCCGCGGAAGCCTCCAGCCGGGTGAGAGTCTTGGGGGTCTGGCAAGAGCCATGTGGGAGAGGAGGGGCCAGAGCCTGGCTGGGGTCATGAGAGAAAGGAAGAGGGAAACAGGACCTTAAAGATCGCTCTCACGGAACAACTTTCCAGACCCAGGAGAAATGCAGGTTTGTATGTGACGGAAGCCATAGGTCCCAAAAGAGCGAGGCGTGGGAGGGGAGTCAGCTGGAGGGGCTGCAGGGGGGCAGAGATGGAGGCTGCGCCAGGCTGGTCCAGCCCAGGGGATGTGCCCTGCAGCCAGGCCACAGCGGAAAGCCGCGCACAGGGACCTGGAAGGTGCGTCCGGGGAGTCCCTTGGGTCCCTTTGACTTACTCTGCATGGGAAGCATCAGCGTCTGCTGCACGGAGGATGGGGATGGCGCTGGAGATTCGAGGGCAGCAGAGAGGTCCTCCTTTGTCTTGGAGAGTGGGAAGTACGGGAAGAGAGGACACAGAGCTGGACAGCACCAAGGCCCCGAGGACGTGAGTGAGCGAGAGGAGGACGTAGCCGTTTCTCCTTCAGCCCTTCTCCTGAAGATGGGTGAGCAGTGCTCTGTCCTGGGTCCCTGGGAGAATGGGAGAGTCCGCGTCTGGCACACGGCATCACTTAATAAGTGTGGATTGTCACCCTATAGGTACACTGCTATCCTGGGGCTTCATCAAGAGCAGCGTTTCTATTTCCACAATAAGCAGAACTTCAGTGTTGAGAATCATTAGGTCCAACTTCTCATTGGCCACTTGAACTTCACCTCATCACCCTTCAGCCTTTGTCTGAGCGGCTCAGGGGCAGGGCACCTGTGTGTCCTCGGGCAGCTGTTCATCTCTGGACATCTCTGATAAGTGGATGGCCTTTCTTCGGTGGAGTGAAATCTGCTCCCTGATAACTTTCACCCAAATCTACTCGTTTGGGCCACTGAAGAAATCTCCCCATCCTTGCACATGTCTTCTACAAACGGTCCTCTTTAGATTGGGTCAGCATCCTGTGTAGGCACTCTGGACCTTTCCAGCATATGTCCACCAACTTTGTCTTCCTTACTGGAACCATTTGTATTTGCAGAAGAAAAATTCTGGTTTCAGTACATCTCACCTTCTGGAGCCATGGAGTTGTTAAAAGTCTCCCCTTGACTGTCTCCGCAGAGGAGAGTCCGTAATCAGTGCTTCTCTAGCCCAAACCATGCTTTGCTCTGCTTCTCCTTCCTTCCTTTCTGGCCATCTTCCTTTCTCCTGGAGACAATATCTTGCTATCTTGCCCAGGCTGGCCTCCAACCGTGGGGCCCAAGTGACCCTCCTGCCCCGGTCTCACAAACAGCTAGGACTAGAGGCATGTGCCACTGCACCTTCCCAGAACAAGTTTTCTTTACCATGTTCCATAGAACTTTGATAGATCTTAATAATTGTTCCATAAAAATTGTTTTATATAGTAAAAATGATTCTGGAAAGCTATAGGCAAGATTCAATGGTTTCTTCATGTAGAGATATGTTAATGTGTCATGAATTCCCTGGAGGGCGCTGTAGTGCATTTCCTAAACCCTCTGGTTAATAAATGTATTTGTGTGTGTATGAGTGTGTGTGAGTGTGTGTGTTGTGTATGTGTGTGAGTGTGTGTGTTGTGTGTGTGTGTTGTGTATGTGTGTGAGTGTGGTGTGTGTGTGAGTGTGTGTGTGTTGTGTATGTGTGTGAGTGTGTGTTGTGTTACTAATTTCCTCAGAATAGCATCCCACAGAATCATCTTTGGGAAATGCTGGCCCAGGAGTGTTTCTCAGAGTTAACTAACACATGACACATACAATATTGACTTAGATTACTTTATTATAAAGTTAAACAGATAGATACAATCATAAACTAGGTGCAAATTCCACTCCTTATGTTTATACATCTTCCATATGCAACTATAAAACCAAATCCCTAAACAAATTAAATATAAGCAAAAGAAAATTCAAATTGATCCTATTAAGTTAATGTAACATGTAATAATGTTTTGTTTAACCAAAATCAAAAATGCAAAATTTATTGATAAAAACATCTTATTAACTTAGTTCTGATTTTATGCATAATAAACTTGCTTTTAAATCATTATCATATCATTGTCCATATTTTTCTTTCTAAAAAAAGAAACTCATTTATCCAAAGATTTCTATTTGAATGGGTCAATCAATGCAAATAAAAATGCAATAATTTCTAAAAATTCTTTTAAGCAAAAAAGTAACATAATACTCATTGATTTACTTTCTACTACTGAACTGTAGCAAGTTGGTATGCACAAAGAATACAAATAAAACTCCTAAAATAATACCATATCAATACTGTACTCACTTGTACCCCAGATTCTTTCAAGTTTAACATTTCTTTTCTTCTCTGTCACATCATGGTGATGACAATTCTCCCACACTTACTTTTTTGACCCTAGTGTAAAACCTTCATCCATAGATGACTCTAGGATATTATTTGGACTTTACTTGGCAGGAACATGAACATAAACAGACAAATTCGGGGGCCAAAACTGAGTGGTCATGTTTAGTTTTAAATGATCTAGAAATGTTTATATTATTTTTAGAGGTTATTCTAAAACCACTTTTCCAATAGTGGAAAACAAGAGACTAGAAGCTGTAAAACGTTTGTAGTGGTCTTTATGGAGAGTCGATTGGCGTTCTCTTCTCTACACAGGGATGGAGAGAAACACTCTGCTGGAGTTTCCAGGCCTCCCTCTTGTGTTCTGGGGCCCGTTCCCCTCCTCCAAACCAGGGGGAAGAAGCTACTTTCTTCCATTCCTATCCATGCGCTTCTTACATTTGAATTTTTAAGATTTTTTATTTCTTACTGTGGAAGCAAAGACTTTTCCCCTCAATCACAGAATTTGAGTTCAGACTCCCTGGACTGAGGAGGAGGCTAGATTTGCATCTCAGGGAGGTTTTAGAATTTAATATCCTCAGAATTTAGGGTCTATCTAGGTCTGAAATCCACCTAACGTTAATCTAATCTTGAAGCCTTCACCAGGGCTGCCGTGGGGCTGCCATGGGGCTGCCAGCCCTTTCTTCACAGCGCCCTCTTCCAGCCCTCGCGGGACCAGAGCTGTCTAGGGCTCTCTTCCGTTGGCCTGTTGGCCTGTCCTCCTGCTGGGTCCCCCTCCGTTTTCTCCTTCTTTCCATCTCCATCTCTCTCCACTCAATGAGGACCAAGTCTCTCTAGGACCCTGTGTTGGAGCCTGGGCTCTCCCACAAAAGCTCTCGCTCTGACAGTGCGATTCCCAGGGCAGAAAGGTGCAGAGCCGCGAGCTGCAGGATGAACTGCCATTCGCTGGGCCTTAACCACAGGCTGAAAGGACAAGTGGCATTAATGGGGGCAGTTGGGTGTGGCTAGAGGAACTAGGTCACTGGACACGACCTTGGAAACCGCATCTTGTCCTGGCACCTGTCGCTTCCCAGCAGCCAGGGCTGAGCAGCTGCCTTCCTCCACCCTCAGCCACAGTGTCAGCCTCTCCCAGGCCCAGAGCAGGGCTCAGCCAACCTGGGACTTCACCTCTGAGTCCACAGGCAAACGTCCTCCTCTGAGTGGTTCTCAGGTCCTCTGGGGCTGGGGGGGTGGGCTGGTTCAGGGGAGACAGGAAAGAAGCCTTGTCTTAAGAACGGGGTGATGATGAGAGAGACTGTGACGTGGAGGTCCTACCCAGGGCACAGTGTGCAGTCTGCCCTGAGGCTTTCTAGCTGAGCGACATGGTCTGCTGAAGGGGATGATGGCTGAGGTTCCCCTGCGTAGTGACCCCTGTCACTCAACCGAATCTGCTGATACGAAAAGCTCTAAGTGTCCAACACTCTACTGAGGTCAGACATGAAAGAATCCCTGTCTTTTCTTGAAGAAGAGAAGGAAAGGTGAGCGTGGCCATCCAGTGGAATCAAGAGCATGCAACTTGGGGCTGGGGCCCAGAGGCAGAGGCTCACCTCGCACGTGTGAGGCACGGGGTTGGATCCCCGGTACCACAGACAGATAAAAACAGATAAAATAAAGATATTGTGTCCATCTACAACTAAATATATATATATATATATATATATATATATATATATATATATATATATATATTATATTGCTTGCCACCCGCACCCTCCCACGGCACGCCTCGATTCCCTTCTGTGCAGCCTTGTTCGTTGATTTTCCCTTCTCCTTTTTTCTCATTCATTTAACATTTATGGAGACTCCTTTATGTAGCAGGCCTCTACCAAGGTTCAAGGTTCAAAGATGAAATGCCTGTCCCTGCCCCCTCGGGACGGTCAGTCTAGAGGGGGACACAGACCACCAAGTCTAGACAGTAAGTAAACACCTGTGATAGATGCTCATGCCTTAACTCATCCAGGGCTCACCCCACCATCCACATGTCCTGTTTCTTATTTTCAGTTGCCGTCTCCCGGAGCCGAGCACCAGCCTGACCAGACCCTGCCGTCCTTCCTGCAGTGGTTCAGAGGAGAGCACTCGGCACCTGGGCTTCGATCATGAAGATGTGGACCTTCATGACTGACACCTGATCCATCTATAGATGCAGCTCTTTGTGCAAGGGCTCTGTCCAATTGTCCATTTGTACAGCAGCTGATCCACCAGGAAAGTGCCTTAAGGACTTAAAACAAAGTGTGGGAGCTCTGCCCGCTGCCCCCCGCTTCTGAACCCTGCCATGCTCAGGTGGTAGATGATGCGACCGACGCGCCTTGGCCGTGTTCAACTGTGACATGAAGTCCCATTCCCCCGCACACGCCAGCTCGTGCACACACTCCGCACACGTGCCCTCCTTCATGGCCTCCCCAGGGCTAGCCCAGAGCAGACGTGTCTCATGCTTTATTTCTCACCCTTGGCCACCAGGGATAAAGAACTGGGTATGTCCAGTTAAGACTAGAGAATGGGCCACTACAGCTTGAATAGATGTCCTCCAAACGTCCGCGTATTCAAGGACGGCCTCTGGGGCAGTGTCACTGGGAAGTGGTGACCTGGTATGAGGGGGGACCTGGGTGAGATCATTGGGAACAGTCTGTCACAGGGGGACTGTGGGACTCTGGCTCCCTCCCCACTGTCTTACTTCCTGACCACAAGGTGAATACCTGTGCTCTGCCACGTGCTTCTGCCATGATGGGCTTCCTTACCTCAGGCCCAGAGCAGAAGAGGCCAACTGATCATGGATTGAACCCCCAATACTGTGAGCCAGAATAAACATTTTGTCTTTAAAAGTTGACCGTCTCAGGCATTTTGTCATAGTGATGACAAGCTGACTGACACAGGGACAAAGTGGCCATGATCCAAAAAACTTTCTTCTGGATGACAAAAGTGTGTGCTACTGAGGAGTTCAACTAACCCTGAGAAGTTAGTGAAGCATGAGTGTTTTAGTTGATTTGTCAACTATTTTTATTTTTGAAGACTTACAATGCAAGAGGCATGATTCAAAGTCCTGGGGAATCATTGTAAACAAAAAAGAATACATATAAAGGAGGTGAAAGGAGCAGGGTAAACAGATGGGGAAGTTGTCCTGTGCTAGAACATTCCTTGCTAATGAGGGTGAGCAGTTTTTCATGTATTTGTTGACCAGGGGCAGGAGGAAGAGCGGGGTGGCCCAAGCAAAGTGGAGGAGTTCAGAGTGAGTAGAGAAGGTGGAGGCGGGGAGGGGCAGGTGATCCAGGAAGCACCTGAAGATGGCAGATTTAACTTGATTCCACAGGCAGCCCTCCATATGTGGATCCACATCCTCACATTCAACCGACCGCAAACCGAAGAAATCGTTTTTTAAAAAAAGGGTACCTGTACTGAACCTGTGCAGACTTTTTTCTTGTAATTCCCTAAACAATACAGTTTAACAGTCATTTACATAGTGTTAAGATGGTAGTAGGTATTATAAGTAATACAGACATGATTTAAAGTATGCAGGGTGATAGGCACAGGTTATATGCAAATCCTACCCCATTTTATATCAGGAACGTGAGTATCCAGAGATTTGGGTGTCTGAGAGAGATCCTGGAACCAACTCCCCATAGATACCAAGAGCTGACAATATGCACACGCAAAACGACTCCTAGGATCTTAGAAAGTTTAAAGGACACATAATAACTGCATATATTTATGGGGTACAGTGTGATAGTTTGATACATGTCTATAACATGTAATGATCACAAATTAATGTTTATTTGGGATAAACATTTGGGATATGCTAATCTCTTCCTACTCACTTTGGCTTTTTTGTTTTTTTGTTTGTTTGTTTGTTTGTTTTTAACTGGAGATCGAGCTCAGGGGCACTCAATCACTGAGCCCCATCCCCAGCCCTATTTTGTATTGTATTTAGAGACAAGGTCTCACTGAGTTGCTCAGTGCCTCACTGTTGCTGAGGCTGCTTGGGATACTCCTGCCTCAGCCTCATGAGCTGCTGGGATGACAGGTGTGTGCCACTGTGCCCAGCCCCACTCACTTCTACAGGTCATCATTTCTTTCTGTTGACAACTTTCAAAATCCCCCCTTTTAGCTATTTTGCAATCTACCATAAATTTTGTTACCTATAGTGACCCCATTATACTATGGAACACCAGAGCTTACTCCTGTCTTACTGAAATCTTGTCCCCGCTAACCAACCTCTTTCCTTCCCTATGCACTAACCTCCAAGCCTCTGGTGCTGGCTTGTTTCACTTAACATAATGTCCTCCACTGCCCCCAAATGACGGGATTTCATTCTTTTTTGTAGCTGAATAATATTTCAACACATATATGTATAACACACACACACTGACACACACACTGACACACACACTCACACTCTCACACACACACTCTCACACACACACTCTCACACACACACACTCACACTCTCACACTCACACACTCACACTCACACACACACACTCACACTCACACACACACACTCACACACACACCACGACTTTTCTGAACCATTCGTCTACTGATGGACATGTAGGTGGTCTCCGTCTCTTGCTCTTGTGAACAGAGCTGCAGTCAACCTGGACGTGCTGTTTCGAGGCCTTTGAATATACACCAGGCGTAGAACTCTGAATCACGTGCTGGTTGTGTTTCTAGTCTGTTGTTGCTTTCCCCAGTGTCTACACTGATTCACGTTCCCACCAACAGCGAGTAGGGCCCCTTTCTCCACACCCTCTGCAGGACCCGTCACTTTTGCCCTTTGGATAATAGTCATCATCTCTCTGAAAACCATGAGAGGAACTGAAGCCAGGAGGCCACTTGTCTGCTTCCGGTGATCCCTCAGGAGGATGGACTGCAAGGGGTGGGGGTCCCAGGTCAGTCCCAAGGCTCTGCTAGGGAGAGGTGACCGGGAGACGGAAGAAGCTGTCATCTTTGAGATAAACTGAAGGAAAAGCAAAGGGGCTGATTGAAGACCTAAAGGTGGGGACACAAGTTCAAAAGGGGATCAAATGGGACTCCTCCGGACACAAGGTAGAGAGTATAACGGTGTAACAGCCTGGCAATTATTGACACAGTGCACATTATATTACATATCATGAGTGATCTTATTAATTAGAAGTAGGTATTACAAGTGGTGGTGTTAGTGATCGTGCTAAGGTGGGAAGGCTGGGGTGGAGTAAAACATCTGGGAAGAGCCGGGAATCAACGGCTCTGTTTGGGCATTGAGGATTGAGAGGTCTGTCGATATCCAAATGGAGAAGTCAGGGATGTTCCCAGTGTGGGCTCACACCCGGGGGGGGGCAGGGTGTCACTGGCTCGTAGGCCGTGTTTCTTCTCTTCACTGTCCTAAGAACACCTTTACCGACACCCTCTGTCCAGCTCCTACAAAGTCGTGTCTCCGTTTGCAAAAATTGCAAAGTAAAAGACAGGACAGATGAGAATTTGCCATCCTAAAGAATAAAACAACCCATGCACAAACATAAGACACGAGCTTGTGAGGCTCCCACGGTGAGTCTGGGGTTCAGAGGGGCGAAAGGACCTGGGGTATGGCATACATAGAAAGCTGGGGCATGGACCCAACGTGCCAACCTAACATGGACTGGTGTGCCCTCAGCTCTCCTAGCTGCTGCCAAAATGGTCGCTATGTTCATGGGATGTGAACTAGGTCAGGGATGTGTACACACCATGAGTTAATTCATCCTTTATCATTCATGGTGAGTGCTAGGTACAGCACAGAATAAATGAGACTCAGAGTTGGTAAGATGATAATGTCTTCTGAGAAATTAGTTCATGTCTACCCACAAGGTCCCAGGAGGGTGTTTATTTTTAATTCTTGGTCAGTGAAAGTCAAACAGGCACCTAGGTGTCCAGTGACCTGTGTCTGCATCAGTCCTTTGTGAATAATGGCCCCTGAAAGGTAAGGTACGCTCTGTTCCTGCAAAGCCCCACTAGAGGGCTGCAGAGACCAGCCATGGTCAGTGCAGAGGGCCCTAAACCTGAATGGGCCATCACCTAGTGGTCCAGCTCTTCCTCTAGGCTGTGGAAATGGAGCCTCGGAAGCATTAAGTGGTGCTCCCAAGGCCACCCAAACAGTTAGTGGCAAAGTCACAATTCCATTAGCGTTTTTCTTACTTAAAATCCAGTTTGAGGGCCAGATTACAGTTCATGTAAGAATGCTTGTCTAGCTTGTGCAAGGCCCTGGGTCTAATACCTAACAGAGCCAAAGAAAAAGAAGAAAATTCTACATGCTCTCAGGAAAAGTACAAAGGTTTTAGGGCCAAGAATACTAATTTGCTATGTCCCATCTTGTGGAGTCTGTCAAATCTCCTTGCTTCTCTTAACCTCAGTATCCTCTTTTGTGACAGTGCATCCTTGCCATATTGTATTCTGCTGGAGATTAACACAGATAGGGGCAAACATCCATCAAATGCCCCAACCCTCACTCTTTCTGTGGAGGTCCTTGCTCCTCTCTGAGTTCATTGTTCCTTCTCTTGAAGCAATCTTCAGAATGAACTCACATGATCCTGTCCAGTTAGACTACTTGGCTACATTTTGAAGTACTCACGAAGGGCACTGCACATTCTTTAGAAAACACACACCGTAGGAGATGCGTGCATCGTTCCTCTGACCACAAGGTGAGGAGAAGGAGACACTGTCCTAGACCTCTTTCCATCCAGCCCCAGTCAGCGGATGTTTGCTGAGTGCCACCAAGGGCAGAAGAGGATGCTGGGCCACAGGGGGCACTTCCCTCTGCACTCTCTTGTCATTATTATCTCACCTCATTCACTCGCTCTACATGGTGGGAGTCGGGCCTACTCCTGATTTCAGAGACGGGACCGAGGCCCAGGAAGTTAAATAACTCATCCAGGACCCTTCACAAATAAGTGCCCGCTGGGGGGTGCGGGGCAAGCTCTGCCCCCACATGCACAGAGCCAACCCCTCCACCTTCCCTGACGTGCTGGTCAGGCAAGGGACTGGGAAGTGCTAGAAAGTGCTAGAAAGGTGGCTACTGGTGCAGAGCGGCTCCTCACCTTCTAAAGGAGGCTCAGCCTGGCCTGGCAGGAGGCGGGAAGAGAGAAATGGAATTGCTGACGGTGCAGCTGTGTGAATCTGCCTGCTGAACACAGCGTGTTTGTGGACAAGGTGTGTGCACACACACAGACCCACACACTTCGGCTCCTTGAGCTCCTTAGCAGAGTTATTGACCCTGAAAGGAATAGAGTAAGGCTGGACTGGCGGTGTGCCCCCTACAGGTTGTCCTGGAAGCCCACTCCACTTTGAGGTGTTCATGTAGAAGACCCTGACTGAAGGCTCTCCACGAGGTAGACCACAGGGAAGGCCCCAGGAATCCCCAGAGCACCGAGCCCAGCCAAGCCTGGCCTGACTGGCAGCAGGCACCGAGAGGCCGGGGGCCCAGCTCCCCTCTGCCCCCGCTGCCTGGCAGACAGCTGCGTCGAGGTGCATGGCCAGAGCAGCAGCTGCCCCCCAGCCTTCCCGGGGCTGTCCACCAGCCGTCCAGTCCTCGTGCACATCTTCTGACCAGGAAAGTTCAGGTGCTCTTCCAAAGCAGTTCTAGAAACAGCTGGGCACCTGAGTGTGACCTGACACAGGACGTCTGTTCCTCAGGCGGGAAGCACGCTTCTCCAAGGGGCAGGGGAGAAGTCATAATTAGGATCGTTCATTCATCCAGCAGAACTGAGCCTCCTCCAAGAGCCAAGCGCAGGTCCTGACCCTGGCTGCACACCACACTCACCTGGGAACTTTTAAAAACACCGAAGCACAGCTCCACCCAAAACCAATCAAATAGGACTATCTGGGAATGGAGCCCAGCCCTTTGTGATTTTTAAAAGCTCTCTGGGTGGCTCTCCTGTGGTTGAGAACCACTGCATTAGGTATTCTACACAACAAGAAACAGACCAGGCCTCAGGGGCTCAGGGTTCTACAGAATCATGCAGCAGGTTTTTTAGCTGAAGACAGCCCATCTAAGAAGATGTTGTTATTGTGCATTTTACAAACGAGTCTTAGAGAAAGTGTTTGGCTGTCCAGAGTCACGCAGCAGTAAGTAGCAGAGTGGCCCAGGAAGCAGGCTTCTGATGCTGTAACTCCCACTCTGATGTCATAAAGCAACAAACCAAGGAAAAGGACCCAAGAAGAAACTCAGAATACATCATAATTACACCACGGGAGCATCACCAGCCCAGAAGAGGTGGGAGCACCATGATCCTGTCACTGCCTACAATCCCAGCCACTCTGGAGGCTGAGGCTAGAGGATCACAAACTCAAGGCCAGCTTTGACAACTTAGTGAGACCCTGTCTCAAAATAAAACATAAAAAGGGCTGGGCATGTGGCTCAGTGGCAGAGGGCCTCTGGGTTCAATCACTAGTACCCCCACCAAGATACCCTTAGCCAAGGGTAAATCGGGGGAGTGCCCTAGGTGGATCTACCTGCCAGGACTAATTCCACCAACCGCCTACGTGCATCATCCTACCTGAAATGGTGTCGGTGTTGATGCACTGCTTGTTTATTTAACTGTTCTCATTAAGGATTTTTTAAGCAAAGGAACCTTGTGGCCCGAATAGTAAGTAGATACTTGAAAGATCCCCTTGCCAGACTCAACACCTGGTCTTGGGATGTGTTAGCAACCCTAAGAAGAATATCATTTTTGCACCAATTAGTGTGTCGGCTATTTGCTGGCCATTAATTAATGGTCAAGGTGTTGGAGGGGCTCAGGGGGTGCAGGAGACAGGTGTGGCACATGGCTACACAGTGGGCCAAACATCAGCTCTGAAATCTCACCACCCTCTGGTGCTGTTCAGCCTTCTGTGAACTGTGGTCCTCTGATGACACATACGGTTCTGCCTTCTCTGGAGTGGGCGTAGGATTCTCAGAGCTGCCTCAGAGATATTTAGTCTGGTTCCCAAGTGCTGGTCCCTGGGGAAGTAGAAACCAGTCTCCATAAACATTCCACTAACCGCTGCCTTCCTCCCCTCAGCTACTGGCCTGAGCCTTTCTCTGTCTGTTCTTCTGACCCCCCTTCTCTGTCACTCCTGGTGTTCGTCACAGAGCAGTTGCCTGGTTAGCACTTGGTAATTACCAATAAAATGCAAACCACCCGTCCTGCAGAGAAGTCTAAGGTAGCCAGAATCCCACAGAAAGAGCAGAGGTAGGAGGAGCCAGTCTCCTGGCCCCACCCCAGCGGGTCAGGTCCCACTGACCAGGACTGCAAAGCTTTTACAAGGTAGACTCCATTCCAAACGTGAACTGGACCAACCCCCAGTTCCTAGATTCATTTCAGGGGTCTTTGGGCATGGGCCCCATCTTGGACAAGCCATGATGAAAGCAAAGATAGTCGTCACCCCTTCCTCTTTCCGACCAAGAAGAAGGCACTGAGATGTGTTGATGACATCCATGACCTACCCCTTGACATGTGTAAAATTCATGTTTGTTGTTTAAAAGAGGACCCACCAAGAATCCAATAACAGCAGTTTCGGTCTGTGCTACCTGAAGCAGGGGGCCTTCCTGGTTCTCTCCATACAGTCATAGTGGAAATAGAAATAACCCACCCACACTCTCTGAGCACCCAGTGGGTCCCAGCTGATCTAAAACGTACTTATCTGTCATGTAATGCCCATGTGATGGGGTCCTATTTTCTCCTTATGCAGGGGAGGGATATGGATGCAGTGGGGTTAATAAGTGCCTGAGACAGGGTTAAGCCTGTCTGTAAAAGACTTTGTGCTGCATGTGATAAAACTCTGGGCCTTCCCTCTGATCTCAACAAAGATCCAGAAACCGGACATGGCAGGGACTGCTCATGGCTCTGGGTTGGACAGGGAGAGAAGTATCAGCCCCATGGCTGAGCACACTGTGGTTACCTGCTCACTGGCTCCCACCCCTGCCATAGATCCGGTGCTGACGGCAGCCCTTTGCAGCCTCACTGCCCAGAATGCCTGGGGACAGAAACCAGGGACTCAAATGAGTAAGACTTCCCCAGAATTGAATAGCTGGAGGCAGAAGATGGGTTCAGGATTGAAAAGGGATTCGAAAATAAGGAAAGTCCTACCTAGGAGCAGAATGCATGGACCCTGCCACACACAGAAACAGCAACTCCAAGGTCAACTCATGAAATGGAGAGCTGAGTGGTCGGTTCCCTGCTCCTGACGGGGCATATTAGGGACTTGGAATAAATGGGATATGAATGAGAAGGGTTCCCACCAAGTTCTGGCCATGCTACTCACAGTCCCTCACTCCACTGCCCCCTCCTCAGGGCTGCTCTGTGGCAGGACAGAAAAGAAACTGCACAAGGAAAGGGGGTTGGTGGCAGGGAGAAGGGTGAGCAAGAAAAAAGCAGAGACAAGAAAGTATACGCTCAGTGCCGAGAGTAGGGAGAAGGGAGGGTAGGAAGGTAATCTGTGTTATTGCCAATGTGTCAGTCACAATTACTCACTAGCGAGAAAAGTAATAAAGTTACATTATTCACATATTACGTGGAATAAGCTATTCAATGCTGCCTTCCTCCGAGTCAAATATTGTGATAATTTTAGAGATCATAACTTAATTGAACAACGAATTAATAATCACATGTGTGGACATTTTCTTTTTGTATGTATCAACCAAAAAGCCTGAGGTTTTCTTAACATTCTCTGGGCCACACAACCCTCAGTCAGTGAAGTAAGGCACACACAAATTGCTCACCTCAGGGAGACACACACAAAGAGCAATTCTCTCTATGTCTGGAGTTTCTCTAGCCCAGAATATAAGCCTGAGTAATAAAAAAATCCAGCTAAATATCCATAAGGCATTACTCTACATCCAGGGTTCTCAAAATGTGTGTCCCTGGACCAACAGCACCAACATCATCTGGGAACTTAGTAAAAATGCAGATTCATGGCTCCACCTAGAACTCCTGAATCAGAAAATGTAGGAGTGGGACCCAGAAATCTTTTGTGATAGTCTTCCAGCTGATTCTGGTACCAAATTAAATTTGAGAATCACTGCTCTATATAATCTTGGTGACCTGGAATCCAAGAGTAATTGATTTGAGGGAGTTTAGAAAGCCATTTTTTCCCTTCAAATGGCTTGAAATTAGAATGTGGTGCAAGAAAAAGTGGGACACAGCACACACACACCATAGAGCAAGAGTCAGGAATCCAGGTTCTCATCCAGGCTCCATGACTTGGGACAAATCACATAGCCTCCAAGCCTGTTCATCTGCAAAACAAGGGTAACAATTGCTGCCTCTTTGCAAGATTGTTGTGGGGATAAAACGAGCTAATGGATTTGAAAGTGCTTTGAAAACTACAAAGTGCTAACAAAAGTAAGGGATTGTTATTATGTCAGTACAGGGAAAGGCTGTGACAACAGTGAAATGCACTCCCTTCTGCTACAGATGCAAATCATCTCAGGGTGAACTGGTTCCACCTACATCCACCCCACTCTTCTCTCTTGGAGTTTTCTCCCCTTGTCTCTTCCCATTTCTCTGTTTCCTACACACATAGTTGTACCTGTTCTGAGCAGAGCCAATAGACACGTGGTTTGCAGGGAGGAGAGACAGAATCTGCTCAGGAGCTTCTAATCCTACATATGAAAAATTTCAAATTGTAACTAGCACTGAGTTGGAGTTTGAGAGTTCACATGCTAATGCTTCAATCCCTGGATCCAACATTTACCAGCTGCCTGAACTGTGACTCTCAGCAAGCCACTTAGTCACTTTGACTCAGTTTCTTTGCATGTAACATGGCCAAAATCATGAAACACATTGTTTTGTAAGAATGAAAGGAGTTGATATTTGCAAATTCTGGCACCTAAGGGTTACTAAGTAAATAGCAGAATGAATGAATGAGCAAATGAATGAAAATTGACTGATTGCAACAGACAAGTGAATGGAGAGTGAAAACAAAGAAACGACTGGATCGTTATGAGATAAACTTCAGTTAATATTTTGGTGTGGGGAATCCTGGGCAAGGGTGAAACCTGACACTTTAGGCAAAATGTATTAGGAGAAAGTATCTTTCTCAGTTTGGGGTAGTGTGGAAAGGAAGAGGACATGGTGGAGCAACACAAATACAGAGCAACAGGCCACAGTGTCACTCAAGAGAGCACAGATCACCTTGTGGAGTCACTGTGGGTGGTAGTGCTCACTGAAATCTGTTACTATGTGGGGTCTGGAGCAGCAAGTAAAAATATCAGACAAGAAGGCCAATGAGGAGATAAAGACAAGTTCCTTGGCTGGGAGGGAGCATTCTTCTAAAAGCTCAGCTCCTTGGAATGAAGCAAAAACAGGAGACAACTAATCTGCTAAGTCAAGTTAATTGGCTCAAGGGTCCACACCAGGTAGAGGCAGGAAAATATACTACCATTGGAAAAGAAAATCTGAGAGCTTGACAGGCAGGCTGTACCTCTGTGGAGTCCTTCCCAGCTCAAAGTCAAGGCCCTACTCACTTCCCCATCAATATACCTGAAATTCAGGATCTCATAGCAAATAGGGCCAATAACAAAAGGAACAATGAACAATAGAGGGAGATTCCCATCACTTGTTCTAGAATATCCACTTTAATTCTTTGCTGAATATTAGTTGGAGAAAGCATGCCTCATTAAATCCTGGTCAAATCACTCAACTATAGTGGCCTTATTCATAAAATAAAAATAGCATCATAGACACGCTGAAAACATTTGGAGAAACAATGAACCCCACTCCCACCTCACCCCTACTCTACTCACTTAGAACTCTTCTATTCCACCCAGCACAAATCTCTAGATAAGTATTATCATTGGTTCCTGGGAAGCAAACTCACTAGCACTTTTGCAAACCCAACTCATCTATATGGGAAAAGGAAGTTTCATCACTCATAAGACTGTTCTGCACCAAAGCTGGGATCCAGGGAATAATCTGAAGTCTACAAGATGCCTCCTCTGACCATGTGTCTGGTGCAAAGGAGTAGCCTGAAGATGATGATGATAAGGATCCTGGCAGAAAACAGAAGACACTCTTGAATTGGGTCATCTGGAGAGAGTAATAGAGGGACTATTTACTAGGTAGTGCCCGGGGGGGGGTGGGGGGAGGATAACACATGGAATAGAGCAGCATCCTAGTGCTCAAAAGAATGGCAGCTTCCACCCCATCCCCAGTGGTGAGGGGCAAGAGTAGTGAACAGAACCAGAAAAGAGAACATCTTGTGCAGAAGCCACACCAACAAGGTACTATGTGCTTCCAACAAAAGACACAGCCAATCCTGAGATGTCCCTCAGACAAAGAGCCAGGTGAAGATAGTACAACCTCATCTTCCTACTTCCTCCCATGTCCTGTCATGGCCTCCTCATTGGTCAGACCCAATCAGAAGCCTGTGGTAAGGACATCCCCTGATGACATCACATGGCTCAGACTCCAGGATGCAGGACAGGGTGGACATGGATCTGGAGAAGCAAATGGAAGGCATCCAGTGAGTAGTCACCCCACCCCAGGGACAATAGTGCAAAGCCCTCTCACAGCTGCTTTGGCACTCCACTCCATTTAGCCATTTGGAAAGAAAAGTATCATGAAAGGCCCAAGAAACACCCCTTTGGCCCAGAAGTCCCTCAGCTGGTTCCTCATCCCTCACCCCAGAGCTTCACCACAGGAAGCTCATGAGGCTGGCAGCTGCCACTCATTCATGAGCACTCTTGGATCCCTGCTGTGCTTCCTGGGGTATGGACATCTGCTTGGCTTGAGCAACAGAGTCCTGATCCGCCTCCACCCATGTGTGCACATTCCCTGTGAAACCAAACCTTCACCATGTACCCATGCCAAAGAAGAGCACCAAATCCCCCCCACCCGAGAGAAGTAGAAATATGAGACGCCCACTTTTTGCACAGGCCTGGTCCAGAAGTAAGACATGTGCATCTTAGGGGGTGGAGGGGAGTATGCAGAGGAGAACCAAAAACACAGAAGCATTTTAATTAAAATCTTCAGCCTTCATTTCATGGACAGTCATTCTGGTTCCCTTCATTAGAATGTGCCCTTTAAACATTCATTATCAAAGATTTACAAACTGTGTGGGTTTGGTGCTTCTGCTGGGCCCGGAAAGTTGGCCTCCCTGCTGCTGTCGGATGCTTTCACAACATCTCAGTTGCTCAGACGTCACTCAGGACAGACCCAGTACAGGGGCAGCACTTCTGGAGAGGGCAATAGAGATGAGGTTTTGGCTCCAGGAAGCAGGCTGGTGTCCAAGAAATCTGATTATTAAAGAAATACAGGAAAAGATGAGATAGAGAGGCTCAGTATATCACCTTGCAATATAGGTGGAAAGACCAACAAGTTTCTGGTCTCTTCTGGGGACAAAGAGGTAACAGATCTGCCCTGTCCCAAGGAAGACATGAGTTAGTTCCCAAAAGACCATAGAAATATTGGCAATGCAATAATCCTTGAAAGAAACCGTGAGTTCACCCACCACTATCATGAAGCTGCGAGAAGAGGTCGCATTGCACTGCTCAGCAGACATTTATCCACTGCCTACTTTGTGCTCTGTGGATTCCAAGTTGAGATATGTGCTCAAAACCCCATGGGACAGTGGACTAAGGCAGGTCTACACCATCTGTGAGGTGAGGCACTGCTCGTCTTTCCTGCCAGGGTGATTCTCCAGCAGCCAGAGGAAGGAGAGCATTTCCTGCTGGATGTTCTCATTTTCCTTCTTGTGGAGTAAGTGAGGCTGGGCTGGGCCTCCAAGGAGGGAAAGAGTTGGGGCCATATTGTAGGATGCTTGATGAGTGAGCAGACAACGTGGGTAGGAAGCAGGTAGGAAGATCTGGAAGGGCAGGGAGGCGTGTTCACAAGACCAGTCCTGCCTGAGCAAAGAATGCTCCCTGACACCCCAAAGCAGACATGCCCTGGCCTTATTTCTGTTGTTTTTATGAGTTTTATTCCTAAGAATAATTTAGGCCATTGTTTCATTAGACCCACTCCACAAACCTCAGAGGTCGGTTGAGCCGGGATCATTCCCATTCCTCAAGTGAGGCCGCTGAACCTTGTTAGATGATGGGAAAGACAGAAGGAGGAGGCAGGCCTTCAGTTTCTGGACTGACTTTCTGACCACACTGCCATCCACCCTATCTTCAAGGAGAAAAAAAAAAGCAAGGCCCAAACCTCCACTGGACCCTGTGTGTTCTCTCTGTGCATCTGATATCCTGCCAACACCCCCCATAGAGCATTCCTCTCCCTCCCCCTGCCACCAATGCCATCTCCCTTCTCTCGAGCTAATGAGGCAGCAGGCCCCGTGCAGGGTCCCAGTGACAGCTGCTCAGAGCATGTTTACTGAAGCCGACCGCTGGACCTGACAAGACATGTTAATTAGGAGATGATGTACCGTGGTAGGGCACATGGGCCACGTGGCAGCTGGATGGGCAACGTCAGTCATCGGGAGCCAGGGAGCCACCATGACATTCTTAATTAAGGAGAAGCTTGTTCCCATCTCCTAGTGACAGCCTCAGATTTGGTGAAGACAGAGTCACTGATTGTCCAAGCAAGGGCCACCCTGAAGCTTGCTCAAGCAATAAGTTTTGCCTAGAGGGCTGCCTGTGGTATCACAGACAAGATGACAACACCGCCACGCAGCTTCCAGAGCTCTTCGTAACTGGACTTTGGCTACTTCTCCTCCTTCATCTCTCCCAGGAATCCCAAAGCACCGTACCATCACCTCTCCCACACAGGGCCATGCATACTTCTGGGTTCCTTCAGTTCCTCGCCTGAGATTCCCTCGCCTCTACCTCCTTCTCTTAATATTGAAATACAACTAAAAATGAAAAGCTCTGTCTTCTTAGAAAAGTTTTGCCTCATTCCTCCCCCTCCCTCCACATACACACACACACACACACACACACACACACACACACAACTTCCTCTATGGGTTAAAAACTGTGGCTGCCCCTTAATGACTGGCATGTACCAGTACAGCAGTACCAGGGCTGGTTGGAAAAATCCTGAAATATTTTCACATTGGCTAATCAGTAACCACTCTTCTAAGCCCCCTCACCCGAACTGCTTCTTTTCCTCCTCCCAGACCCTCTTCCAAGATACCCTCTACTGTCCAGCAACTGGAGAGTTAACACTTGGCACTAGGGGCACTTCCATAACTCTGCTGTAACCCTACAGCCTGTGCCCATTCTGACTGGTCATATAGCCTAACAGTTATTGAAAACCAGAATATCCACATTGCTCACCAGCCTGATGCTTGTCAAAGTTAGCATGCTCCTTCCTCTGTTAGAATGTCAGATTCTGTTCCACAGGAGGCAGGTTGTTGTTCAGGGTCTCTATTTTCAAGGGACATAATGGTCAAAGAGCCCACTTAGCCCCACCAAACCTCTCCAAAGGCCCCAACATGCTTCTGAGTTAAGACACTTGTCTTTCTTCCCACGGGTCTCAGTCACCTGAGGGTAGCTCCTACACCTCGAACTACAGAAACACCAATTTTTTAGGTTTTTGGTTACAGAACCCATTTATCCATTCAGTGAATAAGCACATATAGGCACCTACTGTGTGACAAAAAGAGGAATATACAAGATAATATAAGATATATATATGTACATATATGTGTGTGTGTGTATTTTATCTATATCTATATGAGGCACATTCCTTGACCACAGAAATTCAAATTCCAAAGGAAAAAGACAAGAAAACAAATACAGCATCATAGGAAAGCTGTCAGGATAAGATGCAATACAGAGATAGTGATGTTCTATGGGATCTCAGCAGAGAAAATGTTCATAACTTCCCAGAAGAGGCAGGGGCGGTTCCCAAGGGCAGGGCAGAAGAGAACTGGCTCTTGAAGTATGGATAGGAAATTCCTGGACAGTAGGTAATGAAGAAATATTCCAGACACACAATTCCATGTATGAAGTGTCAAGAGGATGAAAGGGCATAGAACAGTCAGCAGTATTCAGAGTGCTGGAAACAGGACTGCAGAGTGGGGGCAGAGAACGTACCGGTCGAGGAGTGTGTCCTGCCCGCAGAGAGGGGCTGATGGAGGTCTTCATGCTAAGAAGTGACAAGATCAGATTTGTCTTGTAGCAAGATAATGTGAGCAGCATTATAGAGAATGAACTGGAGTGTAGGAAAGATGGGGCAGCCTGCAGAATTTGACTGAAATGGGATTTGTTTGAGAGTAATTGATTCCTGACAATTACCAACCCTGAGATTCTCACAGAGACTTTTTTTTGGAAGGAAATATCACTTATTTCTAGCCATAAATTCAAATGGTTTCCAGAAATCTTACCAAAAGGTGATTAGGAATGGAACTGAGTAGCTGGGTGCAGTGATGCACACCTGTAATCCCAGCAATTAGAGAGGCTGAGGCAGGAGGATCCCAAGTTCAAAGCCAACCTCAACAACTTAAGGAGGCCTTAAGAAACTTAATGAGACTCTGTCTCAAAATAAAAATCAAAAAAAAAAATTTAAGGGGCTGGGGATGTGGCTCAATAGTAAAGCACCCTGAGTTCAAACCCCAATAAAAGATTTTTTTTAAAAAAATAGACCTGGGTAAGAAATCTTGAGACCTAGATTCTAGCCTAGTCTGTGACCAACTCGCTATGTGACCTTGAGCAAGTCACTTAAATTCTCTGAAGACAGTAACTAGAATCATGCACTGAAGTGGTCACCTGCTCTAGTCAAGCTGGACACAGGGTAGAAGCTGTTAGAATTACAGTAGTTCTGCTGCATTATTATCAGGAATAAATACCAGGGATATTTAACTTCTGGCTAAATAGGAGAGGAAACGCACTCTGTATTCTGAATCAGGGAAGAGTCTGACCTCCCAGTACCCATGGGATTACAGAAATTACAGAAAGAATTAATCATGTGTCTAAGATGATACAGCTGAAACTCACCAATGGGTTGGTTTCTTCCTCTCTTCAACACACCTACGTGGGTGGAAGATCTAGCAACATGCCCCGAGGAAGGAAAGTCAGAGGCATCTCTGCATAAAGACTGGCTGTTTCACCAGAGAATCTGTCCCCTCCCATGGGTACCAGGAGATCATGATGAAAGTTAGGGATGCCCATGCCTTCCAATGATCAGTGACCTTTGTGATAAGTGAATAGAAAAGGCTGTCCATGGATCACCTCTACTTCCAGCACCAGTCTTCACCATCCTGACCTTGGTTGGCCTTGAGAAAGTGCGTGCTCCTTCCCCAAACCCTGGGTCAGTGCCCCAGAGACCCTTCCCACAGCCCCACCCTCCATGGGTGGCTTCAAGTCAAACATCTTGAGGTCGCCCTGCATTACATCATGACAGATGTTATTGATGCTCTGGAATTACTCAGCCCTTTGAAAAATCACAGCCACAATATTTGTCTCCATTAACATCCATGGCAACACTTCAGTGAATCAATAGGATACTTAATGCTGAATTACACGACATGCCCAGGCAGCCTGTCTCTGCTGAGCTTAATCTGTCAGGTGAATAGCACAAGAGAGTGTTCTGAACCCACTCTGAAGGCACCCAGAGTGGGAAAGGGAGACTAAGGTTTTTACACCCAAACATGCATGTGTTTATCTGCTAGAAATGAACCACTAATTCTTGCTCATTCAGTTAGCATTGCGTTTTAAGCTTTCCTCATCTTCCTGGTGTAAGTGATTCATGCTTCTTATTCTGGAAGAGACCTTGGGTTTTGTTTTCCTCCTAGTGGAAATCAGGAGAGAAGAGAAGAGAATAATCTGTTTAGGGAGAATAACAGATGACCCCAGCAGTAAACTTCCCACCACTCTCCGACCCACCCATCGTTCACTCTGGCTTCCCCTCCTTCGTGTCCTACTTCTTCATTCCTATTGATTTGACCCAAAATACCATTTGCCTCACTGGTTGCTTGATCTGTCCTCCCGGGATCTCAAAGCACTAAATCTGCATCCATCACCAGTGAGGATGGTGCCTCCCAGAACACAGACAGAGAAGCAGCTGCGCCTGATGAAGAGACTCGCTTCTCCACTCTCCTTGTCTGAGTTGCTCTGTCTCCCACTCTAACCAGGACAAGTACTACCTAATGAATTCAGGAACTGATCACAGGAAATTTCTCAATGGGCTAACATATCTACCTGCCTGCGCCTTCTAATCCGGGAGGGGGAGGCATGCGTTTTATTGCTGGGTTCAATGGAAGGTTCAACACCTCCCATTGGGAGAATAGACGACTACTTTCTACATAGTAGAAAGGGACTACTATGTTTGATTTGTTCACTTTTTTTGAGGACCTTCAATGTATGTCTGTGTTTTCTATCTTAATGTTTATTCAGTGGCTTTCTCTTCACCTCTGTTGACTGGCCTGTTGTTTAAGAAAGCAAGAGGGCATGCCCTGCACACCGCCTGGCCATGACCACAGAGACCTTTTCTCCTTCCTCGCAGGCCCATAAACTACGGCCCCTTGTGCTTTCCCACTTGCTCGCTCTGATCTGGCTTCCTCCTCTGCCATTCAGGGTCACAGAGATGCTTTGCTGATCGTTCCAGTGGCTAAAAACCTCATCAGCACATCAAGCAGTGAGCATGGTAGAATACTGACACACTGACATAGCTCTTCCTTCAAAGGACTTGGAATGATAGTGAAGGGGCAGCGAACAGAGAAGGCATGTTGGACATGATGCCCGGAGATGTCTGAGGATCAAGAAGTTCCCTCCGTGCATTTGCACTTAATCCAGACAGAGTATTTGCTGCTCTGAACATTGACCCCAGGGGCTTGTCTCCGCACCATCAGGGAGGGGACAGATTATCTGGTGCAGAGATGCCTTTGACTTCCCTTCCTTGGGGCATGTTGCTAGATCTTCCACCCACTTAGGTGTGTAGAAGAGAGGAAGAAATCATCCCATTGGTGAGTTTCAGCTGTATCACCTTCGACACATGATGAATTTTTTCTGGAATCTCTAAAATGGGACCAAAGGTTGTTGGGAAAATCAAACTAGACAGTGTGCGATTCTCTGTTAATTACCAATATGATATGTCTGTTCATTAATTAAGCAGCTAGACTCTAAGACAGATTGGCTGGATGCATATTCTGGGACCAATCCTCACTACAGCTGTGTGACCTTGGGCAAAAGACTTCCCATATTGGTGATTCAGTTTCTTCATCATCAGTTGGAGCACATAAGAGTATCTGCCTTAGGAGATCCAGTGGAAGGATGGAAAGGAAGGATGGGTGAAGCACTTGGAGCAGAGTGGTGAGCACTACAGAAAGTATAGCTGTGTGATTATTTTCCCCTTTAGGAATCTGAGCCTTCTGTATAGCCAAGAATCTAGTCCCCTCTAAAGTATAATGAAAGTGCCAAGTCACTTGTGCAAAGATCAAATGAGAGTGTGTGGGATCTCACTGTGGTCTCAGGTGTCCCTCAGTCCCCCAGTTACTAAAGATGCCTTTCCTCCAGCGGGTTGAGAGACTTGAGACAGAACTGGCTCCTCTTCCCCCACCTGCACCCTGAGTCTCTTCCTGCAGACCCCAACACTTTTATTTTAAGAATGGGGATGCCAGGTTCCACCTGAGATGAGATGCGTCACCATTTTTAACAATGTTTAAGTGGCACCTTGGAAAAAGGTACTAAAACAGTACTCAAAGATTCCAGATAACTTTTTCTAAGAACATCAAGTTTTCCGCAGGCTGGTTTAGCAAATGAGCAATTACTGTATGCAAAGTATTTTGTAGATGCAGTGTGAGTCACAAACCCTAAGGGAGAGTGGCAAAATCGTGAGGCAAATTCGATCCCAAATTCCTCCTCTAATCTGGGATGAAAACCTTGACCACACCCATCAGCATCCACGCAGCACATGGACAGCACCTCAACAGCACAGAAATAAACAACCATCAGTCCCAGAGACCACAGTGTACCTTCTCCACCTCAGATCCCCACCTCTGTCAGCATCCAGAAATGAGCATTTTTCATCCATGTTGGACAAGATCATTATCTTCAGAAGGTTTGAGAAACATGATGATATATCTCATTTTATATAGCACATTAAGGCTCGAGTTTAGTGCAAGGCAGTAAAACAAATCTAAAAATATAAGGTAATATAATAAAATCAATAGGGATTATTAGGAGCAAAGTGTTATATCTGAAGCAATAAAGCTTTGGAAATCCAAGAAAACAATGTTCTTGTAAAACTATAACAAATGACTATGATTTAATCACTTGGTAAATAACTTGGTGTTTCGATGGGTTTTATAGTTTCATAGTATTAAAAAAAGGCACATTAGGGATTCATCCAAGATGTGTCTTACAAAGAGCATATTCAAGACTAGTATCATTTTGACAATTTGTGCTTTTAAATAATAGCAAATTATTTTCTCCATGGATCTAGTTTTTAAGCCTCTGGCATGCTTTTAAGATATCACTGACTATTAGATTATCATACAATCTCAAGTCTTTTGAGCACATGAAATTGTTATTCAGAACCTTCTTAAACTATGCTATGTACATGTGTGGATACGTCACAGTGAACTCCATTTTTACGTATAACTATAATGTATCAAGTAAAAAATTAATTAATAAAAGGAAGGCCAATAGAGTCAAGGAAGGAGATCAGGATTCAGGAGGTGGGGAGGGAAGCAGGTAGTATTGAGGAGTGAAATGGAACAAATTATGTTATGTGCATTTATAAATATGTCAAAATAAACCCACAATTTTGTATAACTATAATGCACTAAAAAATTAAAAAAAAAAAACTCCAAACTTCATAGAAAAGGCAAAGACTTGGAAATTCCTAGAGGAACTTGGTTTTCCTAACTATTTTTCCTTCAGCTGGGTACTAATTGCAAGACATCCAGACGCTGGTTTAGAAAATAGGAAGCCATTTTGTTTGAAGTTCTCATCACCTATTTAAATAACCCAAATCAAAAGGGGCTCTCCCCATCCCCCGCTCAGAGCTGTTCTGAATAGTCAAATGAAGATTAAACTCTTGATTTAAGTAGCTACATCTTAGCAGTAATTAACACGTACATCAAATACTTTTTTCCTTTGATATGATATGGTACTAGAATTTAAACCCTGATGAAGGTGCCAAAATTAACTGCAATGGGAAATGAATAATAAATCTTGTAAGATGACTTTGCCCTTTGCATTAGCTCGCATTCAAGGTTTTTACCAGGTTCTGTGTCCTGCTCTTTTGGAGTCTGCAAGTGAGGAACACAGGTCAGTCCTGAAGATCTGAGTCCAGAAAAGAAAAAGGAAAACAAAAGAAACTAACCAAAAAAAAAAAAAAAAAACCTCTGGCCCTGGACCCATTTCTCTAAATGTTCTCATCCCGCTAGTTGGGGACAGCCTTCCTCACCAGCGCCTGCTCTAAGAAAGCATAAGCTGACTTCTTTGGGTTTGGAGGATGTATAAGGAGCTAGGGAAGGAATTTAAAGTGGGGTATGAGGCAGGAAGAGAAGATAAAAAGATCTGTAAAGGCATTTGAAGCAGACAGGAAAAGAGTAAATGTGGGACCAGAGAGAGACTAATTTGTAGCTTTTGCTTAGTATAGTAATCCCTTAATTTAACTTCCTAGGGCAGTGAATCTCAAGGGTGAGGGTCTGTTTGAGACTTCCGTGAGGGCTGTGCAGACACAACCTACACATACACCACTGTATACAGGGTGTGTGGATGGACCCGTCCATGGGCCAGAAGACCCAGATTAAGAAGCCTCCCCTCTAAAGACAGTCTGATACTCTTCATTACTGGGTATCCTCGAAAAGTCCTTCAGAATTCTGGGCTAGTCCAAAGTGGGTGCCACATTTTAACATGGGCAAATAAGAGATAAGCCAGTGAAGAATGACCAAGATGGTAGGTGTGGAATCCCAGGACCAATTGAAGAACAAAGGACATTTAGAAAGAACTACAGGGAAATATGATGGTTGGTTAGGGAAAAAAAATGGAAGAGGGAAGTAAGTAGCCTTTGGTTTGGTTGGTTTGGGCTGTAAGACCCATCACTAAAAGAACCACATTTGACCAGCAGGAAAGAGAGCAATCTTGCCAACAATCTGAATTACCTCCTACAATTCAATCTCTACCCAGAATCTATTTTAATATCAGAATCACATTATGTCACTTTTCCATTCAGACCCATCTGATGGCATCTCACCACACTTAGGATGAAATCCAAAGCCCTCACAATAGCAGGTGGGCTGTGCACCATCTGGCTTCCACGTCCCTCCCTGAGCTCATCTTCTCCCGTCCTCCCCCAGTTGCATTCTCTGGGCTGTTGGCCTTGTTTAATGTGCCAAACTCAGCCTTGCCTCAAAGCTTTGGTATCTCCTATTTCCTTTGCCTCAAATGACCTTCCCCCCAGATCTTTGGATGGTGTATCCTTCCTGTCATTCAGGTCTGGGCCAAGTTGTCAGCTCTTGAGCAGAATCTTTCCTAAGTATTCAATCCAAAGTGGTCCCCATGCCCAGGCTCACTAGACCTCTCTGGTTTCTTGTCTCCATTGCATTTATCTCCACCTGAAACCCTTGTTGATTTGTTGCTATACTTTCTAGTGCTTGCTTACCCAAACGGAAATCAAGATCCAAGAGAACCAGGCCTTTGTCTGGCTTGCCAGATTCTAGAATAGTGCCTGACAGAGAGTGGAAATTTATTAAATATTCCTTGGATGAACAAACAGAGGATCCAACAGTGGAACTGCTGCCTTGTAGAGTAATCACTGACTTTTTCATCAGCAGAGGTGGGTTAATCAAGGCACAGCCCTATCAGGGAGGCTGGGAAAGTTTCCTTGCATGAAATAGGTAAGTTGAGATGCACTCCAGCTTCATCGCCACACGTTCATAGCCCCATGTTCACAGAGAGGAAAGAGCACCTGCTGCTATGGATGGGTATGGTTAGAGCTTACTCCCCAAGCTCCCACATGGGAGCTTGGTTCTTAGTGTAGAGAGGTTGAGAGGTAGTAAAATCTTTGGAAGTGGAGCCTGGTTGAAGGTTTTTAGTTCTCAGTAGGATTCTGAGTCAGTTCTTGTTAGAACCAATTGTTGTAAGAGTGAACTGTGTTGGTTTCCTGTCACATGATGTGATCTCTCATTCCCACATATGTTCCAGTCATGACCACTCACTCTTAGGTCCTCACCAGAGGCCACATCAATGGGGCTGCCAGATCTTAGACTTTCAGCCTCCAAAACTATGACCTAAATAAATCTCTTTTCTTTGTAAAGTCACCCAGACTCAGGTATTTCATTGTAGTAATAGAAAATGGACTAATACAGCTACCTTTGAAGTCAGACACACCTGGTTTCAAATCTTAGTTTCACTCTGTATATATGGCAGAACTCTAGGAAAGTCAGTTAATCTCCTTCAACCTCAATTTTTACATCTGAAAAAAATGAGAATAGAAATGCCTATCTTGCTGAGTTGTGGGAAATATTTATGAAGACAATATGTGCAGTGTGCCTAACATGATGTTAAATATCTACTAGGGATTTAATGAATGGCAGTTGTAGTTATGTATTCATAATTTGTTCTACAACCCATCAATGATTGATAAGAAGGATGATTTGCTGGTAATATTCAAGCAAGAAAGCTATTAAGAGGGTGTCTTTTATTTTCCTGAGAAAATAGTTTGCCTCTTCAAATTCGTTTTGTGAGTAGATAAGTGTAAATTTTGAAAAACAGAAATAAAAATGAATATCCAGCCTTGAAGTTCTGTACTGCATATCCTATTCCCTAGATAAAGCCCCAGATTTCTAGTGATCCCCTCTTCCCTCCTCTCAGAGTTACCTTGGAGAGTGACCATCTTTCTTCAGTCTGCCATTGAGTTCTATGGGGAGGCCCTCTGTCCACATCTGTGTGGACAACTCCCTTCCTATTTGCAAGTAGGAGCATCTCGAGCTCTGTGGGTTGAGTCTGCAGCCTCAGTCTAGCAGGACCCTAGGACCTGTGGCCTTCCCCTCAAAACTCACTGAGCTCTGTCTGCTCCAGACAGCATCCTTCCTAAATCCCCAACTTCAGCACAGCCTGCCCTCGTGGGAGACCTGAAGATGGCTTGAGAGAGTGAAATGAGCACAAGTCTTTGAGTCATATTTAGGTAAGCCTTGCTCATTCTAGTTTCTAAATTGAATCTTGGAAACACCTGTGAGTCTCAGTTTCCTCATCTGTAAAACAAGAATCCAATCACCTCCTGTCTGTATTGTTTATGAGCCACAAATGGGATGAGGCACTGTATTTCCAGAGCCCATCTCTCCACTGTTGCTCCCTCTTCCTCACTCCCACCACCTGGCTCCTCCAGAGAAAGAGTTTCCTACAACACATCTATGACCACCAGAAGGGTTACCTTGGACTCTGACTTAATGCCCTCTTTCTAGGTAAGCCTTGATGTGGACTGTATTTAGGATATGTGCCATTTTAAAAGACTCACCACCTCACCATTCCCATCCCTGCTTGCTCCCCATCCCGCATTTCCTTGTCCTGTGGCTCCATGGCCAGTCCAGCCCCTCTCCCATCCATTCTCCCAAACCTCCCTTTCACAGGTCCCCTTGCAGCCACCCACTAACTGGCAACGCCATCTCAGTAATACGACTTTGGTGCCTGCGGCTATGCCAGCACTTTGATGAAAGATTTCCTTGGAGTGCCCACTCCCGGCCCTCTGCCGTGCACTCTGAGCTGTGCAGTAATGTAATCACTGTCTGTGTGAAATGAAGGGAGATGCTAACACGATGTTTCATGGCCAGAGCAGTCATGCATCTGCCCACCCCACACAAACATACACCCAGCACGTCTCTCTCCATCCTGTCCTGTCGCCAGGGGCATACAAAAGAGTCTGCTCCCCAGACATGTCACCATGGGACTTAATGAGAAATGCAGGCAGGTGGCCAAGAAGGCCACATACCTATTACCTACAGATGACCATCCCTGTCAAGAAAGCAGTGTCATCCCAGAGCTGTGCAGCCACAAGCCAGCCCCTTGCTGGTGGAGCCTGGGGTACAGGGCTGATAGAAACAGTAACCAGGTGACCTGGCTTTAAAAATCTGCTCAGCCTCTGGCTTTATCATCATGAGGGACTGTTCTAACTCAGTCCACACTCACTGCCATGGCACAAGCAAATCACCAAATATGCTTCAACTGGATTTCCTGTGAAGCTGGAGAGCTCTCTGTCTCCCCAGACAGCCCACCCAGGTCCTGGCGGGCAGGGTAGCACAATGGTCAGGAGCATGGGTTTTCAGCCAGGCAGGCCTGAGCTCACATCCAACCTCTCTGCTGCCTACTGGCTTTGACTTTTACTCTTTTTTTTTTGCAACCTCCCTAAGCTCTAGTTTCCTTCACCATAGAGGGTTAACAAATGTACAGACCTAAGAAAGCTTTAGAATGGTTAAGAGATGAAGCCAGGAAAGTGATTTGCATAGTGGGTATTAATGAGAGCAATTAAGAATCACAGAAATTATAATAAACATTTATTGAAGACTGTGTCAGGAACTGGATTAGGTGCTGAGAATACAGAGATGAGAACAATACAGTCTCCATGTAGAAAAGATGGTCATAAAAGCAGACCCTAAGACAGAGGTATGCACAGGGAATACAGGAGCACAGTTCAACATTCCAATTCTTCCTTATAATGCACTAAAATCTGCTCCCCTGACTTTACCCACTGGCCTGGGTTCGTTCATCCCTAGAGCATCTGAAATCACTCTGATCCCTCTACCTCTTGACAGTCCTTCTGCCTCTTGAAGACCACAAATCACGTCCCCCTAAGTCCCCTGGTTTCTATGCTAAACATCCCTCATTCCAGTCTGAAAATAATAAGGCTGCCTTATCTCTCCACCTGCCTTTCTCCAAGGAACAAAAGCTATTTTACCAGCCCCAGCTCATCCATCTTCTCAGCACCATGGGGCCACAAAGAAAGGAAGATTTACCTGACCCAACCCAGGTATGGGACCAAGAGAAATTCAATTCCATCCAGGTTATCCCTAAAGTCTCCCATGGGGGCACCTCAACCCCCAGCACAGATCACAACCTTGTGACTGTGGTTTCACTTGTCTGCAGACATACCTCACCAACCTCGGCTGGTGAGACACCCTCCAGACGAACAGAAATCTGGAGGAATGGATGAGATTATCTGGACTGGGTGCTCAGCCCTGGATTCAAGAGAATCATCGAGGTGTCTCAGATAAAAACGCCAACACCCACCCCCAAAGAAATTCTGATTTAAAAGATCTAAGGGCCTGAGCATCAGTATAGTTTTCACAGATCTCTGGGGCGTTCTGATATGCAGCCAGGATGAAAACCCATCTATCCTCACTTAGTATTTCCTTTTGCACTTGAAAAAACAGCCCCCCAAATGGAAGTGATTTGTCCAAGGTCACAAAGTTACTTAGAGTAGAGAACAGGATTAGGACTCCTGGCTTCTGGTTTTCAATCTAGTGTCTTTGGCACTACCTGGAAATTAATATTCTGACTTGGAATTGAAATCTTAAGCATGCGTCACGAGACGTCATAGAGAAGTAGATAATAGAGATAATTCTTCCAAACCCTGAAACTCATCATGCTAATTCTCCTAAATTGAATTTAGTTTATTCCTTTATTTGGTGTTGGGGATCAAACCTGGGGCCCTTTCAGCACATGCTCTACCACAGAGTTACACTCCCAGCCCTGTAACCCTCCTTCTAGTCTTCTCTGTTTCCCTCTCACCAGCTATATTCTGTCTTAAAATGTGGTGTCAAAATGCCATCCACAAAGGGAGACCTCTATTCGGTTTTCAGCCAAGAGAATTACACAGAAAGGAACCTCATTGTAAATCAAGAGCCAAAAGCAATTCTTAAAACCAAATTAAGCCCCTGAGCATTCAGCGATGCCTCTTTAGAAATCAACCCGTCAGGTTCGCCCCCTGCTAGATAAAGGCTACAGGAGGGGGAGAAAAAGCAACAATATTAAAATTCCAGAAATGCAATCTGAAATAAATAAGTGATATTTTTCTGGCCAAGGTAATGCAAGGGTTTTAGTTCCCAATGTGACGGAGCTACTTTACATTTTAATAAATGCACATTGAGAAAATAATATTATTGCTCTGATATTGGGAGATTATTTGTGAACATAAAATATTAGAACTTGTCAGGAAGGCATTTATTTTCTTTTTCCTTCTTTCTCTACTGCAATATTCTTTCACCTAATAGAAGATGATTGCAAAAATAATTATATCAAACAGTGGCCAACACACACAAAATAAATGGGAAAAAATGAAGGTTATCCGGCGTTAGATGGGAAACATGAGAAGGGGAAGTGTGTGTCAGATCAGGGGGAGGTAATTGCACATCAATCAGATGATTACAGAGTGGGTGGAAAAAATTAAAGCGACTGATTGGTTGCCCAATGTTCCGATCCCAAATGAAAATCAGAACATGGATCAGAACTCATTAACCAAATTATCCATTTCCCATATCCATGTACAAAAGCCAAAAAAAATGTAAATGGAGTTTTATGTTTAGGAAAATAATCTAACTTTAAAATGCACCCATGTGTGAGGCTGTAATCACAGAAGATGGGAACCCATCATCAATTTCAGATGGTTCTTGAACCCCTGAAATCATGCATATTCACAAACATGCTTTTATCTGGCAAGAGGTTCCCTGGGTTTTAGTGTGTTTCTAAAGGGGTTCTTTATCAAAATTTAATAAAAATAAAAAATTAAGAACTGCTAAACCAGCCCACCCCTTCATGTAGAAATAAGGGCTGCAGGTGGTACTCAGTAGTAGTGCACTTGCCTAGCACACATGGGTCCTATACCCAGGACTGCAAAAAATAAAAACTAATTAATTAATTAATTAAAAGGAAAACTGTCTTTAGAAAGCAGTTTGGGAGTTCACAAAAAAAGTTAAACATAGCGTTATGGTTTGGATGTGAGGTGTCCCCCAAAAGCTCGCATGTGAGACACTGCAAGAAGGTTCAGAGGAGAATGATTGGGTTGTGAGAGTCTTAACCCAATCGGTGAATGAATCCCTGGTGGGATTAATTGAAGTGGGGAATTAGGGCGTGGTTTGAGGGATATATTTGTAGCTGTAAAATGGAGTTTCTCTCTCTGCTTCTTGATTACCCTTTGAGCTGCTTCCCTCTGCCATACTCTCCCGCCATGATGCTCAGCCTTACCTCGAGCCCTGAGGAATGGAGCCGGTCTTCTATGAACTAAGACCTCTGAATTCATGAGCCCTCAAATAAAAATTTCTTCTTCTGTAATTATTCTGGTCGAGTCCTTTAGTCACAGCAGCAAAAAAACTGATTAAAACACACAGAGTTATCTATCACAGAACCCAGCCATTGTATTTATATATACATATAGAGAGATGAATAACCAAGAAAGCAAAAACATTCACACAAAAACTTACACCTATGTTCCTAGCAGCATTAGTCAAAAGAGCCAAAAAGTAGAAATAACCCAAATGTCCATCAACTGATGAGTGGATTTTTTAAATGTGATATGGCCACACAGTGGAATACTATTTGTCTATAAAAAATAATTAAGTACTAAAGCTTGCTATAACATATATAGAGCTTAAAAACATTATGCTTACTTAGTGAAAGAAGACAGCCACAAGAGGCCACATATTTGTATTATTCCATTTAAATAAAATGTCCAAAATAGACAAAACCATAGAGACAGAGAGCAGATTAATGGTTGGTAGTAAGTGGAGAGGAATGGAGATTGGTTGCTAATGGGGATGGGGTTTATTTGGGGGGTGAAATCAGATAGAGGCCTTGCTTGTACATGTTATAAATATGCTTGAAAACTACTAAACTATATACTTTAAAAGGGCAAATTTTATGTTTCCTGAACAATATCTCTTTTTTAAATGAGTGTGATAAAGAAAATACTGTCCCCGGTAACTTACAGCTTCACCAGTTAGTAGCACAGCCAGATAACAGAAACATAATAACCACAGGTATGAGACAGAGAAAATTAATCCCAATGGATGTCACCTGAACTTATTCGCTCCAGTGCTGATAGAGTGCTATTGTAAGCTGGGGTACTCAGGCCCTGAGGTGCCCCAGTGAACAAGGGGACGCGCTCCTGGCTCTTGGAGTTGTTACTCTGGTCGAGGGAGACAGTGCACTACACACACCTAACTATGCAGGTGCAGCCGTGGTGAGACCAGTGAAGGAGGGGCCCAGGGGACGTGGGAAGAGTGAGGATGTGTAAGGGGCCTGCCGGGCCTGGGTCAGGAGGCTTCCTAGAGGAGGTGATCTCTTCGGGGAACCAAGAGCAGCTTTAAGAAACTGAAGAAGGTCCACGTGGCAAGGGCAGGAGTGACGTGAGTTCTAGAGGGACAGCAGTATCCTGCAGGTCAGGTGAAGTGCTAGATGTTCAGCCTAAGCTTGACCAAGCTGAGACGTGATCTGCTCAGCCACTGGAGAAATGATGGAAAGAGAGGCCGCTTGGACATCCAGAGGGTGTGGAGACTTCGATGGTCTCACCTGGCCCTAGGGTCAGAACCTGGCCATGTATGGCCTGGAGAGCTGCCAACGGTAGGATGCTTATGGGAAGGGCACGGAAAGTAAAGCTGGACAAATTATGTTACAACTGTATCTGGACTCTGCCTGCCACACCTCCAGAAAGAGAAACCAAGTGAAAAGGAAGGCCAGGAGATGGGAAAGGGGTCCTCAAAACCCAAGGGGACGCGCTAGGCAGAACGGAGCATAGATTCTCCTCAATGGACGTGGATGACTTCCCAATAATCCCCTCCTGAGCTGAAATATCCCCAGTCCAAGATGCACTGGACACATCTACCCTGCCGCACACTCTGCCTTAGCAACACAAGGCACCGTAGTGTTGAGGTTCCCCCTTGTTGATGGCAGAATCGATGGAGAGCTGAGATTCACTGCTCTGTCCAGCATGGTGAGAGGATCATCCTGCAGATCACTGACCCAGGAAAAGATCAAGATTCAAAATCTGAAGTGGAATTTGCACTGAATGTGCATCCACTTTTGCAGAGCTAAAGTGCCTTAACTTGGAGGATTGTTAAGTCAAAGACCATCTTATAGCTTAAACCAAGGATGTGAGCAAGGTGGATAAAGACTATTAAAGGGAACCCCAAAGTTTGAAAGAAGCCTAATTTTATAAAAGGCATTGTCCCTCCATAATAGTCTGCTTTCTGCTGCTGTAACTGAATACCACAGACCAGCTTATTTATGAAGGACAGAAGTTTATTTGACTCACGGTTCTGGAGGCTAGGAAGTCTAAGAGCATAGCACCTGCATCTAAGAAGCATCTGGGGAGGGCCTAGTCCATGCATCGTCACATGGCAGGACAGAGCAAATGTGCAGCTCAGGTCCCTTTTCCTCTTCTTATAAAGCAACTAATCCCATTATGGTGACTCCACACTCACAACCTCGCCCAAACCTAATAACCTGCCCAAAGCTCCCCTTCAAATACCAATTGACATGTGAATTCAGAAATTAGGTTTTCAACACGTGAATGTTGAAACCATAGCACCCTAAAGGTATTAAAAGCTAAAAATGCAAATAAGATATAAAAGGAAAATAATGAGAGGGTAGACGGTGGTGGTAACCATAACAGTAATGACAGCACAGAGCATTGTGAGCCAAGAACTGGGCTAAGTTCATTACAAAGGTTATCTCTTAATTTCCCCTTTTTCCCTGTCATACGGTGAGGTGGTTCTTCTTCTTCTTCTTCTTCTTCTTCTTCTTCTTCTTCTTCTTCTTCTTCTTCTTCTTCTTCTCCTTCTC
This sequence comes from Urocitellus parryii, assembly GCF_045843805.1. Taxonomy (NCBI): domain Eukaryota; kingdom Metazoa; phylum Chordata; class Mammalia; order Rodentia; family Sciuridae; genus Urocitellus; species Urocitellus parryii. Next base: position 212,783 of record NW_027551871.1, read on the forward strand.
CTTCTCCTTCTCCTTCTCCTCCTCCTCCTCCTCCTCCTCCTCCTCCTCCTCCTCCTCCTTCTCCTTCTTCTCCTTCTTCTCCTTCTTCTTCTTCTCTCCCCCATTTTTTTTGTTGTTGGTGGTGGTGCTAGGGATTGAACCCAGAGGCATTTACCACTGAGCTACATCCCTAGTCATAGGTTATATATATATAATGTGTTTATTGAGACAGGGTCTCCCTAAATTGCTGAGGTTCTTGTTATTTGCTGAGGCTGATCTCAAACTTGCAATATTCCTGCCTAGGACTCCTGATTCCCTGATATAACAGGCGTGCACCTCCATGCCCAGACAAGGCAGGTGCCATTATTTTCCTTACCTCTCAGACCTTTCAGCTTCAATTAAGAACTTTCCCAAGGTCACACAACTAAGAAGCAGTGGAGGTAGATTTTAACATGGCAGTCACTTCCTATATTTGTTTTCCTAGCCCCTAAGATACCCTGCCTCTTTCTGCAAAAGCCTCCATCACAGGTTGTCCAGAGGCCTCCAGATGCATCTCGTTTCCTCCTGCATCCAGGAGGTGTGTTTCTAAAAGCTGCAGCCTCCAAAGCCCCGGCTGTGTCAAGCTGAGGAGGCCCAGAGCATCTTGGTCTGAGTTCCACCTTAGCCATCTGCAAGGAACAGATATTCTCAGCTCTGTGAGCAGGATGCTTCTGTCCAGATCTGCACAGACCTGGGGAGGCTTCTGAAACTGCTTCAAAAGTCCAGACAGGAAACTGCCCTAAGGGAGATGGCCAGCCTTCTAAGGGACAAAGGGAAGGATGGATCTCTTCAGCAAGTTCCCACTGTCCCTAACCCTATAGTCCTGGCTCCTGAGGGGAAGAGAATGACCCCTGCAGACTCTCACTGTTGGCTCCCTTTCATGATAGTAGCAGAGCCTCATATTTGTAGAGTGTTCTGCAGCCCATAGGCCTCCTTCCTGAATCCTCTCTCATAGTGAGTAGATGGAAGTCATTATCCCCAGTACCATAAGGTCACAGGCCAGGCCAGGTTAGCCTGTCATCCAAGGTATGTCCTCTTAGTCCTCATGCCCAACATGCTCATTTATTGATAAGTTTTATTGCTTGGGAAACTGTTCAATAAAATCCTCTTGCAGATGACAGCTCAAAATTCCCCCACTCTCTTGGCATTGTTCTCATATTTTGAAGCTCAATGAAGTACAATGATTAACAGCACAGGTTTTAGAGTCAGGTCAGGTCTAACGTTGCGACTGAATTAATATGAGACCTTGGACTAGTTTCCTTAACCTCCTTGAGCCTCAGTTTCTTCATCTGTAAAGTAGAAATAATAATAGTATCTTCCAACAACATTGGGTTGTTCTGAGGATTTGTTGAAGCTACGCACATGAGTCTTATCTCTATGTCTATCACATAGTAAGAGTTCAATTAATGTTAGCTGCTAGTTTGTTAATAATTAACAAGAAAATATTCACAATAAGATTGATTTGGAGGTATGAGTGATTCTCCGCTTTTGTTGCATATTAGAATCACAGGGAAAATTAAAATCTCAGAGTTCCTCCCCTGTAACTATTAAATCAGCATTTCTGGTAAAGAACTAGTTGTACTTTTTAAAGCTTTCTCGGGTGGATCCAAACTGCAGCCAAAATGGAGAACCATTGGAACCAGATGATCCAAGATCCCAGTTCTTTCAAAGTCCTCCCAGCTCAATTTCCCACAAGTAAGCATGCATCTGAGGTCCCCCAGCAAGGAGCAAGAGCAAAGCTGTCGCCTAATTCTGGCTTCAAACACATTTGCATGCCCCTGCACTTGCCTTTCCTGAAGTCACTCATGGCCTCAAAGACAGGTTGAGAAAGAGACCTTCTTTACACATGTCCCAAGGCAGGAATAACTCTGGTCAGTTATCCACCGTTGTCACACTCAGGATAGACAAAAGGAAATCATAAATAATAAATGCCACATAAACAATGTCCAATTAACCCAGCCACCAGCCCCTGGAGGAAGGCATGCATTAGTTCTCTTGGCAAGAGGCTAAGCGGAGACATTAAGGGAGCTGCTTAAGGCCACACAGTTGTGCTCTCAAGCCTGCCCAGTCTTCCACAAGCTGCCCCTTCCCACCAGCAGGAGTGACACAAACCCAAGTCACATGGATGGCCAGCTCTCCCTGAAGCGCTCCACAGTTTAGCACAATTTTGCATGGAGTTATCTCCAAGCTAGGTTTTCCCCCCATTCTCCTATAATACTAATTGCATTACATTTCTTTTTCGAAACAAATACCCCTCTGACCTGAATGTTTCTGCTACCTTCCCTGACCCACAGTGATTCATTTGTTTATCAGGGCTCAGAATGAACTGCCTGAACTGTGTGCTTCTTCAGCTGGACTCCAGGGCTCCTCTGTGTCCCTGCTCCTCCTGCCAGGGCATGCTTTTCTCCCTGGGCCTCCTTATTGCCCATCTCTGTACCAGAAGCACATTGCTGGCAGGTAAGCCCCAGGAAATGCCAGTCATGTGTGCTAGTTCTCAGTTTGCGAGTGGGCCCAGTGCTCTGATGGCCCCTGCCTCCCTCCTCATTGAATTCCTAGCACCCAGGGACCACCATCCCCTTAACCAGGGAGGGTGAGGAGGGGCGGCTTCTACTGCAGCCACAGAGCTTTGTGGATGGATTAGTTCAGGTTGATGACTGAGCTCAGAAGAAAGGAACTTAGTGATTAAGGGAGCCATTCCGGAAGGAGAGGAGAAGGATCCTAAAAACACCTGCTTGGGAACACTGGAACAGAGCCAGGCAGGCGCCTCCCACAGACAAGAGGAAGGGCACCAGAGGCTAAATGTAGCGGAAAAGCAAGGTTAGTGAATTTAATGAGGTGATCTTAGGCAGCTTAATTCAGCTAGATAGCCTGGGGCTAGAAGAGGAGCCCTGTGTAGGAAGTCAGAAGTTAGGTCTGCACTAATTAGACTGCACAATCGCCTGCGTTATTCAGCACCTTGTTTCTCCAGCCTATCAGGTAGACGGGAGGCTCCTCAGAGGAGCTCCTCCGAGGGGCTTCTGGAACTGTCCCCTTCAACTACCTCCTGCCTTTTTCTCCCACTTGATCGGACCCAGCCCCACCCCTTACCCCACCCACCCCCGCAGTGTCCCGGAAATTGGCACCTAACTCAGACTCCACCGGGACCACACTTCCCTCCCCGGCACAACAAGGGTTGGCCAGAGAGCCTCAGGAGAGCCACAGTAGACTCAGCATGGCCCTGGCTGCTACAATGGGCTCGACAGTGGCCCTGGTGCCTGGGTGGTCCCTTTCCCCCAGCCTTGCCACTATGGAGCTTACCCAGGAGTGGTGTTTTTCCCGGGGGAGAGTGAGGATTCTGTCTTATCACCCGGTTGGTTGCAAGCTCTCAGCGACCCTCTCTGTTCATCTGTGCACAATGCAGGGCTAAGACCCTGAAGGGGAAGGAGATGGAGTCTGTCCTTATAAAGTCATTGAGGACTCCGTTTCTCCATCTGTAAAATGACCAATTGCAGAAGGCTAACATAGGAGGGTCACAGAGCAAACCCTTGCAGAAGTGAAGCCTCATTTTGACCTTGCTAGAAACGGCTCTCAGGGTTAAGACTCTAAGGGCAGGGGCAGCCACTTAACGCCTACACGATAATAACAGCCAGCAATTAATAATGGCAATAATAGTTCTTTGAACACGGAGAGCTGCTTATCCATGGGCAAGGGAGCTGAGCTCCTGCTCCCAAGGGACAGCCCCACCTGTGGAGAGGCTGCTCCCCCCAGTGGAAGGAGGTGGTCATGGCCGGCGAGAGCCAGGCAGGGAATCCTGCTCTTCCTGCCTGCTTGTTCCAAAGGTCCTTCCGCTCCCAGCCAGATTGCAAATCCACACCGGAAAACAGTCCCAGCCACATCAAACGGGACTGGTCTGTCCAGAACCACACCAATGTGTCAGCAAACTCTTCATATTGCCACTTGGGCCTCAGTTTTTTTCTTTTTTTTTGGGGGGGGTAGATTCTGGAAATTGAACCCAGGGGCATTTTGCCACTGAATTCCACCCACAGCCTTTTAGAATTTTATTTTGAGACAGGGTCTCACTAAGTTGTCCAGGCTGGCCTTGAATTTGTGATCCTCCTCCTTCGGCCTCCCGGGTATTACAGGTGTGCACCATTACACCCAGCTCAGTTTATTTTCCTATAAAAGCTAGAGGTGGGCCATCCCAGCCCTGCTGCTCCTTCCGTGTCCCTGGGTTTAGGGAATGGGAGGCCCCACCATCCCCACTGCTGAGCACTCCCACCCACTGTGTGGCCTCCTGGGGGAGCCCTGGCTACTCAAAATTCCACAACAAAACATGCTGCCAGAGGGAGCCCCCTCAGAAGTGAGTGACTGCTTAATGAAGTAAACATGCAGATTATAAAACCCTGGACTAGCAGGCAGTAGGCAGGCAGGTTCCAAAGCTGCTTACTTCAGCTAGAAATTGCCTGCTGGCTGCCTTGGCCCCTCCCCGTTATCCTCTGAGCTTCTGCCTCCCCACATCCAGGGCCTTCCCCCACCCCACAGATCCATTCCCGTGTTTGATCAGCCTAAGATTTTAGAAAAAGTGGACGAGGGTAGGAGCGCAGAGGAAAGCAAGCGTGTCGATGCGTGCAGCAGTTCAGGAAGTTTGAAGGCCTCTGCAGAGTTCAGGGGGAATGTCCCCAGAATGTTAAACATGCTCCACCACCCCTCCCCTCACCGCCAACCTTGAACTAAGTGGCGAAGTTTGGAAACTCGGACTGGAGTCCTTCCCCTGCTCTGCAGCAGCACACCCCAGGTCCAGGGTCTCTGCCTCCCATCGGTCCCTGGGGTGTGCAGGGCCACCCCGGATGCGGCCCAGTGACTACCTGACTGGGGTGAAATGGAGAAGGCAGTTCCCACAGAGTCTGGACTCCCTTCCCCATGGCCCTGTGAAGTCATCAATGATACTAATACCCCCAATGTTCATTGAGTCATTACTATGTCCCTTTCAGCTCCCAAGATCATGGACATGATCTCTGTCCTCAGAAATTGTTGCCCTCCACTTGGAGACATGGGACACACTTCCTACCAGTTGTTCTGTGCTTGATTTTGGTTTTAGCTTTTCATTTTTGCATTGTGACTCGTATACTTAATGATCAAGCATTATGGCTTAGGAGTCGGAGAGATTCTAGGTTCCATCCCAGATATAGTCAGAGCTGGCTTAGCACCATCTAACTAGAGATTCTTGAGGCCAGGAGAGATAAAATGTCATCTAATGCACAGTTCTTCTGCTGGTTCAATCTCCCTCCCCACCAGGCACCAGCATAGTAAAGACTCGATGAACACTGTGATACTGGGTGCTCACCTATTCACTAACCATATACCCAGTCCTTCTCAGTGTCTGGTCACGGGCTAGACCCTGGAATGTAAAGGCACAGTCTCTGGCCCCACGGATGTCAAGTATATAAGCAATTACAATATAATGTCCCAATGACAGTAATTGAGGATGAATAAAGAGCTATGGGAGAAGAGGAGTCTCATCAAACTGTAGGTGAGGAGCACCCAGGATGGCTTCCTGGAGAAAGGGATATCTAGCCGTTTTTAGTATAAGAGGTCATTGCAATGGACTTTTCATTCAGCTGTAAAGATGAATGAAATTATGTCATTTGCAGGAAAATGGATGAAACTTGAGAGCATTATGTTAAATAAGCCAAGGTCAGAAAAGTCAAGGGTTGGATGCTTTCTCTCATACATAAGCTAGAGAGAAAGAAAAGGAAAAGAAAGGTGGGGAATCTCATGAAATCAAAGGGAGATCAGTAGAGTACAGGAAGGGAGGGAAAAGGGGAAATATTGGGGAATGATATTGGCTAATATTGCCATATTGTGTGCATGTATGAATATGTAACAATGAATTGCACCATTATGTACAACAATAAAACTATGAGGGAAATAAATAAAAAGAGGCCATTGCAATTTATGCTTGAATCCCTCCAGAGGCAGGAAACTCACTTCTAACCAAGTCACGGGAACCCCTCAGCCAGGCTCTCGTAAAGAAATTCCACATACAGTGTTCCTTCCATCCAAAGAGTCTTCATTTTAACATTCCAAATGCACTGTTGACAAAGGGACCAGTGACTTGAGCAGCAGCCACTGGCAAGAGCCCGTGGTTTCCCCCAAACCGGCTATGTCCTGATGAGGCCTGCTTTTTTCTCTCTGCTTCATCCTCATCTAGTCTAGAAACTTCATCTATGAATTGATTGAATGCTGACCCTCCCCAGGGTCTGCAGGAAGTCACAGAGGAGTGGGAAAAAAATGAGGGTGCTTAATGGCCTGCAGTGCCATAAAGTTTTTAGAGCTGTGTGCTGGAATGAGCAGGTTCGGGCTGAGATGAATTATCCAGGGCTTTCATCAAAGGAAAGTCAATAAAAACCCGAAGGAGCTCGCCCCACCTCCACAGAGCGGTCATGTCACAGCGCCAGGCCAGGGCCCCGGAGGCAGCAATCCCAAGGCCTTGTTTCCCCCCACCCACGCCACCTGCTTCTTCCCGGTGCCTTCCCTTCTGAAATGTATTCGTTTCTATGGAAACGGTGTTGTTACTTGTATGGGAGGAGTTTAATGACATTCAGAAGTACCCAATCTAGTCCATTTATATAATGGTTTGAAATACACATAATGGCCTATGGAATATAGGACACGGTGACAGTTTCAGTAACTGCATACCGAGGGTGGGATAAATAGAGCAATGTAATAGTCCCCAACTCTGAGTCAAATGGACTAGGAACAACCACCATTCTTAGTAGTAAAGAGAAGCACTTCTCAACCATTATTCATGAAAGGATCTCAAAACCCTACACCAAGCCATTCTCCTCTCATCCAAGATGGACACTGGACCATGGCTCCTCTGCACTCACTAAGGTTTGACCAGGAATCAGGCTGGACAGGTACAGAGGGGAGAGTGTGTCTGTGGATGATCCCTGATGTGGAAGGGAGCAGGCATTTTGTCCAGCCATCACTTTGGCCAGCCTACTGTACTCATTGCACTGATTGAGAGGCCCCTCTTGTGTCTGTTCTTATGTCTCATTTCTGTTTGACTTAGGATTTATCAGGTTGCCAACTCTGTGCCTGGGGGTGGGGGGGCGGCGGCTAGTCAGTGGTGGAAGATGGTCCCCTAGAAGTGGACCCTAAGCAAGGAATTAAATGTGATCATTCATCTGGAGGTGCAGAGGGGACCAGAAAGGCTGTAGGGAATTGCTTCAGGAAGTGGAAGGCCACAGGGGTGTCATCCAGCTTGCTACCACTGTGGGTGGCTGAAGCCTGATCTCAGTGGGAACTCTGACAAGTGCTATAGATTACATACCTCAAAGTTAGGACACACGAGGAGTGAGGGATTTAACAGCAGCTCCTGTAGGGAATGGGTCAAGGGCTGTTAGCTCCAGGTACCGCTGGCCTGCTCCATGTGGCCTTTGCAGCCGTTGGAAGCTAGCCTGCAGGCTCTGAGGAGTTCCAGCCTACAGGATCCTGGCAGGGCTGCAATAGCCCTCTGAGTCCAATGGGGAGAGAGCATACAGTGAAAACTGAAGGCAGGGTGGTACAAGAGCCAAAGAGATGTACAGTGTATAGATGTCACACTCTTGGGACACAGAGGTGAAGAAAGCCATTTGTTCTGAATGGAGAGACAGTGGGGGACTTCTGAGAGCTCAGAGAGAGGAGCTAACCCATGAAGACATGGGACAAGGGAGGAACTTCACACACTTATATCATTTAATCCCCATCATATCCCAAGGTAGGGGTTTCATCCCATTTTTTGGATGGAGAAACTGAGATCTAGAGAGACTGGATCATTTACCTATCGACATGCAGCTGTTACAACATAAAGCAAAGAAGCAAACCCTGGTCTTCTTACCTCCACCCTGCTTCCAGGAGCTTTTGTTTTGGGTGATGAGAGTAGGGTAACATCCCCTCCTGCCATCAGGACAGACATGACTGAGACACGCTGTGTATCCCTGTCCACTTCTTCTTGGCCCAGGACTACCTCCCCATGGTGCACTGCCCACAGACCCTGTCAAGACAGTCAGGTTGTCCCTCTGATCCTGCCCCAGACGTAGGTGGGGCTAACTGTGCCTGATATTGAATGCATCATCTTGGCTTCGCTGCCCAGGGGGTACAGGGAGAAAAGGAAGCAACCTGGGTAGGGAGCCCTTCAGCCCTGTGGTCCGCTAAAGCAGGCCTTCTCTCCATCCCCGACCCCTGTGCTCATCTCCCCCAGCCTTGCCTCCAGAAGCGCAGGGGAGGAGGGACAGTGTGCACACACTTCCCCGGAGCAGCATTTCTATGGCACGTTAATAGGTTTTCTGTGAAACACAGCCTCCTCGGTCAGATAAGGCAGGGAAAGTCTAGGCGAGACCTAATTAAACAAGTCTCTCTCCTAAGGAACGTCTCGGAGACTTGAATGCACCAAGGGGCATGATGAAGCATCAGAAGCGGGAGACGGTTCACAGTTTCCCAAACTCACTTGCCTATGGAATCATTTTGCCTATAGTATTCAGTAGGCCTAGTGTTCCTTAGAATCCACTTTGGGGAATAACGGTTTAAGGCCTGAATCTGCCACTAGCTAGTGTGGGAGCTTGGTCAAATGAGAATAAATTGTGCCTGCCTTGTGGGGACAGTAAAGTAACATGGATAACATACTACTCTTTATAACATACTACTCAAAAAATTACATCATTATTGCTTTGCATGGAGCTAATCCACTCCATTGCAGAGAACAGTTCATTAAGATTCAAAACAAACAAATAAAATATGTTTTTGAACATTAGTTCTGTTCCTGAGTAGGTATGTGACCTTGACCTTAATCTCTTTTAGCCTGTATTTTCTCATCTACAAAATGGGTGTACTCTAGATGCTAGCCCTCTTTCCTCCATGTATTCTCTGTAAGGATAAAATTTGCATAATGGCTGTGCAAGGTGCTTTGGAAAAGTATAAAGTGCCATCAAACGCAAGACATTGTTATTAGTGTTGCAGGTTAATACCCTCAATTCAGTCCCATTTTTGCTGAGATCAAAACAGAAGGTGTGTTGAGGGAGGGGGTGGGATAGTGAGAGAAATAACAATGACTAATAACCTTCATCCATATTTATAGTGTTAGGAGACTTGTATGAGCATGTCACCGAGGGGAGAAACATGAATATTTCATGAATAAATGGCTAAATGCATATTAAAATGAAATGGTCAGTTAAAAGCTCCACTTCCCTGTGCCTCCAGGCTGTGCTGGAGAGGTCAGTACAGGCTCTGGGCCTGGTCTCCAGAGAGTTGGGGCTGCTAGTCAGAAGGGATGAGCTCAGCCTCCCAGTGCAGAGGAGGGTCTGTCCAGGGAGGACAGGTAAAAGGAATGCTGCCCCCAGGGGATAGCAGAACTAATGCCAGCTCCAGGTACTGGCTGAGTAGCCTTGGGCAACTTCCCATAACCATTCTGGGCCTGCATTTCTATCCTATAATGGATATGAGAAAAATCAGCCCAGACATTGTGAGATTCCAATCCAAGCTCAACTGTTTGGAAGAGGGTTTGTAATATATATATATATATATATATATATATATATATATATATATATATATATATAAAACATGTTATTTTTCATTTATCTGCTCAAAAGACACTTATTGAACATCTACTATAGGCAAATCATTGCCACCACAGACACTGATTTATCATTTATCATTGCACCTGGTTTAACCACACCCACACTCCTGAGTGGTATCTTCTATCACTCCCATTTTCCAAATAAGAAAATAGAACACGGAAAAGAAATAACTTTCCCAAAGCCATACAGCTTCTAAATTGCAGAGCCCAGGGCTACATGAAGCCAAGACTTTGAGTTCTGCACTAAATGGCCCATCCTTATCCCTTGTACTGCTGCAGAGCCAGTGGGGCACCTTGCCTGCTCTTCCTTGATTTATAAGTGCCTCACACTTCCTATCACCAGAACATCCTCCCAAGCCAAACGAGCTAGTCCTAGCATCCCCTCTTTAGCCCCGCCCCCATGCCTCTATTTGTTTTACATCTCTGCCTCCCCCCTCTTCTAAGCCTCCTCCTGGCTATCTGTCCTCATAACACAGTCATCCTAGGATTCTAATTTCCATCTCCATTCATCAAGGACTCAGCCTCCCAAGACCTTGGGCAATGCATATCACTTATCTGGGCCAGCCATCAGGTGGTGCAAAGATTGAGCACCTCCCATCCCTAAAAAGCCCTTAGAAGATGGAGCAAGGACAGATAGGGCAGTGTCAGGTTAAATACAGCCAAATCTCCCCTGCTCCTGATGGATGCCCCTGGAGCCTCCCCTTGGTGCCAACTTGATGCTCCTGGCTCTCTCTTGTCCACCACACAACATGAAGACACAGCCATCTCTGAAAATCTCTTCCCTATAGGGCAGTTTCATGTTATCTTGCCTCATTTCTTCTCCAGAGATGAGGAGATTGTTTTAAACCTGCCGCCCCACCAGTTCTGCTCCTAGCTTCCAATGCCATTAAGTTTCATTATAACAAATAAACACCACAATGACATTTATAAGTTACCACTGAGCACAGAAGCACAAATATGAAGCAGATAAACTGCATTTGATCCAAATAATTACTGCAGGCAATATTGGGCTTAGTCTGAGCTGGCAGCCGGCTACCGAGTAATTTATTAGATTGCGTAAGGCAATGTTGCACGTTGAGTTTTTTTTTATTGTGTCTTTTCCCCTCTCCGTGGCCTAAATAGGTTAGAGGAGTTTAGACAGTGCATGGCCAAACAAAGACAGACTTTGCTCAAGCAGATTAGGGCCGGGAATGTCGGCCAACTGTCCAGGAATGGCTGCTTCCCAAGCAACACCTGTGCTTGGGAGAGAAGAGAGGACTTCAGTGATTGTATTGATGCTGCCCTCCAAGAATGGTTCCCTGAACTCCCCACCCACTGGCCCAGATACAAAGAAGGGACCCCGTGGAGGAAATACATGGCAGAGGCTGGATTAAGTCCCCAGGGCACACAGCCTGGATTTCTGCTGCAGACTCTCAGCCAAAGACCCTCTCTATCAACAGGCCCCTCCATAATGCCAGGTAGCCCTAGGCAGCCCCAGACCCCAATCCCAGACCTGTCCTTCTGCAACCAATAAAAGGAAGGAAGCAATCCACCAGCCAACTCTGCAAAACAAAGCAATGAGAGCTGGCTACAAGCAGCCGCCTCCCTGCCAAACCCAAACTCATAAAGTTTGATTCAAGGGGTTACAATACCTTCTATTCAGCATCCCTCCTGCCCCATTCTCCCAGCCTTAGTAAATTACCCAATAAGCAGCAAGGACCTGTAGTTATTGTGCAGTTAAATGGTATTTGCCCAGTAAATCCTGAGCGGAGTACTAACGGTGATATACAGTAACTAATTACGGACATGAATTCTCTCCCCAAGACGCCAAGTGTTACCAAATATTGCTGCGTTTAGGGGAGGAGGTTTGAAAGCTGTTCTGTTTTCTCCAGTGAAGCCATGAGTAACTCTCCTATTAGAGAAGCTGTCGACATCTCCAGGGGCACTCCAGCTACAAAATAGAGATGTCTTGGGAGACAGGCAGGGATGGAGCCACATCTTGCAAGATGGCGGCCATTCACTGCCCCTAATCCCATGCCCTAGCAGAAGGACCTAGCCAGGCACCAGCTGGTCCTCTTTGGGTCGTCTAACAACAAATAAGTGGCTCAGCACCACAATGACTGTTGCAAAGGCCCAAGGCTCCAGCAGTGCAGGGAATGGAAGTCATTATTCACTAAGCCCAGGATGGAGCTAAGAAAGCTATTGCAGGATCCACTTCTATATGGGGTTGTGCTGGGAAAAGTATATACGGCAGCCGCACCCCAGAGAAAAACCCCAACATGGCGCCTAAGGACCTCTTCTTCCTACCTTCCTCTTTTCTGCATTGGCGGGAAAATTTCCCACCCGTGTGAACTCTCCCGTGGGCGCCAATTTCAAATCTCGCTGGCGGGGAACCTTAGCCCCAATAAGAACTAATTCCTGGGCTCCGGAGCTGATATCTGGAAGAACTTGCCAGTAAACGGGTGGCCTGCCATTTATCTAAGCCCTACCATCTCCCCCTTAGTTCTATATAAGCACACAGCCTTTTGCAATAAAATTGGAATTCTCCCGGCGAAGTGTCTTTGCATGGGGAATTCTTTCAGGTTGCACAGGGTAGGGTTAAAAATGGTAATCCATCAGCCTGAGTGCAGATGATTTTTGCCCTAAATTATTATTCACAGAGCTGTTCTCAGCCCCAAAGGGCACCTCAGGAGTATTGAAGATTTCTATGGTCTACAGGTAGGGCAGGGGCCGTACATGGAGGTCATGAAACAGATGTCCCATCAGCTTCATATCTGTTTCTGGAGCACAGTGGGGTAGCCTTGGGCAACTTCCTATAACTTCTGTTAGGGGCACAGAAGTCAGTCTTCTGCTTTCTAAAGAGGAAGCACACTGATCAAACACCCTCTGCTGAATACTCTTGTATAAATAAAGGCCAGAACTGGAATCCAGTGGTTGAAATCCTAGATCCAGTACACACTATGACCTTGATTAGGTTACTTAATATCTTTGAGCTTCCATTTTCTTATACATTAAATAGGAATGGTCCTGTTTTAAAGGATTGTGCTAAAAATGGCTAGCTGAAGTTGGGGCTACCCCTCCCTCCAAAAAGCTCTATCCCTGCCAATTTCATCCTTCCTATGGCCAATTTATCTTCTGAGATGCCTGGGCTCAGAGACCCAAGCTGAGCCTCCTAGAAAGGAAGAAAACCTCACCTCCTAGGCATTCCCCTGGAGACTGCATACCTCCTCTCCCTTTTCTCAACTGCTTCCAGCCCAAAATCTCTCCTTCATCAACATTTCCACTTCAAACGCTCAGGAAGAGTGGACGGTCATTGCAAGTGAGCTTTGTTCTCTTTGCTGCTGCATTTTCAGGTTGCTACAAATAACTGAGCCTTTTCCAGGGCCCCTACTAGGTAGTGATAAAAGAGGCAGAGGGAGATGGAAGAGGGCTGAATCAGGAGGGTAGACTTATGGTGGGACATTAGGCTTTGAGCCTAAGCTCTTCAAGACTCCACATCGGGTTGATGATGGAAACTCTCCACAGGGTGCTGTGAGGGTGGATTAAGTAAAAGAATGTATGTGAAGTGCTTTGTGAGGTATAAAGTGTATACAAGAGTTAGTTGTGGTTAATATCCCAAACCAACCAGAAGACTGGGCCCAGGATCCCAGGGCAACGAGAAGAAGAATCACTTTTTTAATTAGGACACATATATAGTCAGCTCTCAATTATCTGTTGGCAAATTGTCCCCATTCCTGGCAAATGCTATCACCAAGATTGCTTAATGAAGTCCTCTGTTAACATTTCACAGCTTCTTATTTTGCTCTTATTTGCATGAGGCCCAAAGGGAATGAAAGTCCTTTAAAGGCAAAAATCAGTTAAGATCCCCATCCCTTCCTAGGAAAGGTGTGAGCCAGAAAGGCATAAGCCTGCATGAGCTCTGGACCAGTATCAAAGGTGATGTTCTTCACCAGCTGAGTAGGACACAGGGAGGGAGCTCCATCATTGGGGTGTGTGTGTGTGTGTGTGTGTGTGTGTGTGTGTGTGTGCTTTAAGTATTAAAATTTCCCAGAACATCAAACACATCCATATTCAAACATGAATAGCAAAATGCATTTTAAAGTGAAAAATAAATGTTACTTAGGATTATTCATTATTTGGGATTGTCCATCATTTGGATTATTCACACCCTTGCTCCTCTCCATTAGCAAAGATAATTAAGAGTTGATTGTATTTAGTCTCCAAGAGGGGAGAGATTCAGGACATTGCACAGAGATTATTTACTTCCAATTGGGAATAATTCCTACAGCCACAAGAAGACTCCTCTCTGAGCACCAGATTTATGCTGTGATTCTCAATTTAGGCTTAGTGAGGGGGACCAAAATACCTTGTTCTTAAGTCCAGCCTGCCTCAGCCACACAGTGTCACAGGGTGCTGGGCTTACATTCATTCATGTCGATAAGACATAACCATCTTGCCCTTCATGGAGCACCTGCAGACCCTCAAAATCACACTGCACCTTCTGAACCTCTGAGCACTGCATAGAGAGACCTTGGTATACACTGTAGGGAGCCAGGGGCAGGATCAGTCCCTGGGGTCTACCTCAGCTCTGCCTCTACCCATTTTATACATTGGGGTTCCACGTGGGATTTCCATGACAAAAGAGTTGCATAAACTTAAAAGAAGGTGAAAACTGCTAACTGTGGTCCAGAGCCTTCACTGAGCAGATAGAAAAACCAAGCACACTCAGGAAGAGAGAGCAGCTTGATCAAGGCCACAAGGTTCTCAAGGTCAAGAACCAAAGCAAGAAAGAACCCAGCTCCTGAGTCCCATGCTGTTTGCATACAAGGATGCTTCTCAGATATGATTCAGAAACCATCTGCAGTGTGATTTCAGAAGGAAGCTGTTAAATAGATTCCTCACCCCAGCACAGACCCACTATCTTAGAACCTCTGAGCTGGAGTCCAGGAAGGTGTATTTTTAGCCATTTCTATCAGTGATTCTTACATATGGGGAAGTTTTAGAACCACTCTGACTGACAACAGCACAAATGGATTATTTTAAAATATTTGCTTTTAAAAAAATAATATTTAGGAAATGAATTTTCCCCTAAAAAGCCAAGAGTCCTTGAGACTTTTTATTTATTTATTTATTTATTTTGCTTTTATTATTTTTCCCTCCAATAAGACTTTGGATAAGTTAGAATGCAAAGCACTCAGGTTGGGAGGAAGGGGTCTGACAGATTAACTAATAGTCTAGACCCTAAATTTTATGAAAATGGAATCTGTGCCTCAGGGAGGGGTAGAATCAGGCCCAAGGACACACAACTAAGTGACAGCAGAGGCTGCATCACACTGGTGCCTTCTGGGTCTGGGTACTCATGGCAAGGACCCGTTTTTGCATATCTGTACTGTAGCCTTTAGAAAAGGAAGCAAGAGAGGCATCATGGGATCAGCCAATCCACAGCCCAGTCTCCAGCCTGTCTCAGTGGTGCCCAAGCTTATGTCCTCTAAGAGGCTACTGTGGGCGTGCTTTCTGCACACCGTCAAGCCTTCACTGCCCTCTGGGACTAATGACACACAGTTCTATCACTGCTCCTTAGTCCCACTTCCTCCCCTGCTTCTCCCTAGCCTTCCTCTGGGGATGGTTCCCATAAGTGCATATTCCAAACCAGAAATCACAAGGACCTGAGATGCAAATACAGGAACATGGCCTGAGTCCCTTGACCACGCAGCAACAGGCCTGAGATACAACCAGGGCCCCCGCTTCATGGGCTGCAGAGTGTCTCCCTTCTGCACCCTCCTGCCCCCACCGTGTACACTTACTGCTCTACCTGTCCCCCGTCCACCGCTGGGTGACCTCAAGCAAGGATGGATGGATGGGCTCCCTTACAAGCACCAAAGAGTCGGTATTTCCAGCAGCACTTATCAGTGTCTTCTTGGCATCCAGACCTTGGCTAGATCGATAGAGGAGCCCCTCTCCATGCCACTAATGAGCACAGGGCAGGCACTGGCCGGGGCTGCAAGGCTGATAATCAGTAGGCAAAGGATTTATAGTGACTTTGGACTCACCCTGCCTTAGCCAGCCCGATTGCTCTTCATTAAAGACCCAGGCTGTCCAGGACGACCTTGGTGGATTGTATACGCTAAGAGAAAAGTGAGACTGGAAGAATCACAAGCTACCTGGGCTGTCCCAGCTCAGGCAAGGAAGAAGGGTGAAAGAATGGGCCCCTTGCACATTCTGCCCCTCGTCCAGACCTGGGAAGAGGGGTCCAACTCTCCTATATAAGCCCAAACAAAATTTTAGTCATTTTTGGAACATTTGTGATATTGGCAAGCTTCTCCTCACTTGGGCATCAATCAAGTCACCAGTAGGGTTGAAGGTATTCCCAAGTCAACAAAGGGCTAAGAGAGACTATGGTGAGAAGGTTCCATTTTCTACTCTTGCTTGGTTCTTCTGGCTTTTCTATTTATAATTCCCATCCCAGACCTAAGGATTAAGCTAGATGACCTCCTAACATCCCAACAGAGTTCAAACCCTGTGCAAATTTTGACAAGAGTTAGATGTTCCACCACAGGCAGCTGGTTCTAACAACCCAAGCCTAATGTAATAAATGTGACCCTCTTAGGTAGTCACATAAATGTCTATAACTTTGGTGTTTGGAAATGAAGTTTCAGATAAATACCAGATGAGAAGCCGTAGAAACACTTCTCCTATGCCTGGTCCTGGGTGAGTACTCAGTAAGTGTGAGGTATTCACACCTTCTCCCAGCTGCAGACCCAGAGCCCCAGCTACATCCAGGGTGTCCCCAGCTACAACCAGTCACTTAAGTGACTCCAAGCTCCCCTCCAATGACACACCAAGAACTGAGCTCACTGTCTCACCTGAAACCAGCTTTCCTTTTCTGTGTGATGGGCAAGGCAGGGGGTAAGCAGGGGTTGAATCCGGGGGTGCTCTACATCTCCAGCCCTTTTTATAATTTTATTTTGAGACAGGGTCTCACTTAATCTTATAATTCCAATCCTCCTGCCTCAGCCTCCCGAGTTGCTGGGATTACAGGTGTGTGCCACCGTGCCTGAGTGAAGACAACTTTCCTTCTAAGAGCACATGGCTCCCCCATCATCCCACACTGAAAGCCAGGACCTAGAAACCCATAAGTGTCTGTCTCCCTCATCCCCTATAGAGTATTATCAATTCTGTCTCCAAATGGCTCCAAATGGTCCTAAGCCCATTTTCTTCTTTCCACTGATGTGCCCTTATGACAGGCTAAAGCTGCTCATCAGTCTTCCTGTCTTCAGACCTACCCGCCGCCCATCCTCCTCACTGTCACTATTCTGATCTTCTGAAAACTCAGGTCTGAGCATGTTGGTCCAAAACCTTTGATGACTTCTCATTAAATTCAAGCTTCTTAGCATGCACGTGAGGGACCATGCAGTCAAATCCCCCATGCCCACCTAGATTACACCCTTTTAAATACATCCCCACACACAGCCCATGCACCAGTCACACCACGTTTGTAATAATAGTGACAGTTGCATGGAAGGCAGGAAGGGCTTTGTGCTCTTTACAACAAATGTCCTATTCCATTTTAACAAACAACCCAACAAATAGTGTCTGCCACCCCAGTGGGGAAATTGAAGCTTAGAGGGACTAAGCAGCTTTTCCAGGGGTGCACAGCTATAATGACAGTACCAGAGGTCAACTCCGACCCCCACACTTTGCTTAAGTTGCTTTCCATTCTGGCGAACATTCCTTGCCTCCTCCATCCTGCTTACCCTGCAGCCCACTTAAGAAGCTAGCCCACTGTGACTCCTCCCTGGGGACTGTGTTTACCTTGCTTTTGCCTTTGATCCCAGCTCGTTGTGCTTATATCTGCTTTTTCCAGGTTCTAAGCCCTGATCAGCAGAAAGCATAGCTATCTCTCTTCTGCACCCTGTACCCAGGCCAGGGTCTCAGAGTTGGCCCCCACTCCTGCCTGAGGCCACTAGAGCATGCCTAGGGTTGGCACAATCCCTGGCATCCCTTAGACCATCCATAAAAATCAGATTTATTAATTATATGTCAATCAGTGGGCTAGTGCATTCCCATCACTACCAATCCTGTGCCCCTGTGTTACAACAGGGCATTCTGGAAATCTAAAGCTCACTTCCCTACATCAAGAGCTGGCCCAGTGCTGAGCAGCAGAAAAAAGCAGAAGTCAAGACTTGGGCTAACAGGAAGGATCTGAGCCATCCTGCCGTGTCCCTCCCTGCCCCACCTAGCAGCATTCTGATATCCTCAGGGCTGCTGAGCTGGCTCTTTCTTTTACCCTTCCTTCCATTTGCTTGCTCCTCTGGACAAGGATGGTTTTCTTTAAGCTCATAAGAGGCAATTTGCTTCATGCTCAGGCTGGGAGAAAGCTGGTGATAAATATCCCCAGTACGAGTACTCGTAAGCCTTCCCCAATTGGTCACTAATAAGAGAGCAGACAGTGATATCTTAGCCCTTTCTGCATGGCTGATCTGCCTCTGCAGGAGACAGAGGCCAGCTGGGACAGGCTACGGTGGAGCCACAGAGGCCCCCACACTCAGATCTCTCACCTGCACCACTGGATAGGAAGAAGTAGATGTCTGATTGGTCCTATTTCTGATTTGCAAAGACTCCATTCTCAGCTGGATCCAGGACCCCTCATGACAGGTGCTGCTCTAGTCCCAGTTTTAACATTCCCAGGCTCAGAAGAAACTCATGGATTATTATGCAAGAACAACCCTTCACTAGGCTCATTCCACCTGCCAGGATCATTTACACACAAAGCCTATCAACCTCACAGCAGATTTGCCAAGTAGGTGTGCCATCCTTATTTTGCAGATGAGGAAACTTAAGGCTTAGAGAGGGTGAAGAGCTTTCCCCAGTTCACACTGATAGTGACAGGGTCAGAGTTTCTTCCCAGGCAAGACTGACCCTGTGTTTTTTCCTACTCTCCAGGACTCAGACCCTGGCAGGTGACCCATTGGTCAGGTACTCCAAGTGGGCAGCTAAGGGTGGGTATTCATCACTCATACTTCTACCTGCACCACAGTGACATTACTCCTCCATCCCCTTCCCCATATCATAATTCCTCCTCCTCAGAGCTTCTCTGCCACCCCCTTCCCAAATTTCCACACTTGAAGTAAGCCCCTCTTAAACACCAAAATATCTTGATATGATATCTTCATCAAACTGATCATTTGATCCCTTTTAGTCCAGTGACCTGGGATCAAGTGTGACCATCCAAAGACTCTAAGTTTCACTGGATGTCCTGAGAGTTGAGACCAGAGTAGCAGGATTTCAGCTGGGCTGCCCCAGCTCACAGCCAGGAGGGTGGGCATGCACATGTGTTTGCAAAAGACAGGCTCCTTAGAAGCAAAGGCACACATCCTGTGACTCAGACATTCTGTCCACGTCTAACTAAGGACATCGTTCATCTCCCCTCAACCTGCTTCTGAGATAAAGTCCAGGCCTAAGTGGCTAGTCTGAGAAGGGGTAGAGTGGATACACCCTTGCACCAGCCCCCACGGCCTCCCAGCTGACCTCCAAGCATGGATCAAAAGAGGGAGATTGTAATGAAACAGAGGGGCATGCAGCACCCCTCCTCCCCCATAAGACTCAGTGCAGAGCATGTTCCAAGGCTCTAGCTCCTCTGTCACACAAACCACCCCATGTTTTTACATTCATCTGTGCTGAGCTTGCCCTACCACTGTGCAGCCATAATACAAAGACGTTTGCCTATGGAGTGACAACAGACTTGGAACACTGGAGGACCAGAACACACCCTCAGAAGCCTGGGGACTGACAGTTGTGGGTGGCAGGGATGAGTGAGTACCAGGGCTCTAGGAGTCCAGATCGAGAAGACCCCAATCACCACGGACTTAGTGATGCTGGCTGTTTTCCTACATGCTCTGCAGACACAGAGACCATAGCACCATGAACTCCAGGGTCTTAAAGACCACGCAGACCACTGTCCCCTCAGAGCTCCCAGATGGCCCTCATGGCACAGTGAGGCCTAGCCTGTGCAGAGAGAGAGGGTTTCAGGGAGGTAGAAAGGTTCAATAGAGCTGGGAGTGAGGCCAGGAGAAGAAGAGGAAGTGGGGAGGGAAGGGCCAAGATCCACAAAGGCTTGGGCACAGTCACCTTGCTTCCTCAGCTAGCATTTCTGCTCCAGAAAAAAAAAAATTCTCCCAGAAATTCTAAACCAGAGGCTTTCCTACATTCTATAAGAAAAAGTCTGGCTGGGAAAGGGGTGGAGCCCAGAAGCCCGTTCCATCAGTCTCTCAAACACACCTGGGTGCGCAGGCACCACGGCAGCCGGGCCCCAGTGTGGGCTAGGAATCCGTCACTCTGCATGAGCCGGCCTTCGTAACCTCAGCCTCCCATGTCCACACAGCTCCTCCCTCCCCAGGAAATAATTGGGGATCTCAGGGGCTGGGGGAAGAGGTATGTGAGCTCTTCATGAAGTCTTCAGCTTTTTAAGTGTTCTGCTGCAAGACATCGGAGACCGCCGGACCCAGAGTGGTGGTTTTTCCATGCTGTCTTGAGCTGTCAGTCCCCCAAAGAGGCCAGGGAGGGGGTGCAGTCTAGGCCAGAAGCTTGGGGGCTGATGGAGATGAAGGAGGCAGTGAGGAGGGAGATCTACGGGGACATGGAGAAAAGCATCTGGAGGAGTCCTGAGGAGGGAGAAGCTGTGATGTCCTGCTTCTGCTCTGCCCTGAGCAGAGGACAGAGGGCTGGGGAACATCTGCAGGACGAGGGGGACGGGGGTGAGGGAGGCAGGCAACAAGCTGAGCTGAGAGAGAGGCAGCAAGGACACCGACAGCCTGCCCCCAACCCCGCCCCAAGACCAGAGCCCCCTGAGGACCACCTGATGCCCAGCTCCCTGTCCCTCTCCCTGGGCCAGTCTGCACCTGTCTCTTCCAACACCACCTGTCGCCACTGCTGCCCCACTTCCTCCCACTGGCTACTCACTAGCACCCACTGCCACTAGCACCCACCAACTCAGCACCTCTGCATGGGTGCACATGTGGCCCCATAAGATGCTCCCGATTGAGCGCACCCTCCTTTTAAGCCTTCTTAGTCACGCCTGTTAGCCCGGCCACCTCCTCCTGCTCCTGGTTCCTGCCAACCTGGGTTAGAAAGAACTGCACAGGAGGGCCCCTCAGACTTAGATTCCAAACTCTCCACCCCTCCACCTCTCCTCTCAAGCCCAGCAGCCCTCACCTCCTTACCATGGTGTTAGAAAAGTCCAGGGGGGAGGCCTAGGGTTGTGGCTCAGTGGTAGAGTGCTCGCCTAGCATGCACGAGGCACTGGGTTCGATCCTCAGCGCCACATAAATGTAAAATAAAGATATTGTGTCCATCTAAAACTTAAAGAATAAATATTTAAAAAAAGAAAATAGAAAAGTCCAGGGGGCTCCTTGGTAAAGGGCTCCCTCGGCCTGCCCAGGCCACAGCAGCCTGAGCATGCAGGGGATGCACACAGGGTGAGGCAGTCACCTCGGGGTTCTGACATGGCTTCATCTCAGAGTCCCTGGGTCCCCTGTTTGGCAGGACCACTCCCTTGCAGGAACAGGACCCCTCCTTGCAGTGAGCAGAACATTTTTCTGCAGAGACTGAACCCACCAAATGTGGAAGAGTTCAAGAGCGTTCCCATCCAGGCCCCTCCACCACCCTGCACAGGACACACTCACACAGCCTCTCTCGACAAATGGAAGCCAACGCAACACTGGCCAGACCAGGAACCAAGCTGGCCCTCCATGGCCCAGGGGATACCCCCAACTCTGCCAAGGCTAGCAGCCCTCTAGCAGCTACGTGGGCCTGTTGCCCACCCCTCCCCTCCCACCAACAAAGCTTGGCTCACAGCTGCCCTCATGCTTCAACATTTGTGCTTGTCCACCCCAAATGCCAGCCTTGAGAGCCACCTGAAAACACCTGAGAACCAAACCGTGGTCTGCCTGCAAACAGGAGCAGCTGTTTGCCTGAGTGAAACATCAGCTCCTCAAAGAGCCATTGACACTAATTGAAAGTCCACCTCGCCCTCCCCTCTAGTGTCAAAAGGGATTCATCTATTGTCCTGGGTCACGCCTCCCACCCACACCCACTCTCCCATGGAAGTCAGCAGCCCTGGCCTGATGTTCAAGACAGAGGTCAGCTTTCTGAGAAGAAGAAGAACATTCCTGATGAAAAAGGGCCATTTCCACTGAGCACTATTGTGAGCCAGGCCCTGAGCCCAATGGCCCAGATGTGTACTCTTTCTTAATCTCCAGAGTGACTTTCTGATGGCGGGTGGTATTGTCCCCATTATGGATAGGAAAACTGAGGCTTATCAAATCAGTGGACATTCCAGGTTTCAACCCCAGATCATTCTGGAATCCCTGGCCCCACTCATTACCATAACACTCCTCGTCCATCCCAAAAGGCTGCCCAGTCCACAGGGTGAAGGGAGAGAAGGATTCTTTGGGCTGATGTGGTTGTGAGGGACGGGGTGATCAGAGCACCCAGAGGCCCACATTCACACTCTCATGTGAAGCTTCCCTGGCTAGGCGGTCAGCTCTCACCCACCCAGAGAATCATGCCCATAGGACATTATGCCCAGGGAAGTCAGTCCACATCCTCCTCTAGCACTGGCCTAGGGCTTAAGGCGGTTCTGTGAGTTCCTGGAGTCTGGGACTGCATAGTAAAGTGTATAAGATCCAAATAAGGACCTTAGGACACGGCTCTGAAACAAGACTTCTGGGGCCGATGTCCTTTCTAAGAACAAATTGTGTGAATTTGCCATTCTGCCAGAACGTGGGCCCCAGACAACCTCATCTTCACATGAGTCTAATTCAGTACCCACATCAGAGGACTCGAGAGAATTCAATAAAATAATCATGAAAAGCTCTTATTATGTGCTTGACCTTCAATAAAAGTTAGCTATTATAAATTTTATAACAATGGAAATATGACTTATAATATTTCCTGACTTATGAGGGGATTGTGTCTCAATAAACCCTTCATAAGTTAAAAATATCACAAGTTGAAAATGCACGTAATAGACCTAACACAACAACAATCATATCCTGCATCGAGGAAGGCTGCAGAGAGTGGTCCCTCCCTCAACTCACACTCGGGTGAGTGACAGGAGGCTGTTGCTGGCTGCTCTGCCTACCATCGCAAGAGATAGCAGTGCCCTGTATTGCTCGCCTAGGAAAAGATCAAATCCAAAATTTGCTGTGTACTTTCACTTCCACACCCTCATGAAGTTATAACTTGTGAACTGTCTGTATATAATTATAGAATATGTATATTATTTATAGAATTATGTTTTATGATCATTATATAAGTAGTAGTTATTTGTACAATAATAAGTAACACCCATTACACATCCTTTCTTTTATACTTCCTGGTGGTGACCAGTTCTATAATTCACCCTCAACCCCAGCTCGGTCTTATTGACCCCCAGCTGGGAGGCAGACCACATAAGAACCAGGAAAACGTCTTCACTCCAGAGATCCTCCACCTCCCTTAGATGGTCTGGGAGGCTGCCTGGTTGGTGGGGTGAATACTAGCTTGAGAATCAAAATCCAGGTTTTGGGTCATTAATTCAATATCCAGTGGGTATGGATATGGGATAGTGGATAGTTTGGGATAGTGGATATGGACTCTTGGGTTTGAGTTACACCCAGGTTACTCATGTGACCTTGGGCAGGTCCTTCATTTCCATGAGCCTCATGTGTCAATCAGTTTTTCATCACTATGACAACTAGCTGAGATGATCAATTTACAAAAAGAAAAGTTTTATAAAAAGAAGATATTTTGGCACACAAATTCATATTATTTAATTTATTTTGGCACACAATTTGGGGAGGTTCCAGGGCATGATCCAGCAGATCCAGTACTTTTAGGCTGCTGGAGGGGCACTGGAAGGCAATGGCAGAGCACATATGGCAGAGCAAAGCCGCTCACCCACTAGCTGTGAAACCAAGACATAGGAAGGGATCAGGGTCCCACAATTCCTTTCAAGGATGCACCGTCAATGACCTAAAAACCTTCTCCCAGTCCTACCTCTTAAAATTCCCACTACCACCCAACACCTGGGCCTTTAACACCTAGGCTTTTGGGAAACACTTAAGGTCCAAACTCCAGAGCTCAGTTCATCTGTAAAATGTGGGTGACAATGGCCATCACACTTTGCAGGTGCAGTCTGTGCATGCAAACCCTGGACCTGGCCACCAGTGGGTCACACATAAATAACTCAGTGGTTTTTTATTTTTGTTTTTGTTTTTGCTGTAAAGCCTGACTCCTTGAGACTCTGGCCCTTCCCCTTTATCTTTCACTTTTCTCATTCTGTGTGGTGTGCTCAGCACAGTAACTGCTTGGTCAGTAGTTGATAATGCAAAACCAATTTTCCCACAGTGATGACTGATCTCAGCTACAAACTAGGATCGGTAAGCCACAAGCACACAGGCATGTTCAACAGATAGGCATGCCATGTTCTCACTCAGAGCCAGGCTCTGGGGACAGAGGTGGAAAGATAGCTGTGACCTCTGACCTCAAGTGAAAAACACTGTTCCTTCATTTTGTTTCTTCAGCATCAGATATAGTAGGTGCTCAACAAACGTATGGAGAAATTCAAGGAGATGAAGGGGAGGGGAAAGGGGGAAGTGGGAAGGAAGGGAGAAAAGAGACAGCGATCCCTCTGGGTAACAGCCCAGTTTCCTGGGAACAGAACAGGGTCTTGGATGATGGGCAGGGCTGCTTAGGAAGGGTCAGGTGAGGAGGAGGTACATCCCAGGATGATGGAACAGAAAGGACATGAGCAGGTCGCATAAGTGAGCAACCGCATAGGGTGCTGTGGACCACACAGAGGGAAGGGGAGTCAGTCTGTGGAGAAGCATGTGACCCAGGACAGAAGGTGACATGTTGTTCCGCAGACAGTGCACAGCCATGAGAGGTGGCAGAGAGAGCTGACTTAAGAAGGAAGATCCAGGGTGACACGTGCAATAGGGGGTGGGGGTGAGGAAGCCTCGGGGTGTGTCGAAAGAATCCAGGGGGTGGCAATGAGGGCACGGGCTTTGGGTTGTAGCAGAGGAAATGGAGACAAAAGGATGAGCCCGAGAGAGCTGCGGAGGACATCTGGGCCAGACTCTGAAATGGTGACAGATGGAAAATGGTGCCGGAAGGCTGGCAATGCAGCTCAGGGGCGGAGAACTGACTAGCACGCAAGGCCCTGGTCCCTTCCCCAGATCACGGAATTAAAAAGAGAGAGGCAGGACAACGGAGGTGGCACTGACTGCCAGGCTTCTCCTCATTGTCATCGGGCAGAATGGGACCCTGAGGTGGCAACCTGGGGTGCAGGTGCTGGGCGTGTTGAGGCTACACTGAGGGCAGGAGCTCCGTGGCTCAGCGCCTGCTCCGCGCTCACTCACTCCAATGGCCCAGGTCCCATGACGAGGCTCCAGGCCCATCACCTATTTCCCACGAGAGGACAGGGCTCCTGCCTCACAGCGGGTGTCAGTCAAGGTGCGCAGAATACGCATGTGCTGGAGGAGTGGCCGTCCACTCAAGATCATCTCCAGGAGGTTAGAGAAAATGATTCCAGGCCCATCACATTTCACTGCATTGGAGTAGAAGATCCTATGGGGAAAAGAAAGCAGGGAGCAAGGGACCGGGAAAGAGCATTCTTTGGGCAATGACACCCATCCATGGCTTGAGACTGTGCTCCCAGGAGCCCTCGGCAAGGAAGACCTCAAGATCTGTCGCACAGGTGAGGAGAGTGGGCCCGTCCCTCCACTCCTCTCCTCCACAGCACCCCATCTCTCATCTACTCCACATAATCAATAGCAATATAAGATCCATGAGGGGCTGGGGGTGTGGCTCATGGCAGGGTGCTTGCCTAGCCTGGGCACAGCCCTGGGTTTGGTCGCAATACTGTAAAAACAACCCCCAAAATCTGAAAAAGCATCTCAGGTTTCAGAGAAAACAAAGGTATTTTTAGTGGCTTAACATACTGCACAAAAATTAAAATTGGACTGGAAAGGAAGACTGTCAATTAGAGTACTCATCACTAACCCCCCTAAGATAATAAATAACTTTGCATGTCCCCTTGGTGTTTTCTGAGATGATCCTGTGTCTCCATCTCCCCCAGGAACATTCTTTCCATAGAAAATTCCAACAGGTCCAAAGAGACAGAGTGTGAGCACTGCAGCCTTCAGGGGACTTTGGGGCTCCATGCCCTAGAGCCCTCTCAGACCCTCTGGTGAGCCACTCAGGACCCTCTCTACTCTGCGCAACCCTGGGCAGTTCTTCAGAAGCATCTTGTGCCTGCCCCCAAATCCTGGTCCTGAGACACCATCCAGGGGACTTTGACCATGCAGAGTCCACCACCTGCCCCCACCCCCACCGCATCCATTGAGCTAGAAGGCATTGAAGACAGCCCTGTGCTGAGCTCCAGAGCCCGGTCTCCATGGTGACAGTCCAGGACTCACCCTTGCTCTGGGGATCCCTCCTGCACCCCTAACTCCCCAGATGTCCTCACCCAACCCCTCCTGCTCCCTCCAAACAGAAGCAGGCTGGAGGGGCGGAGGGCGAATGGGACAATTATCTGTATCTAATAAGGGACATTTGGGAGGACTCAGGCACCACTTTATTTAGGGACTTCTCATTACAGCCCCTTCAGCTCTAGGCTGACAACCTGATAATTCTCTCTGATAGCACAATATTTGGCGGCTACCATGGCTGCCTTGACATTGTCCTTCTTCCAGGAAAGATTTTGAGATAAAAGAATGAGCTGTGAAATCACCAATACAGCAGGGAAAAAAGGGCCTGGGGGAAGGCGTTCTCCCCCGCCCTCCTCCCCTCCTTCTCCCCCCTCCCTCCTCCTCCCCCTCCTCCCCTCCCTCCTGCTCCTCCTCTCCCCCCTCTTCCCCTCCCTCCTCCTCCATCTTCCTTCCCTCCTCCCTCTCCTGCCCCTTACTCCCCTCCTGCCCCTCACTCCCCTCCTCAGCTCCTTCTCCAAACTCCCCCTCCTCTTCCCCTTTCTCCTCTCTCATCTCTTCCCTCCTTTTCTGTTTGGTGCCAAAAACAGTCTAATTACAACAGAAAACTTGAAGAGACAGAGAGAGAAATCCACCACACAACTGATTAAAATGTCCTATGAAATCTAATTTGTAAAGCTCAAATCAGAATAAGAAGTGTTACTCCCACAATTCAAGACCAATTTGATTTTTAATGAGACTCCTCAGAGCCGTGCCAGGATCTCATCAGGCTGTGAACCCCACTACCTGCCTGCCTGCCTGCCGCACGCTCTCTGGTGTGGAGCTGCACCTCTGCTGTGGGGCAGGGGCCTCCACCACACCCTCTGCTGCCACCACCAGCCTCCCTGAGGCCACCTGCTGCTGAGAGCTGAGCCCTATGTGTGGTCTGGGCCTGGGGCTAGGCCCTTCCAAGAGCAGCAGCTAGTGTCCAAGACCCCTGTGGTGCCAGGTGGGAGAGGAGAGGCTGCACCGGCTTCGGTTCCTCTTGGTCATTTATATCTGCAGGGTAGTGGGTAGAGGAAAATTGAGGGCTCAGAACTCAGATGGACCCTAGCCCAACCACCATTCGTTAGCTGTGTGACCTTGGGCAGTCTGCCATGCCTCTCTGATCCCAGTTTCTTTGTCATAAATTGGGGATATTTCTGCCCTGAAATATATTAAATGAACCACAGGAGAAGGAGAAGGGGGTGTGTAAATATAGATCACACTGTGTGCCAGATGTTCAGTGACTTGGTTTCATGTTGTGGTCAATTGTAAGTGCCCAGGGAACACAGACCATGTAAACTCCCTTCTTTAACAACTCATTCTAGGACCAGGCTTAGGGAGCTGCATCAGCATATCTCAGTAGAAAAGAACGCGGTCTATAGGGTCGGAAGACTTGCATTCACAACCTTCACCTGCCACTAGATGATCCCTAGGCACTCCAGTTAACCCCAAAGCCCTCCTCTGCCCACTCCCTGCAGAGTCAGGTGGGTGGTGCTCAGATGAGTGTGGCAGGCAGGGCAGGGACCAGTGTTGATGCGTGATCGAGCAGCACAGCTTCTGTTACTTCTCACCTCCCTCTCTCTAGCTTTCGCATCTGGAAAATGGGCATAAAAATAGTGCCTACTATTTTTAGTATTTACTGTTTCTTTGTTGTAAGAATGAAAATATGAGTGAGCTAATATCTGAAAACCTCAGAACAGAGCCTGCATCTTGTACGCGTGGCCGTGTGTTTGTTTAGTAAAATATGAACTGAGAGCTGTGTTGGCTTTGGTCACCTTGTTTTGAGGTGTGGATGGGAGACACCGGCTCCTCTGGTGATTTTTCCCTAAGCAGGAGGAAGGCTGGGCAGGTCCCTGCAGCACAGGAAAAGGCCAGAGAATGTGGTGAGCCCTGGCCACCAGCTCCCTCCAGTGCACCTTTGCCCACACTGCACCACCACCTGCCCCTCTGGTTCACTAGAACAAGAGTAAGAGAATCCAAACCACAATCTGATTTATTGGACCCTCGGGTTGAACTAAAACCACATCATTCGCCAAGTAAGTGGGGACAGGTAGGAATTCAAACAAGGAAAAGTGGGAGTGGCCAG
This sequence comes from Urocitellus parryii, assembly GCF_045843805.1. NCBI lineage: Eukaryota > Metazoa > Chordata > Mammalia > Rodentia > Sciuridae > Urocitellus > Urocitellus parryii. The sequence continues at coordinate 240,957 of NW_027551871.1, forward strand.
CCCCAGCATGTGGGAGTGGGTGGCCTCTTGGGGAGCTGGAGTGTGGCAGACCCCCAATGCCAGGGATAGGCATTGATGAGCAGAGGGGCTCGAGTTTGGAGCCAGTTCCTGAAAGAAGGGGACAAAGCTAAGGGTAGGAAGGGAGGCACCTGGGGAGGCCTGGTCTCCGGGGCCAGCCTCAGCTCTGCTTCCAGCACTGTAGGGGAACCCTCCAGGTCTGACCACAGTGCTTGTCTCCTTCCTAGGCCAAGTCTACTCCTTCAGCCAGCAACCCCAGGACCAGGTGGTGGTATCCGGACAGCCAGTGACGTTGCTGTGCGCCATCCCAGAATACGATGGCTTCGTTCTGTGGATGAAAGACGGCTTGGCTCTGGGTGTAGGCAGAGACCTCTCAAGTGAGTACCTTCAGACCCCTAGGCAGGCCCAGCCGGGCCACTGCCCCACCCACCGTCCACTCCCCTAGGGAATGCTCATCTTCCATCACAGGCATGGCAGGTCAAACCTCCCACGGCCACTGTAGCTCCTGGGCAGAGCCAGGCTAGGCAAGGCTGGGGTCTAGACTCCCTAGGAGTTCCAGGGTCTCTGGCTGCCAGTGATGAACTACCCTCCATCCTCAGGCTCCTCCTGAGCCTAGCCCACTGTTGCCCTGGAGAATCTAATCCCAAGTCAAGCACATGAAATCTGATTTCCAGAAATTAAGTGCTCTAGTTTCTTGGCCCAAGATATAGTCCCCATTTTTCAAAGCATAACCTGGCTTCCCACCCAATTAAGAAAGCTAAGTGAACTAAAAAGTCATAAAGAAACCTAAGTTGGTCTTAGAGATCATCTTATGATGGGGACAGAAAACAGGAAGGTTTTTGTTGTTGTTTTGGTACTGGGCATTTAACTCAGGTGGCAGACCTGAGTACCACTGAGCCACACCTCCAGCCCTTTTTATGTTTGATTTTGAGACAGGGTCAATTTGCCCAGGCTGGCCTTAAATTTGTTAAATTTGTTATCTCAGCCTCCTAAATCACTGGGATTAAGAACACGCACCACCACACCCAACTTAGACAGGAAGGTTTTACAATGAATGCCAAACCTTGTTGGGCCCTGTAGGCTGGTGCCCCCACGCTGAGCTCCAGGGTTCCTGCAGCTGCTGGCCCATGAACTCCCTGATTGATGTCTGTGTTGTGTCATTTGCTGACTATTGTGAGTGGCTACCTGTAAACCCATCCAAACCCCTTTCCAACCCACCTCTCCCCAGCAGAGAAAGAATGGAGTCATCCTCCCGCTCACTCCCCCCTTAGCCATTGTTATTCTGCCCCAGGGTGGATAGACACATGGTTGCTTACTGAGCTTGACATAAACAGTAAAATTCACAAAGACAGATCTGGGTGTCATTCCCCCTGTGATTTGGGAATGGCTGAGGGTGGGCGATGAGTGAAAAATCTGTATTCAACTGAGAAGTAGCTTTTGCCTTGTTCATGGTATACAGCTGCAGGAAAATAAAAATCGAAGTGCACTCAGGAACCTGATGGCTGGGAAATTAATATTTTAAAATGTGAGTTATGTCTTGCCAAAAATGTATATTGAAACATTATAGCAATGGTCAATAGCAGTCACAGGGTCTGAATGCTGCAGCCCAGCTGAGCATGGAATAAAATACACAATAATATCTCCAAAATATACTGTGCTGCCATAAAGTTTAAGTAGTATGGGAACCAGCCAATTTCAGAGACTCTGAATTCCCTTACCCTAGAGAAACTGGGAGAATGATACAACCTTCCCAAACAAGAATGGCTCGTGTTCTGGGAGGCTCTGAGCTTGGCCCACAGAGGCCGTCTGGGCTCCTGGTCAGTGGTTTTCAGCCTTTGGTCAGGGGCATGGGTTTTGCTAGGTCAGTGGCCAAGAAAAGATCCCAGTGACCATGGATGGTTCATAGAATGGTCCTCACAGCATGTGATTGCCCCTCCATGATCCAGTTCCACAAATGGCTTTCTGGGGTCAGGCTCCAGGCCTGCTTGGTGCTGAAGGACAATGGGTCTGAGGAACTGGGGTTGGCTTCCTCTCCAACTTGTCTCCAGTTATAGGAAGAAGCTGGGCCCTCTCTTCCTACATAGCCCAAGTTCAAGTTCCTGATAAATACCTGTTCTGTATTTGATCACTTGTCCCCAAAGCTGCATCCTGATAATAATGATCGATACTTATCCGTCTCAATAAACGCTCCTGGCCTGCCTTATGAGGAAAGGAGCATGGCAGAACCGACTCCCATTCAGCAAGCACTTGAAGACACTGAACACCTTGAAAGTTTTCCTGGAGGGAAACTGAGGCCCGGGGTTGGGCCCTTCCTGCTGGGGGTCTGCCCACTTCCACTTGAACCATGTTGCCCCCCTTTGTGTACCAGGCATGAGACCCTCACCGAAGACCTCAGTGTCTTTCTGAAGATATTTTTCAGTGTGTATCCTGCATATTCCCATATGGTTTTCCAGAAATCAGAAGCCAGAAGAAAAGGCAGCATTTATCATAGCAATGCTCAAAGTAAGAAGCGAAGTTGGAATATTTGCTAAAGACAGATGATGGAGCTGGGAAATTTCACCTTTACTTTGCCCTGAATTACGTTTCTTAATAGAAATGTAATTTTTCTCTTACTTCCTTATTATAAGTAAGAAATTCGAAATTTATCATTACTTTCCTATTTTTATTTTAATCTGTAATAAGGTCAAAAAATAAAACTAAGTGATTATTTCATGGGACATATAAGCTAGTGTTAAGCTGCTGTAACCATTTTTTTTAATTCTCTAAAATTTTTAGATTCAGGTTTAATTTTTTTAAAAAAATCTGTTATATGTGACTGTAGAATATATTTTGGCAGAATATACACACATAGAGTAAAATTTATTCTATTTAGGGTCCCATGCTTGTTTTTGTACATGATGTGTGGTTACCCTGGTCATGTATAACAATACAAGGTTAGGAAAGTTAAAACCAATTGATTCTACTGTCTTTCCTTTTCCCTTCACCCAACCCTTCCCTTTGTCTAATCCAAAGTACTTCTATTCTTCCCCTCCCTACCTGCCCTGGTTGTGGGTTAGCATCCATAAATCAGAGGGAACATTTAGCCTTTGTTTTTTTGGGGATTGGCTTATTTCACTTAGCATGATGTTCTCTAGTTCCATCCATTTACCAGCAAATGCCATAATTTTTCTTCTTTATGGCTGAGTGACATCCATTGTGTGTATATACCATATTTTCTGTATTCATTCATCTGTTGAAGGACACCTAGGTTGTTTCTATAGTTTGGCTATTGTGAGTTGAGCGACTATAAATATGGATATGGCTGTGTCACTGTAGTATGCTATTTTGAAGTTGTTTGAGTATAGACCTAGGAGTAGGATAATTGGGTCAAATGCTGGCTCTGTTCCAAGTTTTGTAAGGAATATCCACAGTGCTTTCCATAATGGTTGCACCAATTTCCATTCCCAACAACAACATATGAAAGTATTATTTATCTCCCCACATCCTCACCAACATTTATTGTTACTTGTATTCTTTATAACTGCCATTCTGACTGGAGTGAGATGGAATCTCAGTGTAGTTTTAATTTGAATTTATCTAATTGTTGGAGATTTAATTTCCAGGATATACAAAGAACTCTAAAACCAGAAAAATAAATAACACCAGAAAAATAAATAACCCAATAACACCAGAAAAATAAATAACCCAATCAATAAATGGGCAAAAGAACTGAACAACACTTCACAAAGAAATATGAATAGTCAAAAAATATATGAAAAATGTTCAACACCTCAAGATTCATATTTTTAAAAGAAAATGTTGACAAAACCCACAAAGGATTGTTGTGATATGTGGACTCTAGTTCAGAAAAATGCTAGAGGAATTGGTGCTAGAAAAACCCAAGAAGAGGCTAAAGATGGGTGATGATGACTAATGGTGAGTTCCAAGAGGTGAAGTCACAAAAGAGACCACTTGAATACCATCAGATAAGTCCTTTGGTGATCTTTGAGAAGGCATTTTTATCAGGGATTTTGAGATAAAAATGATATGTCAAAATGTTAAAGAAGAAATGTATTTAAAAAATGGTGAAAGTTGATTATAGAATGCTCACCCAAGAAAGGTGGAATTTATGGCAGTAGAAAGGACAGCCTGATACACAAATTGATCTGAAAGTGTACTTTCCTCATCAAAGACTGAATACAAAGTAAGTAGTTAATGAATGTTAGTTTAATGTTTGCTTTGCTATACTATAAAATTAACCTAAAAAAAGTGCTTAAAGTCTGACGATTAACTTATTCTTACTTTCCTGTTGTTATTTGAATATGTACTAAGAATGGAAAAAAATAAAATACTGGGTTAATGTATATTTCATGGGCCATTTAATACATTATTAAGCGGTTACGATCATTTTTTACTTCCTTGAAAACACATTGTCACTGGGTAATGTTGGTGGGCTGATTGGATGGCAACATTGTTTGGTCAATAGAAAGCAGTAATTGCCCAATTTAGTCCTCATATATCTTTTTATGCTAGGCATTAGTGTTAATTCTGTGTAGGGATAAAAATAGAGGCAGCTTCATAGTAATTTCAACATTCTGAGTTAAGAATAAATCTCCTTTTGCCATCATTTTTAGACACTTTGTGGCCTTTTATATTACTTCACAGATGTTATCTATGGCAATATATTTCTCATTACCATGCTAAATGGGTTCAACAAAGACACATTCATCCATTGTCACCTCCTAACATTAAAGTGTCAGATGCTGCTTAAAGCATCCTCGTCCCTTGCCAAATATGGAGACAACAAGAGACTATTTCAGTACTGTTGTGTTTTATATCCTTTTTCTGCACTCTGGTTGTGTATTTATTTGTGAGGAAGACATTCTTCCATAGTACCTGTATTATGCAGCACAGAAGGACTACATGGTTCTGTAGAATTTGGGTGTGAGGTATCCACCTGTGCAGTTATGACATGTCCTTAATGTTATTCCTACTGTTCAGAAGATTGTGTTAGTTTGAATGATATCCAAAGGTGCAGTGAAACTTTCTATTAGCTTTCTTGAGATTTCTACACCTTAGTGCATTCAATGAATGCCTGATCCGTAGGCTTGCTTGTTCTATTGTACTGTGGTGGATTTGCTATCCTGTGGTTTTCTCACTGTTTTGAACATTTTGAGGCATAATGTGTTTCTCCTTGTAAAGACATTTCTTACAATGTTTTATCATCAACATAGTTTCTTATACTCTCAGAGAAAGTAATCGCTTTCTCTTAATATGTGTGTGTGTGTGTGTGTGTGTAAGATCAATATAAAATATATATTATCTACATGTAATATTTTAGGGTTATATATAAACACATATATGCATGTATGTGTACACACATTACTAATTTTTTGAGCAGAGTTAATTAAGCACAAGAGTTCTGTCAAGTGCCACTACTAAGTTGCCCAACGAGCCATCTGATTTTATAATTGGAAAACTCCATCTTGATAGCTTTATTATTACTAAAATAAAATAGAAAAAATCTTCAGTAAGCTCATGGAAATGACTCTTTTTTCCTCTTTGCAAAGAATGATGGTCTTACTTTGCCTTAGATTACTCTAGAGCAAATAAAAATCTCTCTCAATAATTTTGATTGTTTTATGGATGACCTTTGTTTTAATAAGGCTCTAGATAAAATTCTTCAAAACATTTATCATCACCTGATGCACTTGTTCAGGTTTAATGGAAACCTAAACAAGTCAATGTATTTGATTTGACATTCTAATTATGTTGTAATTAAAGATTGGGTGAGAAAACTTTAAATATCAGATAAAAGAAGTTCATAGGAATGTATATGTAAGAAGTTGAAGTTTTTTAAAAATTACTTTTAGTTTCATTGAAAAGAGTATGTTCTTTAAATATACAACATAATGTCTCAAATTGTATTAAGTGTTCAGTATAAACATAAGAAACTATACTGTAATTTAGAATCTTCCTTATTTTGACTTTTTAGCAAAAAAATTTTCACATAATGTATTTTATTAAAAAAACTAAATAAACATGACTAATATTACATGTATAATACACATTTAATTTTTTATAAGGAATGAATTCTTTAAGAAATAAAGGCTCTACACTCAATGTCTGAAATAGTTCATCATTATAATAAAGAAAGAAAGGACAAGGAAAAATAGAGAAGAATTTAAATGATTAATATGATTATAGTAAAAATATTACTAAGGTATGTTTATGGGAATATAAAAATGAATAGGAAATCACTAGGAACCAACATGTGCTGTCTAAATATGAATAGTATTTATAATGGGGTCTTCAGAATGCTTTTGTGTCATCATCATATTTAGTACAGTAATCTGCCAATATTTTTCTTTCTAGTATTTTCTACCAATTTACAATTTATAAATTATCCTTATAATCATAATTTGCAGAATTTTAGTTTGAAGTTTGTTAAATTTAACTCTCATGGAAATTCAATTACAGCCCTGAATTTGTCCTGAGTCCATTCACTTTTCGTGTCTTCTGTCACCTTAGCAATACAACCAACCCAGACTTCTTTTACATCATTGTATTGTTTACTTTGTTCTTTTCTCAGATTCCAGTTCTGTCACAATCAATCCTCCAAGCCTCATAATAAGTGACCTGTTGATTTTATTTTGCTGTTGAAAATCACAAGCATCTTTGGTTTTACATTGCATTGGTAAACTGCTTCTCATGCCCTTTGTGATTTCCTGTTAATCTTTACAGCTGTGCTTCCCAAGTGACTGCTGCCTGCTCATGGTACTTTACCTGAAAGAAATGCCTTTCAGTTTCATGACTATGTTAGGCTCTATCTCTCTTTTGTGGCTTTTCATGACTTCTTCCTAATAATTCTATTTTTCATACTTGATCTGCACTCTTATCCAAGTTGATGCTTACTGAATTCATTCAACAAATATTCTCTGATGAGTATTTTCATCAAAATAAATTTAGTGTCTAATCTTCAGAACCTACAGCCTAGTTGTAAAGATAAGAGTTAAAAAAGGAATAAAACACAAATAGATATATAATAAGAATATGTCAATTTTTTTGAAAAATGGGATTGAATGAAATAGAATAATAACAGAAAAAAATCAAATTTATAAGAAAGTACAAAAACAGTTACTGAAAAGTTTTCAGGAAATTTAGAACTGACGGATTAGTAAGAATTAACCAGGATAAGAGTAAAGGAAGACTGTGTCTGTAATTCAACTAATCCCTTAAATATCACTATTTCTAGGAAACTCTGACTTCTTAAATAGTTAGAGCTCTGTGCCAATAGAAAATCTTTCATGTCTTGTTATCATAGCTGGTTCTTACCATAACTAGTTATGGTAAGAATGTGCCTTTCTATGTGACTCATACATTTCCTGTATTTTTTTCTCTTTCAGGCTTAAGCTGCCACAGTGTGCAATCTGATAGTGTGTGTGTGTATGTGTGCATTTTAAATATATTCATATTAAATCACAACTAAGCCATTACATGCTCATAGAATCATATATACTTGAACCATATACTTATGTATAACAGCAGGTTGATAGGCCTTCTATTCTGAGAGGCTCTAGCTAGAAATGGTCATAGATTTTTTTTTCTCAGCAAGTGTCCTACCATAAGCCTTTCAAGCTCTCATTTTTGTATCATATGTAGGTCTAGTTGCCATTCATAACATTTAATCCAGAAGCATCGTCCAGATGGCCTACATGAATTCTGAATGGATATGAGCAAACTTTCCTATTTATTCTTATTCACTGCTGAAAGTCAGCAACATTAAGCTTCTTGTGTTCACAGCCACTCCTGACTCGTCTCCTGCTGTTTTAGTGCAGAATCGATGCATTTGAGCTACATTAATAAAGGTTTGGTTATACATGTATAATATTTGCCACCCTGGAATGCCTCTTAACTTTCCTTGCTGCGAGTCTCTCCCTAAATTGTGCTTGCTCTTCTCTAAGTCCAATATGCTTTTCCTCTGGAAACTCTATGGCTCCCTCCGTCACTAAATTCAGTTGTCCACTCAGATGTCATCTCCTCACTGAGAATTTCCCTGTCCAAACTACTTTATAGCACTCTCTGTCACCATCCATCCTGTTTATTTTTCTTAGTAGCAGATATTTTTTCTTCCTGATACTCAAAGTTTGATGGTATGGTGTCAATAGGTAAAAAAATTAACATCTTTTTGGACCTGCTGATCATCTCCTGATGGACATGATGTGTTCTCTATGGATAACTCAGAAAACACTATTAACTGTCCAATGAGAGCTTCAACCCTGCCAGTTCAAGATTATTAATTACCTTAAACAGTGATTTCTTATATTTCATCTAAAATCTTTAAAAATATTTCTCCAAAGTCCTTTCAAACCCAAATTTGTCCACATTTAGTAGTATATCTGAATTGTTAGGAAACAATGCCCTCTACCCAGTGAGCCAAAGCAGTTTCTCAAATACAATAATTGACTCAAAATAAGTGAAATCTTATTTACCCTTATTTTTCCCATAATGGGATGTTTATGAGACATTTCTTTTTAAATATATTAACTTTGGATCTCTTCTAGACAACTGAAAGACTTCTGAATTTGGAGAGCAGTGTCTTTGTCGGTTTTATTTCATTGGCATAAATTCTAATTTCCTAAACTTCTTAAACACCTCCACAGAGATGCATATAGACACCAAGAAGGGGGCTGGAGATGTGGCTCAGCGGTAGCGTGCTCGCCTGGCATGCGTGCGGCCCGGGTTCGATCCTCAGCACCACATACCAATGAAGATGTTGTGTCCGCCGAGAACTAAAAAATAAATATTAAAAATTCTCTCTCTCTCTCTCTCTCTCTCTCTCTCTCCTCTCTCACTCTCTCTTTAAAAAAAAAAAAGACACCAAGAAGGGGATGCAATAACATTAGTTGATGTTTCAAGTATCTTGTTTCTTAAAGCCTCCGTCACAGACTTGTAGATGTTCTGGATTAGTTAATATAATATCTTCTAAACTGCTGCTTGGCTCACTTCCCATTGAAGAAGAGGGAACACTTTTCTGCTGTTGGATGGCTTTTCGTTCACCTTCCCTTTTTATTCCCCTGACATTGGTGAATCTGAAAAATCAAAACTCTGTACTCATCATTCTGGTGCTGCTTTAGCAAAGTCGTTTGAGACATTGACATTTGTAATCCCTTCCAAGTCCCTCTTCATCATTGTCTAAAGATCTAAGCACAGTCTGCATGTGGTAGAATCAGGAAAAAGCAACTCTCTTGTCTATCTCAGGTTCAAGGATGCTCTGACTTAGACCTTCAACTTCCTTCAGAGACTTTGGGATTATTCCAGATTATTAAAATTCAGTTAAATATCAGTTCACTGGCTAGGAAGATCATGTAAAGAAACATGGGAATCTATCACTAATAGAGTTAAAAACTAATATTTGTTGTTCCCTTAGGTCTAGTATAAAGGATGGCTTTTTTCCTTTCCTTTTGGTGAATATATTCCTAAAGTGTGGCCCCATTGGTCTTCAAAATGTAGGTCATGAAATGTATGATTCTTTTACGTTTCAGTTTTATGGATCAGCATTAAGCCAATTATTTATTGGGATTCAACTGACTTTTGGCAACATCAGTAGTTTCTAAAAGCCATACGAAATGACAACATTTTCTCCAAAAGTAGGTACATCATGCACTCTTTCAGTGAATCTGTTATCAACCCCAAATGTCTTGGAAATGTCCAATTCCAATTGTAATTAATGCCTTATTTAGTAGCTTTTTCACACTCTGCTATGTAAGACATTGGCCTTGATGCAAATGTTATTGCAGGCATTCTCTTTGTTATTATTGCTTTATGTGGGGTGAGTCTGTGTATGTGTGTGTGTGTGTGTGTGTGTGTGTGTGTGTGTGAGAGAGAGAGAGAGAGAGAGAGAGAGAGAGATTTTTTTCTGTTTTCTGTTCTGTTTTGTAATGCTCTCATTCTTTTTTCTTTTTTCATTTCTTTTATATATTAACAATGGGAAGTTTCCTGGATTGGAGTGGAAGGACTTCTGGCTCTTGGGTGTCCTGAGCCTGGTCAACCCACAGGAATGACACTGGCATTCTTCCTCTTTATGTGGCCTGAGTCACGTCATTTTACACCACAATCACTGACTGCGTAGCCTTTGTTCTATGCAGAACTTATTATTATAGGATTAGTTCATCAGAAAACAAGTGCTTGTACTTTTTCACCTTTCCTCTATTTGATCATTGAGTAAGACTTTTATCCTCCTCAGAAATTTCTAGTACACCATATACTTGCTCAGAGTCAAGAAACCAGTCAGGCTGAGTCCTCTGTTTATCCCCCAGTGTTCTGTCTTCCTTGCCTTGTCTTAAATCTATGAAATCCGTGAGTCATCTGTGGATGAGGAGTTGCTATCCTATAAAATCTTTCATTAATGGGGATCTAGATTCAGGCTCTATGCCCCTCTGGGCCTCTATGTTCCGCATTCCTGCTCCCTACCTTACCCCGTCATGATAAATTGTATCTGACTGTTCAAATACCACTTCACTGATTTCTCTATCACATGCCAAGCTTTTTTTTTTATTTCCATGTGAGCTATATTATGATATAAGCTTGGATTCTCCCTCCATTTTGACTATTAAATTCTTTCGTGTCTTTCTCAGGAATAATCAAGTTTGCAAATTTATTTTAACTAAAAAAGGTTTAAAATGCATAGAATAAAACCAGAAAATAATATGAGATAGCCTGTCATAGAAAATTTTTAGTTTTGTTTGTGTTCATGCAGGGAATTCTCTATGAACCTCCCTTTTGTGATTTCCTCTCTAACATTTTCTGAGGGAATTTCTCTGTTCTGGTTTGTTCACACAATTGCACTTACAAGGATTTCTTTTTGAAGCACCCATTCTACTTTTAAAATTATGTTTTTATTAATGAACATTCATTGCACACGTCAACGGGGTTCAGTGTGGTATTGCTATACTCGCACATTGCATGCATTGTTCAAGTTAAAGCATACTTTTCTCACCCTTTCTTGCCCAGACCCTTCCCAATCTCTAGTAATCACTGTTCCTCTTTCAGGTTAAAAGATTTATAGCTTCTACATATAAGAGAGAGCATGTATTACTTATCTATCTGCATCTAGTTCCATCCATTTCTGCTAAGAATGACAGGATTCCATTCTTGTTTGTGGCTGGTAATGCTCCTTTGTGTATTTTTATGCTGTTTTCTTTATCCATGCATATTTTAATGGGCCTTTAGGTCAATTGCATATCTTAGGAAGTGCAGATATCTCTTTGGTAAGGCATATTTTCTTATATCCTCTAAGACTCATAAACAAACACCAGATGAAAACTCCATGTAAGAACTAACCTGATTTACTAATGTCTACTCAGAACAAAAAGAATGGTAGTTGTGGGTGATGACTGTATCCTTCTGTTTCTTATTCCTCTCTCATTTCTTATTACCATTTAAAAATCATCTACCTCTTAAATCAGAATATTTTTGCTGTATTTTGATTCAGATAAAAAAACCCTAACATTGATTGAGTAGATATTTTGTGTCAGCCAGGGTGGAACAAGTAATCAATTTACCTGTATTATTGAAGCATCACTGCTCCATGTATTAGGTACTCATATTTACTCCCATTTGTACAGGCAAAACTGAGGCATAGAGTGATTTGTCTAACATCATATAGTGGACTAGGTCAGTGATAGAGCACTAGCTTAGCAAGCATAAGATTCTGAATTTTGTTCCCTGCCTTGGGAATAAGACTAAACAAAACGAAAGGTCATTGAGCAGTGGTTTGAGATGAGTAAGTTTTAGTTATTTTCCATTTAAAAAAAATGTTCTTTTTAGTTATACATGTCAGTATAAGAAATTTTGATGTATCATGCATACATGGAGGATAACTTCCCATTTTGAGGTGTATTCTTATGTGAACATAGTAAAGTTATCTCCAATTCATTCCACTGTGTTTCCTATTCCCATCACTCTCTCACCACACTGTCCAATCTGGAGACACCCTCGCCCCTGCCTATTGTGAATCAGCATCTGCATATCAGAGAGAACATTTGCCCTTTGGTTTTTGGGGATTGGTTTCTTTCGTTTAGCATGATGGTCTCCAGATCCATCCATGCCTTAATTTTGTTCTTCTTTATGGCTGAGTAATATTCCATTGTGTATAGGTATCATGTTTTCTTTATTCATTCATCTGTTGAAGGGCACCTAGGTTGGTTTCATAGGCTAGCTATTGTGTATTGAGCTGCTATAAACATTGATGTGGCTGCATCACTGCAGTATTCTGATTTTAAGTCCTCTGGTAATATGTCAAGAATTGGGATAACTGGTTCAAATAGTGGTTCCTTTCCAAGTTTTCTGAGGACTCTTCATAATGCTTTTCAGAGTGGTTGCACCAATTTAGAGTCCTACCAGCCATGTATTATTGAATATTTTCCCCCAAATCCTCATCAACATTTGTTGTTACTTGTATTGATAATTGCCATTGTGATTGGAGTAGGATGAAATCTCAGTATAGTTTTTTTTTCACATTTTTATTTATTTATTTATTTATTTTTTTATTTTTTTATTGGTCGTTCATAACATTACATAGTTCTTAATACATCATATTACACGGTTTGATTCAAGTGGATTATGAACTCCCACTTTTACCCCGTATACAAATTGCTGTATCACATCAGTTACCCTTCCATTGATTGACATATTTGCATGTCTCTATTTGATAGTGATGTTGAACAGTTTTCATATATTTTTTTTTTGACTGTGTTTCTTATTCTGTGGAATGTCTCTTTAGTTCCTCTGGAGTGTTTCCTTTGCTGTGAAGAAGCTGTTTAGTCCGATATCATACCATTTATTGATTCTTGATTTTACTTCTTGAAATTAGGAGTCTTATTGACAAATTCAGTTCCTAAGACAACATGATGGAGAGTTGCGCCTACTTTTACTTTTAGTAGGCACAGGATCTCTGTTCTAATGCCTAGGTCCTTGATCCACTTTGAGTTGAGTTTTGTGTAGAGTGAGAGATAGGGTTCTAATTTTATTTTGTTACCTATGGATTTTCAGTTTTCTCAGCATCATTTATTAAAGAGGCTCGATTTTCTCCAATATAAGTTTATGGAGCCTTTGTCTAGTATGAGATAACTGTATTTATGTGGTTTTCCTCTGTGTCTTCTATTCTGTACCATTTGTCTTTATGTCTGTTTTTGTGCCAATTCCATGCCTTTTTTGTTATTCTAGCCTTAGTATAATTTAAGTTCTGGTGTTGTGATGCCTCCTGCTTCATTTTTCTTGCTAAGGATGATTGCTTTGGCTATTCTTATTTTTCCAAATGAATTCCATGACTGCGTTTTCTATTTCTATGAAGAATGTCATTGGGATTTCAATAGAAATTGTGTTAAATCTGTATAGCATTTTTGGTAGTATGGCCATTTTCACAATATTAATTCTGTCTATCCAAGAACATGAGAGAACTTTTTCTTTTAAGATCTTCTATTTCTTCCTTTAGCATTCTGCAGTGTTCATTGTAGAGGTCTTTCACCTCTTTTGTTAGATTGATTCCCAAATATGTTTTTTACTTTGAGGCTATTGCGAATGAGATAGTTTTTCTAATTTATCTTTCAGTTGATTCATCACTGATGTGTAGGAATTCAGTTGGTTTATGGGTGTTAATTTTATATCCTGTAACTTTGTTGAATTCATTTATGAGTTCTAGAAGTTTTTTTAGTGGAGTTTTTTTTTTTGGGGGGGGGATCTTCTAAATATAAAAATCATGTCATTGGCATGTCATTGAGCTCTTCTTTTCCTATTCATACCTCTTTAATTTCTTTCTTCTGGCTAGAATTTCTAGGACTATATTGAATAGAAGTGGTGAACAAGCACATTACTGTTTTGTTCCAGATTTTAGAGGGAATGCTTTTGATTTTTCTCCATTTAGAATGATTTTGACCTTGGGTCCAGCATATGTAGCTTTTACAATGCTGAGGTATGTTCCTACTATCCCTAGTTTTTCTAGTATTTTGAACATGAATGAATGTTGTGCAAGTTTTAATTTTTAAAATTTTTATTTATTTGTTTTTACAGCATTGGGATTCAAACCCAGGACCTTCCACGTGTTAGGCAAGCACTCTATCATTGAGCCCAAGCCCTAGGAAGTTTTAAATGCAATGTGACTGACTTTTAAGCCTAGGTTCACACTGTATATCCCACTGTTTGATGTTCAGAATCTGTGTATTATCATTGCCATTATTTTATAGATAAAGAAATAGAGGTTAAGAAAGTTAAATAAGTTTCCTAAGCCCACAACAATTTGGGGGTTAAGCTTTGTTTCCAATTTTATTTCATTTTTATTCACACTATTTGCTTGAGTTGATAAGTTGATGGGCCTCTCAAGAAGGGTTAAACCTTATGAAATGATGATGTAAATGAGAATGAGATGATGTGAATTTGCTCTTTCTAAGTAAGATGATGCAGGAAAATAAGACTTAGGGAAATTTAAGTTATTGAATGCAGAAATAAATGTCTCTGAGACAACCTCATGCAGGCTTCATTTAACAGGGGGAAGAACATTGATGGGGAGGGAGAAGAAAGAGGAACTGTTTCATATGTGATGGGAAAACTTTTAAAGAAAAAGAAGTAAGCAGATCTGTGCATCCTAGGGAACACAGAAATTGCTTTGGTTTCAGCTTGATAAAGGATGGAAATTATGTACACAGAATAGAACTGGTCTTAAATTACTGTAAATTTCCTCTATTCACACTGTATTACAGAACCCAACTCTGTGCACTCAGTGTTCAAATTATTTTTTTATTGCAAATTTTGAAGTTTTCTGTTTGTTTTCATGTTTCCATTGTGACTCAGAAATAAGGTCTGTGTGGAACTTGGTATCTAAAAAGAAGGTCAGATGAATAACATGGTACAAAAATCTCTATGGATATAAAATGAATACTAATTGATCATCTTTTGATGGTTCTAATGTGTTGTGGAATTCTATTTTGACATAGTTTATGCTTCTGGTTGCATTTCAAAGGAAGTCTAAGAGTAAGAGAGCACTGAATGATTAAGAGGCAAGAGAACAAAACACTACAAGCAATCCAAAAAATTAAGTATGGAACATACATGGAAAGATTTCCACCCTATGATTCCAGAGTATATTTACCTTTATTTTCCATTATTCAAAAATATGTTAAAAAATACTCTCAATAACACTAGGATTTTGGTCTTGATCAAACTATGTGTATATATCTGAATATTCAAATGTATATAATCAGAATAGAATATTCAACATTTGTTTCATTAACTAATATATTCCCTAGTATGTGCTTTTTGTTAGTTTTACTTGTACCACTTGTCATGATATCAGAAATGGAACAGCCAGACATGAAGACTGTATGCTAAAATATTTTATTTTATTTTGTTTGAACAGAAGATAAGACTTCTTTAATTTTTTTTCCTTAAAATCAAAGAGAGAATAAATATAGATTATAGAGTTCCAACTTGTTAATGCTTCCTTTGTTCACACATACTACTGAAAGTATTTGCTAATTATATTTTACATGAAACAAGAACATAATTCTCAATGTTTTGACAAGCAACAAATTGCACATTAGTTAGTTGTAAATAAATTTATTAGAAACAGTTGTCCTTGTTTGTAGACTCTCCTTTGAAATAGTAAATTAATTTAAGGCTCATTATTCACAAGAAATGTATTATAATATCAAAGCAATAGTTATGAAAAGAAACCCCAGAAACAGACACCAAAGCATACCTACTAAATAGCAGAAGAAATATTATCTTGTAAGAAGATGAAAGAGGGAAGTGTGTGAGGTCTATAACACCAGCATGGTGCCTTCTGATAATCAGATTTTCAGTCATGATTCATTTAGCTCGATTATTCTAATAATGTTATCTGAGCTATAATATAAACATAATATTAGTTTTCATTGAGAAATGTAAATTACAGATTGTTAAGCCATTTTTTCCCTCTTGAGGATTCTTTCATTAATTATTTGATGGAACTTCAGATTCAAGATACAGTAATATGGTTTTTGAAGTATATTCACAAAAAGACATATAAGTAATAATCTAGTTAAAACAGAGAATTTTCCTTGTAATTGCCAATTTAAGTGTGTAATTATTTAGGCCATTCAAAAATGGCAAAATTATGTAATACATATTATTTTCTATCTGTGGAAGCATTAGTCAAAATTTGCCTGATTTTCGTAAAAATTTGTATTTATTTAATGTTTACTAATTGCCAAGTATTGGATTAACTACTTTACATGCATCTTCTCATTTAATCCTCTGATTGCCTCAGAAGTTAATAGTCCCACATTAAGAATGAGGAAACTAATGCTTGGGGAGATAAAGTATTCCAGCTAACTTCACAGGAGATGATACATGTATAAATTTCAATTTTAAAGAAAGTGTGGGCTGATGTATTCATTTTCATAATTTAGGAAAGAAAACTTGAATAGAGATCAGTTGGCAATAAGAGCATGCTATTAAAACATGTATGTGTGACTTTTGGAAGAGAAGAAAGCAGTAAGGTCCAGAAGGAGAATTTGGACTAAAATACATGCTCAACTAGGCCTTGCTGCAGTCTGGCTGGGCACAAATCAGGAGCCACTGAAGCAGGAACAAACTTTATTTCTGAACTCCACCAAAACACTTCACCCACGCTCCCGGGGAATTCTCCCGAATGCCACTCAACTCCTCCAGGAACCACCCACCGGAAATATCTCCTCCGGAAATCCCTCCTCCTGCACTTTCCCTACCAATGGGAACTCTCGGGGAATCCCCAGGAATCCCCATGAGAATTCCAAAGTAGCTCGAGAACTCAAAAGTAGCGGCAGAGGCGGATAGTAATGCCTCGCCTGTCAACCAATACTGTTGGCAAAATGCCAGGGGCCATTCTGACTGGGCTGTGGCTCTCAGCAAGGCCTTAGTTCATTCCCCAGGGATTTTGGAAGTTGAGATGGCTTTTAGAACTTACCAAAATCAGGAGTAGGATCCTGCTTGCTACATCTTGACATCTATCATTTGGCTACTGGATATGGGCTGCCCTCTATAGGGCATGCCCTGAGCAAGAAGCCATCTTCAGCAGAGATAATTACCAAAGAGGCTAAATGCTGAAGGCTCCCTGCCATCACCACTGTAAGTAGTGAAGGAATAAATCTTCCTCCTGAAAAGGAATTTGGCCAAAATCATAACATCGACTATTTGTGTATAGATATGAAAATGTCTCATTTAGATTCTTATGCTGATGACACTTGGATTCATATTAGGAATTAATGGAAGTATTGTAAAAGTATTTACTATAATGGACTGTTACTATTGTCATGATAATATGGTAATTTATCAGTAGTGCATTATGTTAAATTTAGATTGTGAAACAAAGACCATGGCTTTTACATATTAAAGTAGTAAAAAATTGCTATAGGTAATGAGATCTAGTGGGATTTATTTTTAGGAGTATACATTATGCAAGTTGAACAAACTACAAAAGCCACTATATTTCTTGCTGTTGTTCCTTTCTTGTTCTTGAAGCAATATTAATAAAAATAGTTTTAGGTCTCTTGTATACACGTTCATATATTTATGGATTGGATATACATACAAAATATTGATAAAACAAACATAAATTAAGTTGTAGATTATTAGAAGAAATATCAGTTGTATTTTTAAATAATGTTTTTGTGATTATAAAATTAGTATGAATTAGCTTTCTGTCACTGTGACCAATGGTTGAGATAAATCTACCTATAATGAAGAAAGTTTATTTTGGCTTATGGTTTCACTGATTTCAGCCCAAGGTCACTTGGTCCCATTGCTCTGGACCTCAGTAGGGAGTGCATGGTACAGCAAAACTGCTCACCTCATAGTAGCTGGGAAGCAAAGAGAGAGAAGAAGGTGTTGGAGTCCTCATATCATCCTCAAAAGCATGATCCCAATGACCCCAAATTCTTCCACTTGGACCCACATCATAAAGGTTCTACCATCTCCCAATGGTACCACAGGCTTGTGACCAAACCTTTAAGTCTTTCGGGGACATTTAAGCTCCAAACCATAATATACTACTCAAGCCAGGAGAAATGCATACATAATGTATGATATATACATATGTCTGTACATGAACTTGCAGGATACACACTGAAAAATACACTGTGAATTATGAATTAAGGTGTAACACGTTGACCAAAATACAAAGCTTATAGCATTCTCATGTTATCAAGAGTCAGACTTGGAAGCTTCCTAATTGCAAAATTATTACAACCTTTGTTCCTTAATAGGTTTACATAGGAAATTATACCTTGAAGTCACATGGTAAGTGTGAAAGCTGAGGAATAAAGTACTTAGATTCCCACAGTAACCTATTTTGTATTTATTTATTGGTACTAGGGGTTGAACCCAGAGGTACTTTACCACTGAGCTACATCTCCAATTCTTTAATAGTATTTTTTTACATGTTGTCGGTCCTTTATTTTATTCATGTTTATATGCAGTGCTAAGAACCAAACCCAGGGCCTCTCTAAATTGCTAAGATTGGACTTGAAATTCTGATCCTTCTGCCTTACCCTCCACAACAGCTGGGATTACAGGCATGCACTTCCACACCCAGGTACCTGGTTTTTTTGTTTTGTTTTGGTACCAGGGATTGAACTCAGGGGTACTCCACTGAGCCACATCCCCAGCCCTATTTTGTATTTTATTTAGAGGCAGAGTCTTACCAAGTCTCACTTTTGCTGAGGCTGTCTTTGAACTTGCAATTCTTCTGTCTCAACCTCCCAAGCCACTGGGATAACAGGTGTGTACCACCAGACCCATTCCAGCTATCTTTTTAAATGAAAGTTGTTACTTAAAAATGAAAAACGTTGGCAGGCTACACCGAGGTCACACTAGCTGTATAGGAAGTTGAGTTCCCTTTTGTTAATAGGGTGGTTTTCAAAGCAGACTCAGCTTTTACATAAGCTCAGTAGGCTGGGGATATAGATCAGTGGTACAGTACTTGCTTACTATGCATAAGACCCTGGGTTCAATCCCCAGCACCATCTAAATCAAAAGTCAACTCAGTGTAAATGATCCATCCAGATGCAGTCAGGATTGGAGGATTGCCCTTTTGTGTTTTTTGTCTTTGAAAATACCTCAGCCCTGTAGCCAATGAAGGGATGTCAAGGATGTGCTATATATGGGGATCAGAGCTGGAATACCTTGAGAGGAGATGCATTCTAAGGACAAGTGAGGAGTTAAATGCTGTTTCCCAGCTCTCTAGTCTTTGACCCTAAATTTGACAGGTATGAATGATGTGAACAGCTGGGGGGGGGGTGTGATGTCAACAAATACAAATGAGAAGTACAAGCCAGATAGAACTGACTTCTTTCCCAAGGAGAGCTGTGTGATCTTCTCTGCCATCACAGAGGATGGTGACTCCCTCTCAGGACTGTCACACTGTTCCAGAAGAGGGAAGAAAAGGAACAGTTCCTAAAAATCACTGCACCATCTGAAGTTCACAGTGAAAACCACAAAACTTATAAGGAATAAAGCTTTAGGGCATAACACTCATAAAACATCAACAATGATACATTATAAAAGAAAAAAAACCCTGGTATTACACTTTTGGTGATACTAGGGGTTGAATCCAGGCCATGAAGCATACTAAGGAAGCTCTCTTCTGTTAAGCTACACTCCCAGTCCTATAATATTTTAGTTTTTCACCACTATAAGAGGAAGGCACTACAAGAACAATTTTAGAGAAAAAGTTTATTTGGAGCTCAAGAGTTTCAGAGGTCTCAGTCCATAGATGGCCATCTCCATTGCTCTGGGCCCAGTTGAGACAGAACATGTGACAGGAAAGCAGCTTTCCAGCCACACCCTACCTGCCCACAGTTAACCATATCAGTGAATTAATGCACTAGTTATGTGTAAGCTCTCATAAACCCAGTCATTTCATCTCTCACATGTGAGCTTTTTAGGGAACAACTTCCATCTAAGTCACAATGCGCATCAAATGTTTAAAAATTATAAATACTACAAATACAGGCTTTCTATTGTGAAGACCTAAAGTTTGCTTATGGAAGTAGTAAGGATTGATTTGAGTCATAAAGTAACTAGTAGGAGGACGGTGATGTGAGATTAAAGGGAAAGGTAATAGCAGACATAATTGGGTACAGATCACTACTACCACCATAACTAGGAAATAGTTGTGTGCATTTGTTTCAGTTTTTCTTGCAGGAGAAATTGCCAAGAAAACAATTCACATTCTGCTAAAGTTGTCCCCTTATATATTAATCGTATTGGAACCAATTTTGCATGTTCAAACTAAACCATGGACTGACTTTACAACAGGATATTCTTTGAATCAAAGCTTTATAAGCCAATGAAGCCATAGAATCTCAAACATTAGAAATTTTGCACATCTATTTAGTGGTCATCATATAATATAATCTATCATTTTCATGTTACCTCCCCTGAGATATGAGTTGCAATTCAACCCATTTAGATTAAGTCAAGTGCCAGTGTCACATATCTTCTAAGTACTATACAAGCTGCAGAATATTTGTTACTTTCACATATTCAGAGTTAGGGATGACTTTGTTAGAAGTATTCCATTCACATCTCTCAAACTTAAGTAGTTAAATTTTTCAGAGTCAATCTAGTGTGTTCCAGTATTTGAATATATATTCCACAGTGCTCAGTGGGCCAGGAGCCAGTATTGTCAACTAAACTTTGGGGAGGTGTTTGATTCAAAGGTAGAGGGCTACGGGGTGTGACTCAATGTAGAGTGCTTGCCTAATGTGTGATGCCCTAGATTCAATCACTAGTACCAAGAAAGATTCTCATTTTCAATTGTATCCTTGCTTCCTTCACCCTTAATCCTATCATACCTATAATGCCCCACCCTTTTTAATTCTATTCCTGATTTAGTACCTATGTTAGAGAAGCAGGCTAAGAACTGCAAAAATTTACCCAACCCTCACTCCAATTCATATGACTACTGAAAAATCCTAATGAACAAGACTATTCCAAATATTTTTTGATTCTCCAGACCCAGTGCCTAACTGTGCCCCCCTCACTTTTAGAAAAATGGAAGGATAATCCAGTTAAGACTCCTTTACTTTTTTTGAGAGGGAGAGGGGGATACTGGTGGACTTTACCACTGAGCCACATCCCAAGATCTTTTTAATTTTTGCTCAGAGCCTCACTAAATTGCTGAGGCTGGCTTTGAATTTGTAATCCTCCTGCCATAAACTCCAGTAGTTGCTGGGATTATAGGCATGTGCCACCATGTCCAAGGTCCCCATTTTATTTTTTTATAGGATATCACTAAATTGTTGATGCTGGTCTTGAATGGGACCCTATACCTCAGCCTCTGAATTCACTGGGATTACAGGCCTGTGCCTCTGAACCTGGCACTGGTCAGCCTTGAGTAAACCCTAGCAGCAAAACATGAAAAGTATGAGCAGACAGAAAATAAGTGGGAAAGCCTCTCATCCCTGAGCTAAGTTGGCCCAGTTCTTAAAGACATTTTATCTTTTAAGTAAGATTTCTGTATCTATTCTAGACAAAGCAAATTAATTAAGATATAAATCAGATCCTTTTCTTCCACAGCCAATCTAGCAATGACCAGAAAAGAACCAGTTTCTCACTCTCCACCAGATGGCACTGTTGGTCAGCAATGGCTTTTATAAAAGGAGGCACACTTCCCACTTTAAGGTGAAAATACCCTTAAAAAAAAAAGCCAGGCGCAGCATCTTGTAAGACTGAGAATCACAAGTTCAAAGCCAGCCTCAACAACCTAGTGAAACCCTATCTCTAATTAAAATACAAAATAGGGCTGAGGCTGCGGTTCAGTGGTTGAGTGTCCCTGAATCAGAAGCACTAAGATTCCAAGTTCAAAGCCAATCTGGGTCATTTAGGAAACCCTGTGTCAAAAGGGCTGTGGATGCCCCTTGGTGGTAGTAAGCTTGCATACCAAGCATGAGGCCCTGTGTTCAATACCTTCTACCATACAACAAACAAATACAACAGTGGTGCAATACTGTACTCCTAGTGACTCCAGGTGGCTCAGCCTATGGGCTGAGACAGTAGGATCCTGAGTTCAAAGTCAGCCTCAGCAAATTAGTGAGGCCAAAGAAACTTTGGGATACCCTCTCTCTAATAAAATATACAAAGATGCTTGGGATGTGACTTAATGATTAAGTGCCCCTGAGTTCAATCCCCAGTACAAAAAAAAGACAAGGCATTTAAGTTAAACACACATTCAAGGTTATCCAGTTGACCTGTGAATAAGGAAAACA
Source organism: Urocitellus parryii (assembly GCF_045843805.1). Classification (NCBI taxonomy): domain Eukaryota; kingdom Metazoa; phylum Chordata; class Mammalia; order Rodentia; family Sciuridae; genus Urocitellus; species Urocitellus parryii. Next base: position 263,237 of record NW_027551871.1, read on the forward strand.
ACTCAGTGAGACCCTGTATCTAAATTTTAAAAAAATACAAAATAGGGCTGGGGATGTGGCTCAGTGGTGGAGTGCTCCCAATTTCAATCCCAAGTACAAAAAAAAAGATGTATGTATGTATATTCACACATATCCACATAGAATATGTACATATGTAAATAATATATTTGTATGTGAGACACAAAAGTACCCATTGTAAAAAGCAATAAGTTCCAGTATTTTAATATCTTGAACTCACTTGAAAAAATATGTGCATTTTAATAATCCTGATAAAACACTAGAGAAGAAAACAATTTTTGAAAAAAAAATTATTTTTTTTGGTACCCAGGATTGAACTCAGAGCACTCAAACACTGAGCCCCATCATCAGCCCTATTGTTACATCTTATTTGGAGACAGGGTCTCACTGAGTTGTTTAGCACCTCACCATTGCTGAGGCTGGCTTTGACTTAAATATTCTCCTTTCTCAGCCTCCCAAGCCACTGTGATTACAGGCATGTGCCACTGTGCCCGACAAGAAACTGATTATTTTGCAAACAACTTCCTCCTATTACGTTTCTTTTAAACAAGCTTTCCAGGTTGTATGGATTACCATGAAAATATGATCTAGATAAAAGTATTACTCCATACTATTGAGTTTTTCAAAGAAATGTTTTCTGAAAAGATGAAAATGAGAACTCGGGATCAGGCCTTAACAACAGGTAAGTCCAGGAAAACTACCAAGCTTGATACAAGCTTGTAATTCCAGTAGATCAGGAGGCAGAGGCAGGAGGATCAAGTTCCCAGGCCAGGCTCAGCTACTTAGCCAAGAGTCTATTTTTAAAAGGGGTGGGGATGTGGCTCAGTGGTTCAACACCCAGGTTCTGAGATTAGGATTTTAACTTAATAAAAGGTGCTTTCACTTAAGTAAAAAAAATACACCATTCTCTAATTTATGTTATTTTGATATTGTTATTGAATCTTTACTAAATTGCAAACAGTATAAAAATTAGCACCTGGCAATGAAGCATGACCTTCCTTTTAGGCCCACCCCCAAAGACTCCCTAACTACTAAAACTATAGCAATGGTACCAAATAACAATCACAGTGTTTTTTAACTACTCTCTTGTACCTGACTATATATTTAAAAGACATTTTTTTTCTAGAAGGCTGCAGCACTTATAGAAGGGCAGTCTATTAGATATTCTCTGTCAATAAACCTTTGCTTAAACTAAGATGTATGCCCCATGGATATTTGCCCCAGCTACCCTAAAAAAACCTTTCAGACCAGGTGCAATGATAAGCACCTATAATCCCAGCAGCTCTGGAAGCTGATGCAGGAGGATCTGAAGTCCACAGCCAGCTTCATCAACTTAGCAAGCCCCTTTCTCTAATAATAAAAAAGGACTAGGGATGTTGCTCAGTGGTTAAGTACCCCGAGTTCAACCCCAGGTACCAAAACCAACAATAACCACAACTCTCTGACCTCAGGATCAAACTCTGGGTGACTTAATTTGAAGTAAATCCTAACTTTCCCTCTTTTAGTAGATTGCTAGGGGTCTGCTATGGTTTGAATCTTAAATGCCCCAGGAAGGAAGCGCAAGTGTTGAAGGTTTGTTCCCCAGCTATTGGCACCATGGGAAGATATTGGAATCTGTAAGGGGTAGGGCTTATTTAAAGGAAATTGGGTGACTCCGGGTTTGACGTGAAAGGCATATGTGTCTCCACCCCTTTCCCTCTCTACTTTCCATTACCATGAAGTGAGCAGTCTACCAAATTGCTGGGATTATGGATGTGTGCTTATGGAACTCATATGTAACATGACTTAAATAGTTAAACAATATGTTGCTTTTGTAATGACTAAAATTTAATAATTCAATGGATAACAAAATATAGTTTAGGAAAGATTTAACAATACTGAATTCATAAGAGTTAATATTGTACAAAACCCCCATAAAACTCACCATAAAATATACAGATTTATGTGGTACCTGCCATGTGCCCATCTTGAAGCACAAATGTCAAGTATTTGAAATTCAGACTCCTTTAAACAATATTTACTATGAATTGGCAGACTTCTTGCAATTGGCTCATAAGTCTTTAGGAACACGGCTGTGTAAAAGAACTATATACCAAGGTGCCATTTATGCCATCTTCATGTTTCAGACAGAAGACTCATTTAGGAGAAGCTGGGAAATCCATCATATTTGAAAAATACTCTTAAGCTAATTTTCTGGGTGATCAGCAGAATAATATGCAGGACAACAAACACTACTGTTGTGATTTCCATTCTAAATAAAGTGGTCAGAGGTACTGGGAAAAACAAATTGCTCTTCATTTTTACAATCAATATTTCTTAAAAAGACAACTTACCCGCAGCCTTCTTGTGACAAGAAATAGCCTCTTCATATTTCCCTGCAGCTAATAAACGGTCTGCTCGTCTGCTCTGCTGATAAGCCTAGAAGACAAACATCTATAAATTACTATTAAGTACAAAACATGACTTTAGGGTAGGGAGAGGGAGCATGGAATGAACAGACAAACTCTAGATAGGTCAGAGGGGTTGGAGGGGAAGGGAGGGGGCATGGGGTTACAAATGATGGTGGAATGTGGTGGTCATTATTATCCAAAGTACATGTATGAAGAAACAAACTGATGTGAATACACTTTGTATACATCCAGATATATAAAAAATTGTGCTCTATATGTGTAACAAAAACTATAATGCATTCTGTTGTCATATATAAATAAAAAATAATAATTTAAAAAAGCTATTATCAGAGAACCACTTATCATATGGTAAAATTTAACTTTTATTATTATCAGTTCATTCTTCCATTTCAACATAAAGCTGCTATTTGTCTCAGAAATGAGAAGTCTGTACTGGGCATGGTGGTATTTGCCTATAATCCTAGCTCCTCAGGAGGCTGAGGTAGGAGAATAACAAGCTCAAGGTCAGCCTCAGAAACTTAATGAGATGCTATTTCAAAAAAATAAAAGGAACTGTGGATGTAGTTCAGTGCTAAAGTACCACTGGGTTCAATTACTGGTACCATTTAAAAAATTGAAGAAAAAATGTTTGCACTTGAGGCACTATAAAACCAATACCTAGTATTAAAGTGATTTTTTTTTAAATCAGATACAACTCACCAAAAGAACAAAGGGAAACTACAAAATTCTATAAGCAAATGACTTAAGGATCCCCACATTTAAAGGTAAACAGATTAAATAAGCAATACTGGCCTTTTATTTATCTATATATTTTCATGGTACTAGGGATCAAACCCAGAAGCACTTTACCTCTGAGCCACATCCCCCAGTCCTTTTAAAGTTCTATGTCAGGGACTTGCTAATTTGTTTTAGGACCTCAGTAAGTTGTGATCCTCTGGTCTATGCCTCCTAAATTACTGAGATTATAGGCATGTGCCATCATGTCTGGCTATTGTATGAATTTTAACCACAGAGTCAGAGTAAACAAAAAATATGTTTAAAACACATAAATGTTTTCAGGTAACTAGAAATGACAGGCTCTGGGGAAAGAGAATATACATAATGAAGAAAACTAGTAGATACAAGAAGTTATGATTAACATTATTTTTCTAATGAATATATTCTAATATTATTGTTAAGGCTTTTCCTTGAAACCCCACAGACCATCATAACTAGGAGTAGCACAGTGTAGACCTATCCCTCCCAAGAATCAGGGGCTCTGTTATCAAATTCTTGCTCTAGCACTGAAACACTTAATTTATTCCAACCTTCAGGGCCCATTTGCTGACCTATAAAATGATGGATTTGGACTAGATCCACAGTCCTGAAGTTTTAAATGGAATTCAAATCATAAGAACTAGGTGAAGATGTAAATTCTGGGTCATTAGGTTTGGAATAAGGCTTAAGATTTTACAAAGGTATATAGCTAGTTTTATAGCTGCTGGCTCACAGACACATTTTAAGAGGCAAAAACAAGATGGTATTTGGGACAACTGCACTTTAGTACTGTCTCTATGATCTTTGTGCCTTTGGGGACTCCAATCACTTTCTCCCTTGTGCTATGGATATTTGTGTGCCTCCATAATTAAACTTCAAGCTCTGATGACAAAAAAATGGTTACTTGAATTTCTGAACAAGAACAAAAAGTTCCCAATAGGTGAAGTCAGGACTTCTTAGCTCTTCCGTCTTCCTTAAAACTTCCCCATGGAAAAATCTAGTCTCCAACTCTGCCCATTCAGGATTTACCTCTCACTATAATCTCAGATATAAAATTTTCTAATAAACACACTCATCAATTTAGGTTATTTCAAACCACAGCAAATTCCTTTTTTTAAAGTATAGTTACTATTAAATTCTTATTAAACATCTACCAAGTGCAGACAGGGTAGAGCCGACGTTCCAACTCTCAGTTTGAACACTTTTATAAACACATGAATTTGGCTTTAAATATCTGTTTCAATTTTCTTATCTATAAAATGAGAGTTATTGTGAAAATTAAACTAATTAGCACCCCCTAAATGGTTTGTTATACTAAGTACCGTGGTGGAGTGTTTTTTGTTGTTGTTGTTGTTGTTTTTTTTATCACCAAGAGGTTGACAATGAACAGTTAGACACACCTGTAATCCCAGTAACTTGGTAGGCTGAGACAGGAGAGGCACAAGTTTAGGATCAGCCTCCAAAATTTAGAGAGGCCCTAAGCAATTTAAGAGACTCCTGTTTCAAAACTGGGGGGGGGGTAGTTAAAAAATAAGCCAGACATGGTGGCACATGCCTATAATCCCAGAGGTTAGGGAGGCTGAAGCAGGAGGATCACAAATTCAGAGCCAGCCTCAGCAATGGTAAGGCACTCAGTATATCAGTGAGACTGTCTCTAAGTAAATTACAAAACAGGGCTGGGGATGTGGCTCAGTGGCCGAGTGCCCTGGAGTTAATCCCCAGTAATCAAAATTAAAAAAAAAAATAAAAAATAAAAACCTCTGGGTGATGTGGTGCACATGTGTAATCACAACAGTGCAGGAGGCTGAGGCAGGAGGACCTGAGTTCAAAGCCAGCCTCAGCAATTTAGCAAGGCCCAAAGAAACTCAGGGAAATCCTGTCTCTAAATATTTTAAAAAGACCAAGGATGTGGCTCCATGGAAAACACCACTGGGTTCAATCCCCTGTACCCCCTCCTCAAAAAGTGACAACAGACTACATTAAAGTACATATTTTAATAATTAAAGATACTGCAGGAAATCTATTTTGGTAGTAATTTTCTTATTTTTAAAAGAATCATTAAAGATTTCCCATTTTAAAACTGATCTCCTTAAATACTGTTCTTAATAGAATCAAGTCATTAAATGTAGCTATGGTGTGATGATGAAAACCTGTAATCCCAGTTGAGGCAGGACTGTAATCCAAGTCTCAGCAATGTAGAAAGGCCCAATCTCAAAAAAAAGAAAGAAAGAAAGAAGAAAAAAAGAAAAGTAGTACATGTAAAATTTCTGTTATTTCAAAGTAAAAATTATGAATTTTTTTATAATCCATGACTCCTATGTTACAGTAATCATATTGCCTTGTCCACTAGACACATAAAGAATCCCATCCAGATTTTTGTTGGGTATTTTTTGTTTGTTTTATGTGGTGCTAGAGATTGAACTCAGAGCCTTGTGCATGAGAGGCAAGCACTCTACAAACTGAGCTACATCCCCAGCCCCCAAATTTCAATCTTAGAATCATATACTAAGTTAATAATGTCTCAAGAGGTTGTAAATAATGTGACATTCAGAAACTTGGAAACACAGGTAGAAACAGGTCTGTAAAGAGAAGTGAAGCAGTCAGCCTAAAGAGTCAGAGACTCCTGTCTGAATCTGAGGCTCCCTATGTTCTTAGACCCATGTATACTATACCCCTGCTTTTCCTGCTCCTTTGTTTAGAGTCCAATAAATCATCTCTTTTTGCTTAAGCTGATTTCAAATGGGTTTTCATCATTTGCAACCAACAAAAACCTAGCAAATATAACATGTTACTAAGTGGCTGATCTCACTAACAAATATTTTCTTTCTACCTCTACTGGCTTTGTTTTTGGAACTGAGGATTGGACCCAGGAGCACTTTATCACTGAGCTACAGCCCCAACTCTTTTCACTATCTTTTTAAATTTTGAGATAGGGTCTCAAAATTTGCTGAGGCTGGTCTAGAACCTAGAATTTTCCTACCTTAGCATCCCTAGTTACTGGGATTTACAAGAATGTGCACCTGGCTATAGGCCACTTTTAAAATACACATTCCACACTGCACTCTTACCCAAAGGAAAACAGTATTATCTTCTATAACCTTCAACTTATTAGTTCATTTAGGGTTAGGGTTAGACAAATGAAAAGAAACAAAATGCCAAAAAGTCCACAGAGGAAAATAAACCATACTCCTGACTTTATAGTAGGGTTGTCTATTGGGAGTCATCCACTTCCCCCTTCCTTTCTTAATCAATAGAGTAACCTACAGACAACTAGCAAGCAGTATCTACAACCAGTAAGCACTGAAAGGACTACTAAAATTACATTTAAGATACTCAAGTCAGGAGTAGTGGTTTCAATCTCACAATCACTATCCACTCTAAATTTCAATGTTTTCATCTTTAAAATGTGAAATACCTCATATAGCTATTAGGAAGACAAAATAATATAGATAATGCTAATCCCATCACTTAGTAATTGCTGGACATATTTTAGTGCTCCACTGCCTTTTCCTAGAGTATTTCCATGAAGCCCAGCCTCACTTGTGACAGGAGGTTAATTTTCCCTAATATTTTCAGGGCAACAAGGAAAGGATTCAAATAGCCCTCTTTACCTTAAAAATTTCACTGCATATAATATAAGAAAGTAACAAAGACTCCAGGAAAATACAAGGCTATTCCTCCTTGGACCATCATATAATTATTTTTCTTGGATTACAATCTCGAAAGCAAGTGGATTCATTTACCTCAAATAAAGAGAGAACTGACTACTCTGGAGGGAAGCTCAGTTACTCAAGTAACATTCCAAACACTTAAGAGACAAACATGTAGGAAACACTTTGACCTGCCTTTGCAGCACAGGTGAGTAAATCATGACCAATGGTCATATGTAAATTAAAACCTTACATCATCTCCCAAACTGGAAGCAAACAAACCAAGAAATAGAAATAATCTCACATAATTTTTTTCCAGTACTGGAAAACTAAAAAAACATTCTACTAGTCCTTTCTCCCAATTTTGTAAAATTTTAAGACAAGGTCTCCCTAAATTATCAAGCCTAGCTCAAGAAACCTCAACCTCTCAAATTGCTTGGATTACAGGAATGTGCTTTGCACCATTTATTGCACATTAAGTTTTAACATTTTACCAGCTCACAATACCAAAATTAAATGTATGAAATGAAATGCCTAAATAGACACTAAGAAGTTTTATGTTACAATCTTTCCATATTGACAAAAAGGAGAGGAAACCCATTTGGGGAAAAAAATAATAATAACCAGATGAAACAAACATATTCAAAGTTGAAAGACTATTTTTTCTTCAATGGAAGTGAAATTTATTTTTCTTTTTAACAACTTTTGGGGGAAAGATGCATTATTTGTACAAATTTCCTTTATTTCCCTTGTATTGGCAATACTGGGGATTGAATCAGGAATACTCTATCACTGAACTACCCCCAGACATTTTTATTTTTAACATTGAGACACAGTATCACTAAATTGCAAAGGCTGGTGTCAAACGTGTGATTCTCCTGCCTTAGCCTACCAAGCTACTGGATTACAGGTATGCACCACCACTCCCAGCTTGTTCTAGTTAAACATTGGAATGACTATTTCAAATTCTTCCATATCTTAGAAAATTTAATTATGAGAAATAAGCCTTAGGGCCCTTACTGTAAAACTAACATAAAGGAATCAATACTACAGCAGAGGCAATAAATGCTGACATAGGATCTAGAGTTCAATATAGATAAGGGCCAAGGTGAAATGAAAATGAGAAAATTAATAGAGAAGCACTGCTAAAAAAGCATCCAAAGCATGAGTTTGATCAACATTTTACTCAGTACCCAAGAATATATTAGGTCAATACCTAAGTAATTACTTAATTTTTCTCAATGTAGGTTCATCTGTAAAACAAGGAAAAAGTTCTTACTAAACCCCAAGGATCCCTGAGGACACATGATTATAAATACATGTAATAATAATCCTGTACTAAGTCCTTATACAATAAACTTGGTCCATACTAGAATGTGTTTAGCAAAATTTTGATAGAGGCCTCTCAATTTTACTTAGTAACACAATTATTTGTTTTGTTTGGTACCAGAGACTGAACACAGGGGCACTTAACCACTGAGCCACATCCTTTTTATTTTTGGGAGGTACTGGGGATGGAAGGCAGGGACATTCAACCACTGGGCCACATCCCCACCCCTATTTTGTATTCCATTTAGAGACAGGTCTCAATGAGTTGCTTAGCTTTTAACTGGCTTTTAACTCCCAATCCTCCGGCCTCAACCTCCGAAGCCCAGCAGCAGGGATTACAGGCGTGCATCACCATGCCCTGCTATTATTATTATTATTTTTTATTTTGAGACAAGGTGTTGCTAGATTGCTTAGGGCCTTACTAAATTGCAGAGGCTGGCTTTGAATTGCCTATGCTCCGGCCTCCAACTCCAGAGCTGATGGAATTATAGGTGTTAGCCACCAGAGCCTGGCTCACTTTTAAAACCCTTCAAGTAAATATTAACCTCTATTCCACTATTATCTTCCAATAAATAGCTAGGTAATAAATCAGATCTTTCAAATCTCAAATGATTTAAGAATTCAAGATGCCAAACATGCTACTTGCCACATACTTTATGGATTATGAAATTGTGCTAATCTTTTAAATATAATTATTTTCAAAAGATTACACAAGCCTGGCATGCTGAAGCATGCCTATAATACCAGTGGCTGGGGAGGCTGAGGCAGTAGATCTTGAGTTCAAAGCTGGCCTCAGCAACTTAGCAAGGACCTAAGCAACTTATATTGACCCTGTCTCTAAATAAAATTACAAAAAAAGGGTTGGGGATGTGGCTCAGTGGTTACATGCCCCCACTAATTTTTCCTAAACTGCTGACTCTGTGCTTTATTTTTACCACAATCACCAGTTTCAGTATTCTCCTAAGCCATGACACACCTGTAGAGCAGCTGACTGGGGCTATGCGACAGGCTGTAGCCAAATAAAGTGAAGCTAACTGGAACTGAACCAGTGGTCATTTTGCAAGGACACTTGAACTTTGAAGCACTTTGTAAATGGCTGATTATTTCTAATACCCCTATTAAGTTTCAGTATTGAGTCACCCAAGTTTCATTGCAAACTATGTCACCTTAAAACAAGAAAGGTACAAGACAGTTTTCTGGCTTTATAAAACTCCCTAATGTAGTCCAAAGTTTTTAAGGGTAAACAACAAAGGGGGGAGGGGGTGGGAGAGGGGCCAAAGTAATAAAACTGGAAGAGTTTCTCAGAACAGCTAACCTGCCAGTTAAGTTGGAATAATATTTTTAGATGATACCAGTGACTTTGAACCACAGCCGCTGGTTAGAATCTTAGGCTTTAAAGCTCACCAAATTCAAAACTGTATAAGTGAGACTTTAAGTTATGGGCTTATGGTCTCATTATAATAATGGCTAACTCATGTATCAGATACAGTACTAAGTGGTTTGCACCTATTTCCTCCTTTAACCCTAACAAAAAACCTGAAATAGAGTGAGGTCAAGTAATTTACCCCAGGTTAGGCATCAATTAAGTGACAAAGTCAGAATTTACCCAAGCAGTCTGGCTTCAGAAACTATTTTCCTAAACCACCAGGCTCCATTGCTTCTCTATATAGTGTGAACCAGTTCAAGGCTCTTCCAACACAGTAGGGTTGAGAAGATCAATGAGAGAAATTATTCCTCCATAGTCCTTTTTCCCAATTCCACCAGCACAAATGAACTGCAAGCCCATGACTAAAAAGTTCGTCCTGTCTGCAACTTTAGGTGTTGTAAGTTTTATAGATAGATATATCTATATCTATATCCATATCTATACCTATATATCTCCTAGATTAGAAAACTCACAGATGCAGCGGCCAGTCTGGAAAGAACCGTTTCTTATTGCTTAAAAGACTTTAGACTACCAGTACTTTTTCTGAGAACAACAAACAGCTTTTATACTTTATGACGCCTAAAGTGATGAAACTGAGCTAAAAACAGAACGGTCGTGTTTTCTTCCCCCAGCTATCCCTAATTTATTCGGGGAGAAGAGAGACTATTTATGAACCCTAACCAATATAGTAAGTAGGTGAAAAGAAAACTGGAGTTAGGGGTTTTACTCCACCTCTCCAAAGTCGGGGAGCTTAGACTCGGGCCCCCTGTGTTGAAACTTACAATCAGCAATACACACCATTTCTGTCCTAGCCAAATTCCGTGCCTCCCAGGCTTCAGGAGAGGCTGCTACGTGGCACTTGGAGGCATCTCCCCCACTGCAGCAGAGGAGAGGGCATCCCCAGGAGGCAGCAGCCCCTCGACAGGGGCCCTGCAACAGGGGGCGACCGAAGTCATTGGGAGCTTCCCTGCGATCTCAGAGGAGGGCAAACTCTGAGGCGGCTTTCCTGGAGCGTCTCTGAACTGAGGGCCTGCCGGTGGCCCTCGGCCTCTGCGACTGTCACTGCTCAGACTGCCCCCTGGCCTCAAGGGTCTACCTGCACTCTGGGGACTGTACCCGACGACTGAGGCAAAGTCACCCACCGTGGACGCAACCCTGTGAGCCACTTACCAGGTTGAGATGTGCTTCCATTACTTCCAAAGACCCGGTGTGAGCTGCGTCGCCAGTGCAGTAGAGGGAAGTAGAAAAAGAGCGCGAGGAAGCCTGGGAGACAGCCGCCCCTCGGCGAGCCCAGAGAGATTGTGGTAGGCGCAAAAGAAGCAACCACCCTACCACTTCCTTTTCCAGTGCCTCCGGCCGCCCCCTGAGCGTTGCTGTGGCCACATCCACTTCTGACGTCACTCACTGGTGGCTGACTCAAGGTGGGAGTGAAGACGAGGAGTAGGTGGGGCTCACGGAAGGCGGGGCATCGGCTGATGTCTGCTTCAAGAGTTTTGTTTTGTTTTTCCCCATGAAATATCTTCTGAAAGGGTAGTCAGATGTTTTGTGAGGAGGTGCAGGCTTTTAGTACCTTAAGATGGCTATCTTCCAATATTGACTTCTCTCATTTCCTTCTCGCCTTTTTTTTGAAATTCACTCTGCTTAGCTACATCCTCTCTTGCACTTGTGTACCCACCTTTATCCTTGTACCTGTTGATGTTTTTCAAAAAGTAGATCTGAGGGCTGTGGTTGTAGCCCAGTGGTAAAGTGCTTGCCTAGCACATCTGAGGCACTGGGTTCAAGCCTCAGCACCACAAAAAAATAAGTAAATAAATAAAATAAAGGTATTGTGTCCATATACAACTAAAAAAAGCAAATTTGAGCAAAGATAAACCATATACTGAACTGGGCCATGATGGGAGTTAATGTGATCCAGTCCAGTACCTCTCCTGTGCTGGTCTTCCTGGCCCAGGGCCTTCCAGGCCACCTGCTGAGGTGTCACAGCAGGAAGCCAGGTGTGGAGCAGATCAGAGAGGCCTTCCTAGGGCTGCCCTTCCTTCAGGGGGCAGATGGTGCCAGGGCCCTGCCTGTCCCTCACAGCCACCTGCCTCTTGTTTCACAGTGAGGGCCCTGGCCTTGCGCCCATCGCGGGCCCTCTGAACCCTGTCGTTGCAGCCCCCCGAGTCCTGGGTCCATCCCGTGGCTCCTCGTCTATACCCCAGTGGGGCTGGTTTGCGCGGCTCCTTGGCTCCCTCCAGGTCCAGGCAGCAGCGCCTGTCCTCAGCGCCCAGCAAGGTCAAGTGGCGGCTGCAGGGTCCACTTGGCTGGCCTGGCTCTGGTTGCTGCTGCTCTAAGGCCAAGTGACTGCATGAGGTGCATCTGCAGAGAACAGCAAGGGCCATGGGTGGGCCCAGGAGACCCGGGGAAGGACGCAGGTGGAGACTCCTGCCATGGCTCTACATCACAGTGGCCCGTGGGGGCCCCTGGAGAAGGGGCTGCCATGTCTGTTTCAAGAGACGGCCTTGCTGGCTGCCCAGGCTCCAGCTTCTGGCCTCTAGTGCTCTCCCGCCTCAGCCTCTGAGCGCTGGGCCTACCTTGTGCCAGGCCTGGCCAAGTGACAGAGATGTTTTGTCACTGACCTTGCACAGGACCCTTGTGGCTGTCCTCTCATGTCCCCGGGTATCTGAGGGGCAGCCCTGCCCAGTTGCTTCTGCTAGGTCCTGCCAGCGGGCTCCTGGGCTCAGGCCCTCCACCTGGCCTCTGATTCAGGAAGCTCTCGCCTGCCTCATTCCTAGCAGGACGGTCTCTGTGGGCATCTCACGCTCAGCCTCGGTGGCAGGGCATGGCTGCCCCGGGCTCTTGGCCAGCGCCTCCCTTTCCACCCAGGTAGGAGAGTGTTTCCAGGCCGTCCCAAGCCTGTGGTGGCAGGGAGGGGTGGCTTTCTTATACTGCGCCCTCCACCTGCTCTAGTGTGGCTGTCCCCTCCTCCAGACTTCCCAGCGGGTGGGGACCTTCTCGGGGTCTTTGCAGGAGAGCAAACTCGGGGGTGGGAGCCTCGAGGGACCCGCAGGCTGTAGAGCAATCACCAGCTGTCAGTGGGCATCCCTGTAGTCTCTGGGTGATTTGTGCTTTGTCTGTGCCTCGGTTTCCCACCCAGAGGGTGTGCCCAAGGTCCTTGCACATGTTTCAGGAGGCTGCTGGCCTTTGTGCCTCTCTCTGGGATTGCCCTGGACTAGAAGGGCGCACTGGCCCTGAGGACTCAGTAATTCCATTTAAAATGTTTTGTACCAGTGCTTGGCCTAGTAGCACCCAGCCTGGTTTTATGAGGGGGAATGTTCCAGGGCCCTTTATCAGTCGGGCAACCAGAGCAGGTGGGGAGGTCTGTGTTAACTCAAGGAGTTGGCTTAGGTGACAGTGGGGTCTGGCAGGGCAGGTCTGGCACCCCAGGGCAGGTCCTGGGCACAGGCTGGTCCTGGCATGATTGAGGCTGTGTCCACAGGCAGACTCCTCCTCCTTCAGGGAGACGCAACCCTGATCTCTCTCTCTCTTTTGTAAATCTTTATTATTTGTTTTAATTAGTTATACACAACGTAGAATGCACTTTGACACATCATGTATAATGGAGTATAACTTCTCTTTCTTCTGGTTGCACATGATGTGGAATCCCACCAGTGGTATAGTTATACATATACATAGGGTAATAATGTCTGAGTCATTCTAATATCCTTCCTATCCCCACACCCTCTCCCTTCCCTTCACTCCCCTCTATCTAATCCAAATTAACTCTATTCTTCCCTAACCCTAACCCTATTGTGAATTAATATCCACATATCAGAGAAAACATTCAGCATTTGGTTTTTTTGGGGATTGGCTTATTTTGCTTAGCATGATAGTCTCCAGCTCCATCCATTTATCAGCAAATGTCATAATTTCATTCTTCTTTAAGGTTGAGTAATATTCCATTGTGTATATATACCACAGCTTCTTCATCTGTTGAAGGGCACTTAGGTTAATTCCATAGTTTAACTATTGTGAATTCAGCTGCTATAAACATTGATGTGGCTACATTACTGTAGTTTGCTGATTTCAAGTCCTTTGGATATAAACTGAGGAGTGGGATAGCTGGGTCAAATGGTGGTTCCTTTCCAAGTTTTCTGAGGAATCTCCATACTGCTTTCCAGAGTGGTTGCTCCGATTTGTAGTCCCACCAGCAATGTATGAGTGTGCCTTTTCCCCACATCCTTGCTAATATATATTGTTGCTTGTATTTTAGATAATTGCCATTCTGACTGGAGTAAGATGAAATCTTAGAGTAGTTTTATTTTGCATTTCTCTAATTACTAGAGATTTTGAACATTTTTTCATATATTTGTTGATCAACTGTATTTCTTCTTCTGTGAAGTGTCTGTTTAGTTCTTTAGTCCATTTACCAACTGGCTTTTTGTGTGTGTGTGTGTGTGTGTGTGTGTGTGTTAAGTTTTTTGAGTTCTTTATATATCCTGGAGATTAGTGCTCTATCTGAGGTGTATGTGGTGAGGATTTTTTCCCATTCTGGTCAACCCTGATGTTAAGATCTTCACTTGATTGAGCCAGGCCCACCCTGATCACCCAGTCAGTCTCCTTTCCTTAAAGCTGACTGTGGACTTGAATCACAGCTACAAAATGCCTCCGTGGTGACATCTAAATTATTGTTTGGTTGACTAACTGGGACCGTAGCCTCAACAAGTTGACATTCAAACTGTCCTTCATAATCTTCCCTTGAAGATACACTCCTAGATCCTGGGAGACTGGAGATGGTGACAGAAAATGTAAATACGCTACATGTGTTTGTAGCTGTGTAGCTGGACACACATATGAGTGATATGTGTGGGTACGTGTGTGATAAACATGTAAACATGCATGTGTTTCTGTGGGTGGTACACATGCGTATGAAATCCCCCGAGCCGGGTCTGTGTGTCAACTCTGAAATCAGCTCTACACCGTGACTTAGAGATGATCTGTGTGCTTCCCTACGTGACAAGGGTTGCCCTGTAAGACTAGCAATAACAATAAATATAAATAAATTACGTGCGGCCAGTTATCCATGTTAAAGCTGCAGTTCATCTGGAGGGATCAGCCACCGAGCATGGGGCAGCCCTGTGGGGGTGGCTCCTGTCACCAGAGGTCCCATGGAACGATGGGACCACGTGAACTTGGACTCTGTCTCCTGTCTGAACAATGGGGTGGTGTCCGGGGCTGCGGGGAGCTGGGAACTGGGCTGGAGGAGAGAGGCTGCCCAGGTCCTGCTCCACCCCTGGGATGACCTCCTCTGGGGGGCAGCAGGATGCAAACCCGAGGAAGATGATGGTGTTGTCCAAGGTCCATCTGGGGCCTTGCTGGTGCAGAGGCTCTGCCTTGCCTGCCTGTGACCTCCCGACACACGACCCACAGGGTGAGCCTGGAGGTCAACGGGCCAGTGCTCCTGGCTCAAGGGCCCAGCAGGTAGGGTGCAGCTGGTCTGTCTGCAGCTGAAGTGCCAACCTCGGGGTCAGGGGCTGTCCTAGCCCAGAGAGCAGTGGGCATGTCACAGGGCCGTGGGAGGCTGAGCAGTGGCTTCAGAGATCCCAGATTCCAATCCCTGAACCTGAACACGTGATCTTACTTGGGAAAAGGTCAAGTGCTTACGAGAAGGGTCTTGAGACAGTGGGTCTCCTATACCATCTGGGCGGGTCCAACGCCATTGCAAGTGTCCTTCCACGAGGGAGGTAGAAGGACTTGAGACACAGGAGAGGGGAGGTTGGTGGGACTGGGGCAGACTGTGGATCCCTGAACGTGACAGACGTCCAGGGCCACCGGAAGCTGGAGAGCCTGAGAGGCAGCGAGGCCCTGCCGACACCCGGATTCGCCTCCAGACTGTGGGAGAATTGGGTTCTGCTGCTTTAAGCCACCCAGCCTGTGGTGATTGTCACAGCAGCCACAGGGGACTAATGTGACCCTTACAAAAGCTGAGACACCTGCTCCCCTGCCCTGCCCGTCCCTTCCTGGCTGGAGCCAAATCAGGGGTCCTGGGGCTATGTAAGGACACTGGAGGTCACTGTGTCAGTGGCTGCTGTCACAGACTCAATGGCTCATTCTTCAGACAAGTTCTGCAGGTCAGCACGGTGACTCAGGTCCAGCTAGATCAAAGTTTCAGAAGGCTGTGTCCCACATGGAGGCTCTCAGGAAGAGTCCCTTTCCCTACCTTCTCTATATGCCAGAGGCCCGGAAGAGAGGAGGTGGAACTTACTGGGAGCAGGAACCTGGGGGGTTAAAAGTTCGCGAGCTCCAGGGGAGCCTCTATGTGTCTTGCATACAAAATATCAGGGGATGCCAAAACCAAAACAAACACACCTGTAATTAAGATAAATGACATTTAACTGCAATTGAAAAAAATCAAAATCAATGCAAAAAAATTCATGATAGTCCTGCACAGTGGTGCACACCTGCAATCCCAGTGGCTCAGGAGGCTCAGGCAGGAGGATGGCAAATTCAAAGGCAGCCTCAGCCTTAGCGAGGCCCTAAGCCACTTACGGAGACCCTGTCTCAAAATAGAACATAAAAAGGGTTAAGGATGTTGCTCAGTGGTTAAGCGCTCCTGGCTTCAATCCCTGGCACAAAAAACAAACAAACAAAAAAACACACAAAACCCAAACCAAACCAAAATAAAAAACTCCATGATAACAAATATTAAAGTTTTAAATAAAGACAGATAAGCCACGGTGCTGTGCTGAGCCAGGTGAGGGAAATCGGTAATACTGATCCTGTCTCCATTTAAAGGTTTAATATTTAGTGCATCGTGGATAAGTCTTGCAGTGATTTCGTATTTTGAAAATACTATTTCTCTGAATATGGATAGTCTTCCGCACCTCCTTGAATTTCCCACCCACTTGGGCGGCCTGGGGTGGCTGCGGGAGGCTGCAGGCAGGATGGCTGGGCAGGAGCCAGGGCGCCCCGCGCTCTCCCTGCACCGCCGCGCGGGCCCGGCAGGGGGCGGCGTGGGACCGCTTGTCCGCAGTGGGCTGCGTCCTCCCCGCCGCTCCCTCCTGGCTCACGGCCGGCCGAGAACCAGGGTCTCTGGCTGAGGTCTTGGGACAATGGGCCCAGTCACCTGCTGTGACTCTGGATGCCTGTCCTGCTAACGGCGAACAGCCGCTGATGCCTGTGGCTGGGCCCACAGATGTGGAGCTGAGATCACCACTTCTGGGGGCATGGTGGACAGAGCCTGCACCTGTCCACCTGTCCTCCCCACTGGCCTCCCCAGCCACCTCCCCAGGCAACCACTCGCCCTCCTGGGCATGCCTCAGGACAGCTTCTGTTCAGTAAGGAACCCTAGCTGCACCGCATTTATTGAGCACTTCTTGTATGCCAGGCGCGGTGCAAAGGCATTGTGAGTTACCTCCCTGGAGCCTCACAATGGCCCCAACTGACTGAGAAGCAAACAGGAAGCAAGTTCACAGGGTTGTGGGGATCCCAGCCAGGTCTGAGGTCCCTGTCCAGGATGGCGGAGCTGTTACAGGAGGACAGGAGGTCACCTGAGACTGAAAGGCTGGGTGGAGAGTCCAGGGAGGGGGAGTGCATAAACACCAGGCCAGGGTTCCTCTCAGGCAGTCACTTAGAATGGCCATGTGGGGTCACTGATGGTGGGTGTACCCTGGGCGCCCAACCACACAGAGGGAGAGGGAGGCCCTGCTGGAGTGGGCCAGCTCTGGCCAGGGATCTTGGTTTTCTCTTTGTGTGTTTTCTACTTTGCTCACTTTCTACTGTAGGCTGAGGGCATTAGTTTGCATAATTTAAAACGAAAAGCATAAAATGGAGGCCTTTTGGAAAAAAGGACTTTTAAAGAAATTAACTGAGACAACACAGCTAAGATAAACTCTCAGCAAGAAGCCAGTTGAAGGGAGTTTCTGGGGTGAGGGATGGGTGTGGGCCTGTTTCCCTGCTGGAAGGGCAGGGAGAGTGCCTCTCTGGAGGGGTCCACCCACAGACAAACAGTAACTCCTAACACTGCTGTGGGGATGGCCATGTGCCAGGGACCCTGCACACTTTTAATCTCCACAGTGACTCTGTAAGGTAGGTCTTTCTATTTTAATTATCATTCCTATTTGTCAGATAGGAAAATTGAGACCCCAGCAAGGTAAAGTGAATTGCCTAAGGTCACACAGCACAAAAGAATTCTAGTCTCTGAATTTAACCCAGAGCCCTCCCTGGCACCCTGACACCTCCTCCTCCCCACCCTGGGACGCAAGCTTGGTCTGTATAAAAAGCAGATGTTTCCAAATAGTGAAGATGCACTTTAAAAAATAATTATATTTGTTCTTATTTGTTATATATGACAATAGACTGCATTTATATACTTTGATATATCTTACATAGATGGGGTATAATTTCTGATTTTTCTGAGGATATCTATTGTAGACACATTGGTCATGCACTCACATGTATACATAAATCCATAATGTCTGTTTCATTCTGCTATCTTTCCTATCCCCCACATCCCCTCCCCTCCCTTCGCTTCCCTCTACCTAATCTAAGGTAACGCTATTCTTCCCTAGTGCCCCCCTTCCCCTGCTGCCTTATTGTGAATTACCATCCACATATCAGAGAAAACATTTGGCCTTTGGAGAAGTGCAAATCAAAACCACACATCTCACTCCAGTCAGAATGGCAGTTATCAAGAATACAGGTGAGGATGTGGGGGAAAAGCCACACTTGTACACTGCTGGTGGGACTGCAAATTGGTGCAACTGCTCTGGAAAGCAATATGGAGATTCCTCAGAAAACTTTTGAATGGAACCACCATTTGACCCAGCTATCCCACTCCTCAGTCTATGCCTAAAGGACTTAAAATCATCACACTACAGTGACACAGCCACATCAATGTTCATAGCAGCTCAATTCACAATAGCTAGACTATGGAATCAACCTAGATGCCCTTCAACAGATGAATGGACGAAGAAACTGTGGTATATATACCCAATGGAATGTCACTCAACTTTAAAGAAGAGTGAAATTATGGCATTTGCCAGTAAATGGATGGAGCTGGAGACTATCATGGTAAGAGAAATAAGCCATTCCCCCCAAATCAAATTCACTCTTGACAGATCAGAACTTTTGAGGGCCACAGAGGTGTGTTGTCCTTCAAAGGATGGTTCAGGGTCACAGACCCTCCTTCAGCTGTGATCTCTGACGGGGAGAGGCTGAGAGCTGCTAGGACACGGGTCCTGAGTCAGCTCTGAGAGGGTCCGTCCCACAGTTCTTGGGGTGAGGTGCTGGCAGGGCCGTCCACCTGCCCACCTCTCAGCTCCCTGCTGCTGCACTGTCTCCCCCTCCCTCTGCCCCAGTCCCTCTCTCCTGGCCAAGTTCTCATCTTAGCTGTGTCCCTCTCAAGGGTGATTCCTGAGCAGGGTCTCTTCACACCTCTCCCAGCCAAGTATGCCTCTGAGCACTGGTGCAGAGGGCCAGGGTGTGGCAGATCCACTGTCTTGGGGAAGGGACAAGGGCCTGTGGTTTCTGCTGCAAATGGGGAAGCAGGAGGGGGTGATTCAGGCAGGAGAGGTGGTCAGGCTTCTGGTGCTTTCTCTAGGGTTCCCGTCTGTCCCCAAGGCATGGCCAAACTCGGCTTTGGGGCTTTGGTTGCAGGTGGAGAGAGAGCCTGTAGCCCTCTGCTGTGAGAAGCCCATGCGTGACCTCAGGCAGCAGCGCACCTGGGGCCAGGAACCTCGAGGTCCTCCCTGTGGGCCAGGAGGTCAGAGGCATGAGAATAGGGCCCTTGATGAGGGGGGAGGGGAAGGATGCTGGGGGATATGGGATGGAGGCCAATAGGCCCTAGCCTGGCGCCCTCCTCCTTGTGCGGGGCTCTGCGAGGCAGACAGAATGGGGAGGAGGCGCGGGTGGAGAAGGATGGATGGCAGGGGCCTGCGGGTGGGCGACAGTGATGGCTGGGTTTTCTGTGGGTGTCTGGCTGGTGACCTTTTGGAGGATGGATTCAGAAGTGACTGCTATTTGTTAAGGCCCAGTTCAGAGATGTTGGAGGGGGTTGCCTCCTCCACGTTAAATGTCAGGCCCCTACTGTCTCTGGAAGAGGGAAGTTCATCCCTGCAGGATGCAGGCAGATGATGTTCAACAGGCTCCTGACCAAATGTGTCCTTAGAAAATGCAACTGTCACCTGGCCTGTCGGGGTGGTGAAGGGACATGTGTGCCCACATGCTTGCTCTTGCCTTCCCCGAAGTCGCAAGTTCCTCCCTCAGGGCTTTGTGGTGCGGAGTGGAAACTCAAATTTGCTTGCCACCCCCCCTTTGTATTTTTGAAAGGGGGGTACTTTGGCGGGGGTCTGGCTGAGACAGTGGCACAGCCACTAAGAGGGAGGGCTTCCCAGAATTGCTGGCTCACAGCCCAGCCCTTGCAGCCTCTGGATGGACAGCAAGGCCTCTGGTGCTGAGACCCCAACTTCTCCAAGGTCCACTTTGCTGATTTCCTGGCCTCTTCCCTCGAGACCCTTAGGGTTGGTGCAAATCAAGGCCCAGGGGCCAGAGCCACAGCACCAGAGTCTGAAGCAGGCTCACCCACCTTGCTGGTGGCCTGGGGCAGCCCCTTGAGCCTTTGCATCCTCCCCAGTGGGTTGGGACAGGGAGAATGCTTGCTTGAAGTCCAGGAAGGGTCAGGCAAAGCATATTGAGCCATGGCTGGTATGCAGGAAGTGCTTAATCAGTGCTTGCCCTTGCTCTTCTCTCTGTAGTGACTGAGCAGTGCCAACTGACTCTGGGCCTCCCTGGAAGGTACGCTTGGTAACAGGAACCCCTGGGCTGGGAGGGGATTCTCGTCAGCGAGTGGGGTGGGGCGGGTCCCTCTGGGGGTGGAGAAGGTGAGGAGTGAGCATCCAAGAGCTGCAGGGAGATCTGGACTTTCTGCCTGTCTTGCAGGAGGGTGGCTGGACTAGGCCTGTGGTCTCAGGGTTGATGTGGGGACATCTGGCACCAGCTAAGAAAACCCACCCTGTCACCTCAGTGGGTCAGTCCAGCATCTTTTGAAGGGATCTATGGCACCTATTTTATGGGTCAGCAAACAGACTCAGAACTGTCCAAGATTCATGGCTGGTGACTGGGGACAGGGTCTAGAATCAGGTCTAACTGCCTCAGGCTTCTTACAAATTAGACTCAGCTGCCCTTCTGGGGACAATGACTTCCCAGGAGGCACCTGGCTTGATTTCAGTGACAGAATTAGCTCTGCACTGCCCCCACCCCCATCCCCATCCCAGCCTGGTCTTCTCAGGCCAGTCCAGTCCAAGTAAGTGGCCAAGCCAGCCTGCATGGACCACCTCCACCACCCTCCTCTATCCTGTTGCCTGGAACAGAGTAAGTGACCACACAGAATGCTTGTGTCTGGGACAAATGCAGAACTGGACAGTGGTGTCACCTGGGCCTGTCCTGGGCAGATGGTTGGCCCCTTCTTGATAGGCAGTGCTGGTATGAGGAGCGGGGGACGGGGGCAGCTCTCCCTGGGCCTGCCAGGGTAGGATAGGGAGTGGCTCATCCCTCCTTGCCCTCAAGGAGGATGCAGAAGGACCTGTTGCCCAGAGGTAGCTCACCACCAGGGGGGCAGGGTGGTGCCGCCCAGGCTGGCTGGGACTGAACCTCGTGCTCTGTGGGACAGCTGCTCCCAGGCAGGCCCAGGCTCCCCTCTCTGGGGCTCACCCAGGAGGCCCACCAGGACCCTGCCCTGCCTCTCTCCCACTGTTGTGTATTTCTTTTCTTCTTCTCTTTCTCCCTCCCTCCTTCCTTCTCATTCCCCTCCCTCTCTCCTCCCCCAACTGGGGTGGGGATGGAGGTGCTTGTGCCCTCTGTGGGGCCTGACCTTTTCTGTTCTGGAGGAAGGAACAGGGATGAGGAGCTACCTAGACCCAGCAGCCTGCTGTTGGCTGAGCGGACGCTGCAGAACACATTCACAGGGCGGGCGTGTGGCCTGGCAGCTGGAGAAGAGGAGAGCTTGACGGGCCACCAGGGCTTGGTACTTTGTCAACCTTCCCTGGGGTCCCTCCAAGGCATCTGGGAGCCTGTGGAGGGGAGGAGGGTGGGAGGGTTAGGGACAGTAACTTCCCTAACGAGTCAGTAACACAACAGTGACCCAGATTCCTTCCCAAACACTAGAAAAATGTTTGTTTTCTGCAAGTTGTTTTTTGTTTCCTTTTTTCCCCCCTGATTCTAACCCTGAGAACAGGGCTGGGGATGAAGTACAGTGTTAGAGCCTCACTTGGCATGAGTGAGGGTGTTTTCCATCCCCAGCCCAGGGTGGGGAGTGGGTAGTCCAACCCTGGAAATACTTTTGGTCTGGGTCAGTAGCTCTCCTGTCCTTGTGGCCTCCATATCCTCAGTTGGTTTGGACCCTCTGCCCCCTGTGCTGGGTGAGGTCAGCTGCTTCATGCCATTTTGGGACCCAGGAGCTTGGTCCCAGATGCCATTTCCATTTGCACAGAAAAGCAGTGGTAAGAAGGCTTTGAGATCCACTTCTGAATAATTCCCCATGGCATGGAGATGGGGGTCTGGATGACACCTTGCGGCATGAGGTCTGGCGTGTAGATGCAGGTACTGGACAGACAGATTCACCTTCTGGGCATCTGAAAGTCAAGCTGTGGGTCATTTAAGGGTTTGCAGGAAATTAAACATATCCAGTGGATTTGTGCATTTACTATTTACTAAAACTGAAGTAACACAGGGAAGTGCACATATACACACACAGCCAAAAGTGCGTCCACAGGCAGAACACACCTGTGCCACGGCACTCAGACTAAAGAGCAGAAGGTGATGAGCAGCCCCCACAGGCCCCTCCCAGCACCACCCACATGACTCCCATCCTGACCCCTGTCACCACCATTAATGTGTCTCTTTGCACTTCACATAAACAGAATCCCTCAGTGTGTTCTCTTTCCTGTTAGTGTTTGGCCCAACGATCTGCAGATTGATTTCTGTCTTCGATTCCACCACAGCAGGTTTCCTGAGTCTTAGAGCGATTATCATGAGCAGGTCCTTTGGGTGCTGCTGGCTGACGGCAGGAATGACCAGGTGCCCAGGTGGCCACAAGTGAGAGTGAGAGCCAGTGTGGCTGACTGGGGTGTGAGAGCCTATCTCAGCCCTCCATGGTGTTCTACTTGACTTGTGTAGTGGGTAACATATATTCTCTTATATGTGTAAGAAGTGGGGAAGACTATGTATGAGAAATAGAAAGTCCTGTGGCCCATTTTCAAAACATAGTATTTAGCATTTAAATGTAAAATGACTTGGGATGTAAGACAGGCAGCTGGAGGGAAGAGCAGGGTGGAAAGTTACAGGCAGTTAATACCCGAGTGTAAAGATTCACAGCCCCTCGACAGTCAGGAGGTGAGAAGGAAGCCCCCTCCACCTGACCAACAGAGATAAACTCTGCCAAAAGGCACTAAATCCAAGGGGACTTTCTTGCCACAGGAAAACAAGGGGAGGTGGGGACAGCTAAAGATAAATTTTTTTTAAATAACCCAATAGGGGACAGTAAAACCCAGGTGACATTTGGGAAGACTGTGCACCCCAGAGTGCTCAGCCAACAGGGAACTGGGGGAGGGAACTTGCACTCTAGGAAGAAAACACTGGTTGTGGCCAATCTGTGTGTCCCTGACCAATAGGCAACTGATCTTGCAAGACTGCCACTAATGCCTTGCTTTCCCTGTGCCTCTGTCCCAGTCCATTCTTTAGATCTGGACACAGGTGCGTGTGTTTCTCACAAGCAGGGGGCTCAGCTGGGATCTCTGTGTCTGTGTGGGGTGGAACTTTGGGTGGACTGCGCTAAACTAAAACCTTGCTTTTAGTTCAGACACATTTAAGCAAAGAGAACCTAAAGCTGTTTTTCCAACTTGCTTGAATGTCCTGTCCCCTTAGAGGCCATGGAAAGACCTGAGACTGCCCAAAGGGGGGCAGCTGAGGACACAGGGAGCTCTGGGTGTGCAGGAACTTCTCAGGAAGGGGGACTGGGCACATGGAGGGCTTGGGGTGTGTGAGAAACCTCCAGTAAGGGGCATGGAGTACCTGGGGAAACTCAGTTACAGAATCTGCCAAAACGGAGGTAGGCCCACGGACAGGGAAGGAAGATGGAAAGATCCCCATGGGCACAAGTCTTCTTTTCCTGAAGACCCTTTTCCTGAGAAACCTGTGGTTTCCCACATTCTTTAAATATCTGGACTGACTCTAATCTGATCCCAAAGTCCACTCTGAAGGGATACAGATGTTCCATCGGCTCCTTTACTAGACTCCTTATGGAGGGGACTTTTTTTTTTAAGCTTTTGTCTTTTCCTCAGCTCAACGTTATTCTGGTGAACTCATCTTTGGTCCCACACACCTAAAGTGAGATAGTTTGTTCTGATTAGTCCTGTTTTTGTCCAACTGGAGTTTCTAGTCCTTTGTTCTTTAGGCTGTTTTTATTCAGAGGCCTGTTATTCAAGGGTTAACTCTGAATACACTAGGAAAGAAACTTACTCCTTTGTAGAGGCCTAGGCAGCAACAGTCAAGAGTGTGATGGTGGGAGTGAGTCTGTCCCCACGGAGGAGGAGAGGCCCCTGAGCCTGTGAGTCCAGCGACCACCGAAACTGATGGACTCTATTCCTAACGTTCCCAACTGCACGGTGCTTTTCATGTCCGGGTCGTACTGTTAAAAAAAGCCGATATTTTGGCCCTTGCCCTCCAAGGTCTATTTTAGTTTCTAAAGCATCATTTTACATGGGTAAGAATAATGTCTTTGAAATGAATAACCTACATGTTTTCCTAGGTGGTCAGCCAAATACTAGTTTCTATAAAATATTTGAAGTGAAATGTCCATTGGCTTTGAAGGATTTTTCTTTGTCAAGAATATGTGAGTTAAAGTGTTAACTATAGAGATTTATTTGATACCTTAGTTTTCATGGGTAACCTAAGTTAAAAATGGGTACATTAGATTTAAACACTTATGAATGTGTTTGTTAGAGGAGACATCTAATTAATTTGCAAAGTTAAAATACTGAAACATCAACTGCTAAATTTAAATTTAAGTACCCGTGGCTTCTTAAATTTTATAAGGTAATATATGCTTGGGTCTATTAAGCGTTTTTTTTTTAATATTTATTTTTTAGTTGTAGTTGGACACAATACCTTTATTTTATTTACTTATTTTTATGTGGTGCTGATCGAACCCAGGGCCTCACACATGCTAGGTGAGCACTCTACCGCTGAGCCACAACCCCAGCCCCTTAAGTGTTTCTTTTTTTAAAAAAATTAATTATTTATTTATTCTAATTTGTTATACATGATGGTAGAATGCAATTCATTTCATATTACACATATAGAGCACAATTTTTCAAGTGGCTGATTGTCCACTGCTGCAGCCTGGCTGGGCACCGAATCACGAGCCACTCAAGCAGGAACAAAACTTTATTTTGAAAATGCTGCCAATCCCCGTAGGCGCCAGACAAGCCAGCCGATCCACCCACGTGGTGGCATCTACCGTAACCGGCCCCCCCCACCTCCCCCGGAATTCCCTCCTACCGTCCTTCCCCAACCAATGGGAACTCTCCAGGAGTCCCATAACATGAGTCGCGTAGCAGGCCAAGGTGAACAGCAGGAGTCCAATTTCCATATGAATGTAAATCTTAACATAATAATATCATCTCAATGGCTAGCTGGCGTCACCTTACAACCGAAAGTGCCATGCATCATATTATTTGCTTGTGGCTCCTAGCACTCCACCCCTTTATTCCTCTAAACAGTTTCTCTTCCTGGTACTCATGCTGTTGCTGTTAACCATTTATTGCCTAACATAACAGTACCTTGCTCTCAGGGACCTAATTTTATTTTGATGACTGGGGCAACCCTTACTTAAATACTACTAACAATTAAAGAGCAATACAGACTGGAGTGCAATTAAGTGCCCAAATATGTGGCTCAAGGGTAAGAATCACCAGCCTTTCAACATAATGAAGCCTGTGGGGTGAAGAAAATGACTGTTCATCCTGGCAGAACCCCTTGTCCCTCTCTCCCACATATACGCACCTTTATCTCAGAGACTCCTAGTTCTTTCACCCCAAACTTCTTTGACTCATGCCTTCCTCCCTGCATCTGAGCCCAGCAGGGAATATGGGGGAGGGGGGCGTGACTCCCGCTTGGCTGGAGTGCTGGTTTATGTCTCTGCCAGTCTCTGGGAGGTGCTGGATGAGCTTCCCTAGTTTAGCTGCAGCTGACCCAAAGCACTTCTGCTTTTCAATAAATCCTGAGGCTGTGGAGGGCGGGAGTAGCCTCCAGTGCTAGGAAGTATCCCTAGCAGAGGTTCAGAGGTCCTCCTGGGCTGTTTAGGGGCCCTTGGCGATGGCCACATTCAGATACTGGCTGGAAGCCAGGGGAGGGAGCTTGGGGTAAGGGGAGGGCACTGAGAGAGGGGTCAGACTCCTTAGGAAAGAGTTAATGCGAAGAGAGGGAGGGGATAAGACGAAGAGACCGAAGGGAAGGCTCAGGTAGGGAAAGAACGGCGGAGGGAAGCCTGGTAGGGGAAAGGGAGCTTGCAGGAGCAGGGGGTCAGAGGTAGGGAGCTTCCCCCTTCTGCACCCTCATCGCAGGGCCGCCAACTTCCAGCCACGGCGGCGACTTTCAGTTTCATTTCCACGGACCCTCCTGCCTGGGCAGCAGCCGCCACTGCGATGCCCAGTATGTTCAGCTGCCGGCAGCTCCGGGAGACGGTCCAGTGCTTCCTAGTCGTTCGAGGACTGGACATGGAGACAGATCGCGAGCAGCTGCGAACCGTTTATAACCCCGACTTCAAGATCAGGTAAGGGCCTACGCACCCCCAGCCCGAAAGGTGGGCCCTGCCTACCTCTGCTGCCTCCTGCCACTCCCCTCGCACTTCTCACTTTAGTGCAACCAAACTTTATGTGATACTAACCATCACTCACTATTACTGAGGTCTTCTATGTGCCAGGTGCTGGGCTAAGTGGCTTGCTGCAATGCTACTATCTTGGGTGAGGATCACAGCAACCTTTAAAAGAGGCAAGCCTTGCCATTCCCATTTCTTTTTTTTTTTTAAGAGAGAGTGAGAGATGTGTGTGTGTGGGAGAGAGAGAGAGAGAGAGAGAGAGAGAGAGAGAGAGAGAATTTTTTAATATTTATTTTTTAGTTTTCGGGGGACACAACATCTTTGTTTGTATGTGGTGCTGAGGACCGAACCCGGGCTGCACGCATGCCAGGCAAGCGCGCTACCGCTTGAGCCACATCCCCAGCTCTGCCATTCCCATTTCATAACGGAGGGAAGCGAGGCTCCCAGAGGTGCAGTAACGGCCCAGGTAGCAAGGTCACACCCCCTCACCTTGACTCACTGTGCCCTCCCTCTTTTGCCTGGGTAGTGCCCATTCATCTTTGGGAGACCTGTCCCCTCCCCTAGGCTGCCCTGGGAGCCTCAGAGGCTGCACTGTGGTCACACACTGGAATCTCTGGGTTCAGTCTGAGTGCTTCTCAAGGCAAATCTGTCACCAAGACTCGGGTCAGGTTCTTCAAACTGGACCACTGGACTGACTCGCGGCTCCCAGAAAAGAGGAGAATGAAGCTGAGCTCAGATATCAGCAAGCACCACAAGTCACTGCTAGCCAAGAACTTTTATGACAGGTGTGTGTTCGTGTGTGTGTGTGTGTGTGTGTGTGTGTTTGTTGGTGCACACACACTTGCTTGTGAGGGGTGCTCAGGGCATGGGGGAAGGGGCTGTCTAACCAAGAAAAGAGTAGTTTGCTCAGGTTGTGGGGAGGCCTCTTCCTTAAGGAATGGGGGAAGCAGGTGGGGGGCTTGGCTGCGGGTGGGAGCATGGCTGGCACTCTCCCCAGGGCATCCCCCAGCCCAGGCCCCTCCTGCCCTGGCCCCCACCCTTGACTCCCACTCTCCCCAGGGCTGAGTATCTTCACGGGAAGCATGGGGTGGACGTGGAAGTCCAGGGGCCCCATAAAGCACGAGATGAGCAGCTCCTTATCTGCCTGGATTTGAACCACAAGGAGGTGCTGACCCTGAGGCTCCGGAACAGAGGAAACAAATCTGCTACCCTCAGTCACCTCTTCCCTTTCTGCTGGACACCCCAGTTTGCCTTCTACTATGGTGACCAGAAGCTGCCCTGCCTCCTGGGCCCCGGTGAGTAGCTGGCTGGGGATGTGGCTGAGTGGTAAAGTGCCCCTGGGTTCAATTTCTGGTACCCCAAAACAAAAAATATATATATATATAATATAAATTAATCTTGAAGCCTGCATGCCCCAAAAAATTAACATTGGCTGTCTCAGGATGGTAAAAATGTTATTATAATTTTTTGCCAGATTCTTTTTTAATAATGAAAATGTATTATAAATAATATTTTTAAAAATATTCCAAGTATTGGGCTTTCCAAAATTGGTCCAGCCATGGACCGAGCAGCCACATGAGCTAGTGAGCTCCATGTCCTTGGGCAGAGGCTGCCGACCACCCTTTGGCAATGGCATCACAGGGGTCCTTGTGCATCCTCCACAGAGGGGCATTCCCAGAGTCTTGAAGGTGACAAGTTCAATGTTAATGACAGCTTTTCCCCCCACTTCTGCAGTGCTAAAGGCTATGACTTGAAGCTAAGTATGGAACTGGGGACCTACTATCCACCCCCATGCCTCAGGTAGCTGCTCCCCATCCTTCTTCAGGGAACAAGTATCTTCACTGCCTCAAAGGAGATTGCTGAGATCAAGTAAGTGCCTCCCCTCAGTACCCCACTCCCGTCCTCTCTCCCTGCTGGCCCCTGCCTGTTGCTTTGGATGTCTGTCCAGCCTCCCAGGCTCTATTCGTTCACCCTTGCTGAGCATGCCCACTTGCCAGGTGCTGTTCCAAATGGGCCTTGCCCATTATGGTGGGGAACAGTGAGCACTGATCATTTCTTTTATTTTATCTTGTACATTCCATATTGTGGTGAGTGCTTTGAAGAACTCAAGTAATGCTAAAGTAAAACCAAAGCAGGACAAGGGGATGAATTGGTGATGTTTTACAGAGAGCAGTCAGTCCTGACCTCTTTGAGGAGGTGACATTTGAACAGAGAATGACATTTGAATGAGGTTAGGGTGTGAGTCATGGAAGGAAGATCTGGGGGAGAATGTTTCCGCCATAAGATCTACCATGGATACCCAAGTCAGGTCTGAGGTTGGGTCAAGGACATTGGAGGAAGCAAGACTTGGGGCTCCCTTCTTCAAGGCCTCTGACCCAATCCATTTCTCTGTCCTTCTGGTCTTCTCTAATTCCTGGTGTGTTCCTAGTTGCAAATGGGAGAGGGTAGATGCTTCTGGTCATGGGGGTGCTTGACCTGTCCCTTTCCTGCCCTTCCCACTTCATCCCCCAACCATCACTGCCAGGGCCCAGCTGGAGACAGCCCTGACGTGGAGGAACTATGAGGTGAAACTCTGACTGCTGCTGCACCTGGAGGAGCTGCAGATGGAACACGACATCCGGCACTATGACCTGGAATCGGTGCCCATGACCTGGGACTCCGTGGACCAGAACCCCACGCTGCTCACTCTGGAGGTTGGGGCTCAGATCAGGTTCAGGGAGGGCAGGCTCAAGTCAGCCAACCTCTATAGGCCATTCCTAAATACAGGGCAAACTAGAAGAAGGATGAAATGGTTCCTGTCCCAGAGGGGTCAGCAAGGGGTAGGGTGGGCATCCTTTGCCCAAAATGGTGTCAGAGCAGGACATTGGGGTTTTAATCTAGACTTTGCTACTACTGGCTGTGTGATCTTGGGCAAGATCCTTGCTTTCTCGGAGCCATAGGTTCCTTATCTGAAAAGCATAGAGCTGGACTGGAAAATTCTTAAGCCCTTTTCTAGCACACAGATTTTGAATGTGTGTACCTTAGACCAGAATTACCCACGAGAATGAATTTCTCCACACAAATGCAGGTGGGAAAGAGAGAACAAGGATGATCAGGGCAAGATGACTACAGGAGATGAGTTTTAACAATATTTTAAAGGCAGAGTAGAACTGAGCTGGTGAGAGGGCAGCTGAGTAGAGTGGGAAGCGGCTGCCAGGCCTTAAACTAGCACCCTGGAGTTCTGCACCTGTGAGGAGCTGGGGAAGGTTGTCTCCTTCCTCTCCCCACAACTCCTGTCTGGTGGGAGAGGAAGGGGGACAGGGAAAATGCAGCTCTCTGAGTCTTGGGTTAGAAGGCCAGAGCCTCAGTTTTCGTCCCTCAGAGGTCTAGAGAGCCTGGGGGTTGGGTCCTTCAGTGACCATGCTTGGGACAGAAGCTTGCTTACGTTCACACCCTGTAGGTTCCTGGTGTGACTGAGAGCCACCCCTCAGTGCTGTGGGGGGACCACCTGTTTTCCCTTCTGTCCTCTGAGACACAGCAGGAGGACCCCATCACCTATAAGGGCTTCATGCACAAGGTGGAACTGGACCATGTCAAACTGAGCTTTTCCATGAGGTGGGTGTTGTGGGAACCCTTCTTCAGTCTTCTCCCTCAGGCCAGGGGAGACGAGAGGCTTTCTCCTAAGATGAGTGGATCCCAAGCACAGGGCAGGGGCTTTTCTTCCAGGGAACTCTGAGCTACTCCAGCAGCTACCTCTCCTAGGGAGCTTTTATGGAAGTCTTGGAAAGAGGGAGTGGAGCAGAAGGAGGTGGAGGGAGGTCCTGGCTTTTTACTGTCTGGCCCATCTAACTGGAGCTCCTCTACCTTTCTCCCTATCCAAACCCTCCTGAGCCGATTTGTGGATGGGCTGACCTTCAAGGTGAACTTCACCTTCAACCGCCAGCCCTTGCGGGTCCAGCATCGGGCCCTGGAACTGACAGGGCGCAGGCTGCTGTGGTCCATGCTTTTTCGTGTGGCCTCCCGTGGGGTCCCGCTGCTGCCCTCAGATGTGAAGCTCAAGTGAGATGGAGGGCAGGGGACTCCAGTGCTGGTTGGAGTGTGGGGCTTGAGGATGGAGTCCTAGAGGCCTCTGGGATTCTGGATAAGTTGAAGTTCGGATTCCTAGCCTCCCTGCCAGGCTGTATGACCGGAGTCTGTAGTCAAACCCAGAGCAGCTGCAGGCCTTAAAGCACATCGTTATGGACACCACACGTTCAGCCTCCTACATCATCTTTGGGCCTCCAGGCACTGGCAAGACTGTCACATTAGTGGAGGCCATTAAGCAGGTGAGGCTTGAGGATAAACCTAGGACCTATATCCTTGACTCCCCCAGATGGAGCTTTTTTCCCCAAATTCTGATTTCCTTCATCTCCCTGAAAGTTCTTGTTTCTCAGCAGCCATCAAAAGGAGGTGGGGAGGGCTGGGGCTGTAGCTCAGTGGCAGAGCACTTGCCTAGCATGGGTGAGCCACTGGGTTCAATCCTTAGCATCACATAAAAATAAACGGATAAAATAAAGGCATTCTGTCCATCTACAACTACATTTTTTTTAAAGTGGGGAGCTAGAGTCAGTGTGGCTGTTGAGCACTGTTGGGTAGGTTGGGCACTGTGTGGCTCTTGCAGTGACTTTTTGCATTTCGGTATTCATAGACTTGTGTGTTTTATTGCAGTTGTTGTCCCACGTCAAAGTGCTAATTGGACTAGCAGGGCTCCAGGATAGAACTTGTATTTTATATCACTGCCTCCCTTGGCTGTGGGAGGCAGATGCTGCACTGCCCCAGTGTGAGTCACCAGAGTTTGGGAAACTGCTTCTCATACTCTACCTGTCCGCATCTCAGGTGGTGAAGCACTTGCCCAAAGCTCACATCCTAGCCTGAGCTCCGTCCAACTCGGGTGCTGACCTTCTCTGTCAGTGGCTCTGGGTCCACCTTCCCAGCTCCATCTGCTGCCTCCTGGCCCCCAGTAGGGAGATCCGCATGGTACCTGAGGACATTAAGGTAAGGGAAGTGCAGAGGGTCAAGCGATGGCAGATGTCTGGGAGACTCTAAGGGTAAACCAGAAAACTAGGGAGACTTGGTTACTCACCTTTGGGTGGGTAAGAACCCTCCCTGGGCCTCAGTTTTCTTGTCTATAAAGTGGCCCAGTGCCAAAGTGAGGGGGGACATGGGTAGAGCCAAGCTGATGCCTCATGTTGCTTCACAATCCACAGCCCTAGTGTAACAGGGATGCGAAAAAGGGGGAGTATGAGTTTCCTGCCAAGAAGGAACTGCAGAAATACTGAGTCTTAATTACCACTCATCATGGCCAGCAGGTGGGGAGTGTGTGTGTAAATAAAAGTGTAGTGGGCTGGGAAGATGGGGAAGGGTTCTCAGTGGGTGAGTGAGGGACCAGATTGGGTGAGCATTCAGGTTTGGTAGTTGGGTGCCTGGGGATGACCCTGCCTGGCCTGACACCTCCCAGGTTGGTATCAGCCCAGTTTCCCATCCATCTCTTCACACACATCTTCATTGATGATGCTGGCCACTGCATGGAACCTGAGAGTCTGGTGGCCATAGCAGGTGAGTGGCTCAGGGTGGGGTGCAGGTGTGCCACCCTGCATGGGGAGATCCCATCACGTACCTTTCTCCTCATTCCACCCTTGCCTTCTAGGACTGATGGAAGTTAAGGAAACAGGCAATCCAGGAGGGCAACTGGTACTGGCTGGAGACCCTCGACAGCTGGGACCTGTGCTGCAGTCCCCACTGACACAGAAGTATGGGCTGGGGTACTCGCTGCTGGAACGGCTGCTCACCTACAATGCCCTGTACAAGAAGGGCCCTGATGGCTATGACCAAGTTCATCACCTCAGTTCATAACCAAGCTGCTATGAAACTACAGGTATGCCCACACCCTCATCTCCCTCCACTGCTAGCCCATGCCTTCACACCCACTGCGCAGGAGGCTCTGGTCTGCATTCCTGGTGCTCTGCGCCTCTGTGATGCAGAAATGACTATAGACTGGAAGGTCGGAGGCCTCCTTTAGCTAGTGGTTTCATTCTGGACTAGTGAGATTATCTAGATATGGGGTGGTCAGACACCAGGATGTGTCTGATGTCTGTCTCAGATGGCATTTCCAGGCAATCCAAGGAGAAATGAGAAAATGAATAGTTTTTCATAAAAATATTATCAAATTAGAGGGCTAGGCAGGGTTGTTTGTTTTGCAGTGGTGGGGATTGAACCCAGGCTCTCACACATGCTAGGCAAAAATTCTACCACTGAGTTACATAGCCAGCCCTGTTTTGTTTTGTTTTTTTTTAAGAGTCTCTTTGTTGCCCAGGCTGGCCTCAGCCAGTCCTCCTGCCTCAGCCTCCTGAATAGCTAGCTGGACCTACAAGCACACAGAACCACACTCTGTTTATATACTTCTTTTACTGAATAAGTTTAGACATTAAAAATGCTTGGATGAGTACCAATAGGACAGTTGCAGAAAGGAAATGTTATTGTGTTTTTACTACTTTTATTTTTGGATTTAACATATTATCTCAAATAAGGGTAATGGGAAGTGATACATTGTTTTTATACTGACCTTCCTTGGCAAAATTGAAAGCTGAGTCCCTAATTTCTTAGTTTTTTTTCTTTCTTTTTTTTTGAGGGATGGGGTGTGCCAGGGATTGAACTGGGCACATGACCACTAAGCCACATCTCCAGGCCTATTTTGTATTTTTTAGAGACAGGGTCTTACTGGCTTTGAACTGGTCATCCTCCTGCCTCTGCCTCCAAAGCCACTGGGATTACAGGCATGCACCACCATACCTGGCAAATCTTAGTTTTTAAAAGTAATTTGAAAAAATAATAATAATTTCACTGGTCACTGGATCCCTATGGACCCACAAGTTCTGCTTTATGTGGTGTGAAATGCCTGGCAGGAGAACTTGCAGGTGAATGTGTCCTGCTATGAAGGAAGCAGGAATCAAGACACTCATGTGTGGGCCTAAAGCCTGTCCCCTCAGGGCAGGACAAAAGTAATCCAGGCCTTGGTCTAGCTCTCCCTCCCTCCTGCCTCTCAGGTCCCATTCCACCATCCTGGACATTCCCAACCAACTCTACTACAATGGAGAGCTACAGGCCTGTGCAGATGTGGTGGATAGAGAGTGCTTCTGCTGCTAAGAGGGTCTGCCTCAACAGGTGAGGCTGGACAGAGCAGGACTCAGGCCCCCACCCCCATATCTTGATTGTTTACTGAAGGTAGGAAAAGGCTCGACTGGACACCAGGGGTCCCTCCAGTTGTCACCTTGGCCTAAGCTTCCTTATTGCTTGCAAGGGTTTTGGAGTGGGAGGGAAGGGAAGCAGGGAAGTCCAGCTGAGGGTTTCTTCTAACCCTGTGTCCAGGGATTTCCCATCATCTTTCATGGTGTGATGGGCAAAGATGAGCATGAGTGCAATAGCCCATCCTTCTTCAACCCTGAAGAGGCTGCCATGGTGACCTCCTACCTGAAGCTGCTCCTGGCCCCTTCCTCTAAGAAGGGGAAATCCCGCCTGAGCCAACGAAGCATTGGAGTCATCTCACCATACTGGAAGCAGGTAAGGCCCTCAGTTCCCAGCAAGGATGGGTCCTCCCCCACGTGATACCTCTCGAACAGCCCTGGCCTCTGCTGGCCCTATATCTCAGAAGAGTGCAGAGTTCAGCCGCCTCCTCCCTCTTTGCTCCCCAGCTCTCTGGCCTCCTTTCTGCCTGGTTCCTCTTGAATTGAGGTGACTGCATCAGAGAAAGATGCCTTTCCCTTCATTCCAGGTGGAAAAAATCCATTATTGCATCACCAAACTTGACAGGGAGCTTTGGAGACTGAATGACATAAAGGACTTGAAGGTGACACACTACTTCACATTCACTCTCACATTCTTTGTACCCTTCTTTTTCCAAAATCAGAGACCTCAACTCCTGTGCCACTGCTTCAGTCTGGCCCATGTCTCTGTCCCACCTCCACTGCCTTGGAGAGAACTGGGTTTTTCCCCATCCTCTTGCTCCTCAAAGCTCCAGCTTATAGTTCTGGCATGGGATCAGGAAGCCTGCATGTTTAACAACTTCCCATGTCACTGTGATTGGGCAGTTTTGAGGTCTTTGCCCTAAGAATGAAGTCCAAATGCCACAGCCTACCCCCGCCTGTCATGTGATATTGTCACCTCATCTCCACCCTTAGTAGCTTAACACTTGCTCTGAGATGGTGATTCGAAACTCTTAGTACAGAGAAAAATCACCTGGAGTGCTTTTAATACTGCCAGGGCCAATTAACACTGATATCTCCGGGCAGAGCCAGGGCACTAGTATTTTTTGCAGCTCCTCAGGTGCAAGCCTGAAATCTACTCTTTTGAGATTTGGAGACATCTGCCTTGGAAAATTCTGATCAGGAGGTCTGGGTTAGGGCCCAAGGTTCTATAGTCTTAACAAGTACTTGCTGATTATCTCCAGGAAAGTTTCAGAAACACTGTTTGTAGTTATTGTATTCTTTGCAACACTGTTTGCTTTGTTCTGATGGCTTTACAGGCTCGATCCCAGAGTTAGCTTCACTCTTGAGGCTTGTGCTTCCAGAGAATGCCTCCTGTCCCCTGTAGCAGCACTCACCCACTGATCGACAATTGCCCAGTGTACCCTCCTTGCAGCTCAAGTGCCATGGGGCAGACGTTCCTTAAGTTCCCCTTGAACCCACCTATTATCAAGCCCTGCCTCTATCTCTTCTAGGTGGGCTCTGTGGAAGAATTCCAAGGCCAAGAACGCAGCGTGGTCTTTATCTCTACTGTGTGAAGCAGAGATTTGTGCAGTTGGATCTGCACTTTAACCTGGGTTTCCTTAAGAACCTCAAGGTTGGAGGGCTGGTGGGTGTGGCAGTAATTCTTCCTTCCTCTGGCCCTTCCTTCCCATGACCCCACCACTTCTTCCTTCCAGAGGTTAAACGTGGCTGTGACCTGGGCCAAAGCTTTGCTCATCATAGTGGGCAACCCCATTCTCTTGGGCCATGACCCTGACTGGAAAGCGTGAGCATTCCTGCCCTGTAATCCTTCATGGTGGCCACAAGCCCCAGCTTAGGCAGCTGTATCTTCATTACTACCTGCTTATGGCTCAATCCTCAGGATCAGTTAATCTTCATAAAACCTCCATCGTATTTGTAAGTGAGCTGACATTTAGAGCTTGAGCAACCAAAGCTCAGATGTGGCAGGACCCAGGCCTGGCCTCCAGCCTATGCTGGTACTCCTCATCCAGGCCTGCACAGCTCTGTGTGCCAACACCTCTGTACCCCACAGATTCCTGGAGTTCTGTAAAGAAAACAGAGGGTATACAGGGTGTCCTTTTCCTGCCAAACTGGACCTACAGAACGGACAGAACTTACTTCAAGATCTGAGCAAGCTCAGCCCCTCTACCTTAGGTATGGCTGG
Organism: Urocitellus parryii; assembly: GCF_045843805.1. Classification (NCBI taxonomy): domain Eukaryota; kingdom Metazoa; phylum Chordata; class Mammalia; order Rodentia; family Sciuridae; genus Urocitellus; species Urocitellus parryii. Next base: position 299,102 of record NW_027551871.1, read on the forward strand.
GCCAGGGTGGGCCAGGCAGGGGACAGTGGTGGAAGAGAAGGTAAAGAAGACAAAGCATACCTCCTTTCTTTCTAGGTCCCCATGGTCATGACTACCTCCCCCAGGAGTGGGAGAGTGAAGGGGGCTGTCCCTGCAAGTGGAGCCCGAGTGGAGGAATGAGCTCTGAAGACACAGCTGCCTGCCTTCTCACACCAAGACAAGCCTTAGCCCGCTGCACCCAACCCTGAACCAGAACCCAGCTGAGCTGCCCCTCTAAGGGACAGAAAGGCTGGGGGATGGTGTTTACAACCAAGCAATTCCACCCTTCCACTCCTGGGGAGAATGACACATCAAGCTGCTTGTTAGCATTGTTATGGGGGAAGGGGAAGGAAGAAAAACTCTGAAAACAAAAAATCTTGTTCTATGCAAAAGTTTCTTGATGGTGTCTCCTCATCTTGGCCCCAGCTTCCTGTGTCCCCAAGCTGACCTGCAAGAGGGTGAGACTGTCACACCCTGTCCAGGGCCACATCTCTTCACAGCCTCCATGTCCAGGGGAGGAAACTCAGTGGGCAGGGAAGCCACCCACCGGTTTCTAAGTTTAGTCCAGGCTAGAGACCATGCCCCTCACCCGCCTCCCAGGCTAAGCCAGGCATGACCTCATCTCTGCTCTAAGACTCCACACTTCCACTTCCTGCCTTTGCCAACAGGGGGCCAGTCTGGCAAGCAACTTGGAAATGAAGAGAGAGATGGGACTCTGGGCTTGTAGCCAAGATAGGAACCAGACAAAGGAAACAGGAAGCTGCCACACACGTGTTGGAACCTGTGGCCTTTATTTATGCCCCCCACCAAGTGCAGTCAGAGACAAGGCCCCTGCCCAAAGGAGAAACCCCAATCCACCTACCCTAGAAATGCTCCTCTGAGCCAGAAGTATATAAAGTGCTAGTGTGTGACCATCCTCTGGGGAGGGCCAAAGGGAGCAAGAGCCCTACCCCTGGACCAAGGCAGCAGGGAGAGGGACTGCTCAAGAAGGGCAGGCCACAGGCCCAGCTCCCAGAAGACAGGGAGGGAGGGCAGGCCTGCCACCACTCTGGGGGCTAGGAAAACGATGCAGTCCTGGGCATGAGGGAACTGTAAAAAGGAGCCTTCAGCATGGAGTCCTAAGGGTGGAGCTCAAGGGCAGGTGGGTGATCCCTAAGCCCCTGTGAAGAAAGGTGGCATCAGGAGCCGTGGGGATCTCAGAGAATGGGACAGCCCCTCCGGTGCTTATTCTTGTGGACCTGGAGGCCAGCTCGAGTGGCCATCTCGAAAACCTCTGGCACTCCCTCATAGGTTTTGGTGGAGCACTCAAGGCACTGATATGATTTGCCATATCCCAGCCTTCCTCAGATTGGACGGGTTCCTGAGAAGACAGAAGATAAGGCAGAGGAAGCTGGTGGCTAGGTGCACCTCTCACCACATCACCCATAAGTATAGTAACTATAACAAATACCTCCTCCAGCCTTGAGCCCACAAAGCATCCAGGCCCGGGCTGCCCCAGGCAGAGATCTAAACCTCATATTTACATTCAAAGTTGTCCCCAGACTAGCCCCTCCTCTCCCACCAAATCGCAGACCCTATGGTCCACATATGTTTTGCCTAAATGTGTGTAGGCTACCTCCTAAATGACCTACCTTCTCCATCATCCCTCCAACCCATCCTGTGCCTGCTGTTTCCATTTTAAAACCTTGCCTTATATAATTATCCTCTCAAGATAGTCTCTATTCCATACCCTGGCAGCTTCCTATAATAAACTCTTCCTCTGGTCAGTGGACCGCTTAGTGAGACCCTGAATAAGCCAGCTCCCTTGCCCTCTAAGCCTTTTTTCAGCCATTGATGATGCCCTTCCTTCCCAGGTACACTGATGGTGCAGTCTGCATACCCTAAGTGAAACATAAGCTGTCTCCCCATGGACAAGGACTTCCTTATTCATCTTAGTAGCCCCAATTCCAAAGACAGAATAATAAACTGGAATAAATGAAAATGCCAAGTGACCTTGGACAAGTCACTTCATTCTACGATCATCTGATTTGATACTGAGGTTCCTTCTGGTTCTTAGCAGGGCACACACATGGGAGAGGAGGAGGTAGATACCACTATGACTGCTTAACACAGGACAGTTGGCTGAAGAGAGAGCTCCTTTCTGCCCCAGCCTGCAACCCCTCAGAGGGCACCTTCCTCCCCACGGTTCCCCATCAGGCAGCCCCTCCCACCTGCTTCATCTTGGCCAGCTCTCTCCTGGTATGCTCATCTTGCCCGAGTCCTTCTTATTCCCCACTAGGATGATGGGCATGTTGGGGCAGAAGTGCTTCACCTCCAGGGTCCACTTCTCAGGAATGTTTTCTGCACAGACATGTCCCAACAGGTACCTTGGCTTAAGCATGTGAGCACTGGTCTTCCTTCCCATAGCAGTCTGAGGCTGATGGTCTCCTTCATACCTCAAAACCCCGTCCCTTGTAGCATATCCTCCCCCAAGCCCTTCCAAACACCGGAGATGCCACAACAAAGGAGCCAGCAGAGAATGTGTGGCCCTTGTGACTCCATCCCCACAGCCTCTGAAGATGGCTAACTCCAAAGCGTCTCCACCCCCTCTCTCCAAAGTCCTCACCCAGGCTGTCAGGGCTGTCAATGGAGAAGCACATGAGGATGACATCTGTGTCCATATAGGAGAGGCGCTGCAGACATTCATAGTCTTCTTGCCCTGCTGTGTCGCACAAAGCCAGTTCCACCTGACAAACGGGCAATGCATAGCTGACCCCAAGGGCCCCAACCTACTACCCAGAGATCCTCTCAAACCACTGGTCCTGCTGTGTGCAAGGCACCATATTAATCACAGTCATAACAAACTCAATTGAGTTTTTCTTTAAAGTTCTAAGATGTAAACTGGGTGTACTGGTGCATACCTATAAACCAGCTATGTGTGAGGCTGAGGCAGAAGAATTGCCAAGTTCAAGGCCATCCTGGGGAACTTAACAAGATGCTGTCTCAATTTGTTTAAAAAAGTAAAAAGGGCTGGGGATGTAGTTTAGTGGCAAAGTGCTGCTGGGTTCAACCCCTAGTAACCCCTCTCCCACAAAAATTACTAAAATGTGTTTGATTTTTGTGATCTCAAATGAATTGCTATCATGAATACCACTTTAATTCTCACACTCCTTTAGGGTAAGTCATGCCATCATCACCATTTTGTGGTGGTGGGGAGTTTAAACCCAGAAGCAAAGGGACTTGGCCCTGATTACAAAGCGAGTATGTGGTAGAACCAGAGGATATATCCAGGTTTTCTTTGGGGTACTGGGGATTAACTCAGAGCCTCACACATGCTAGGCAAGTACTCTACCAATAAGCCACACTCCAGCCCTTTTTATTTTAGATAGGGTCTGGATAAGTTGCCCAAACTGACCTCAAACTTGTGATCAATCTTCCTGCTTCAGTCTCCTGAGTAGCTGGCATGATGGGCATGTACCACCACACGTGAATATATCCAGGTTTTCTAAAAGTGCAGTTTCATTTCTCAAATTTTACTTGTTCCCACAGGAAAATAAAACAAAGATGTGAGAGAGTGGTAAGGAAGGACATACTACATGACCAGGAACAGGGTTCCAAGGCAGGATAGGAAAGGGCTCTTGGCCTTACCTGCTTGCTGTCCACCTCAATGTCTGTAATATAGTTCTCAAATACAGTAGGGAAGCAGACCTCTGGAAACTGATCCTTGCTGAAGACAATGAGGAGGCAGGTCTTTCCACAGGCACCATCCCCCACAATCACCAGCTTCTTTCTGATTGCAGCCATGGCTGGGGCTGGCAAACAAGAGGCAGTAGGGATTTGGGGGAAAAAAAAACTAGTAGTACAAAAACTGCTCTGTGACCTCCAAAACCTCTCCACAAACCTGGGCAAAGGAAGAGAAAACAGAAAAGGGGGCTTGCTTTGGCACATTCTTGCCAAGCACCAATCCTGTAAGAAACAGAGTTTAAGATTCCTAATTTCTGGGGCAGGGACAGGTCTTCTCCAATGGGTTAAAATATAGCAGTGGGAGGTGAAAGAACCCACTTGGGAACCAGAAAACGACTTTCAAAGTTATACACTCAACTGAAGGGAAACATTCAGCAAGGTGTTCAGGGATGCCTCCAGAAAAGCCAGCCTTTATCTGCTTTGCATATTGGAGTCATGAGACAGATTTCATTTGTAACAAGATTTGATACATTTAAGGTTTAATAACTGCTAAGGTATAATCTAGAACAGATTGTCCCTTGGCTTGAGTCACGCCTGCCTAGTCAAAAATAAGGAGTCCCTCTACAAAACCAGATACTAGCAGAACCACTTACTGGGAGGCTGATAGGTAAGAGAAGGAATATTTATAAAGCCCCAAGGTACCCACTCTTTGTTGGGTATTTTGACAAAAAATATTTACCTCAGGTTCCAGTGGCTTGTTAGGTGAATGGTGCACTTCCCATTTTGACAACAAGGAAACTCTCAGAGGGTTAGATAATCAGAGTGTCAAGGACAGCACTCAAAGCAGGGCTCTATGCCTCCAGAGTCTCTGCCTTTCTACATGCCACCTCAGAGGTGGAAAGGAGAGCAGGAGGAGGAAACCCCAGACAGAGGACAGAGGCATCAGCCAGCAGCTTCTCTGACCCACCCCACCCTGTCCCCAAACCCCGGGTCACACAAAGGAGGCTCAGTCCAGGCAGTACCCACAGGTCACATTAGGGCAGCCTGCCTTCCTCCCCTCTTCCTGCTGGGCCTGGCGGCAACACTAGGTTACTCAGCCCCCAGTAGGGGACAATGACTACACTGTAGGGAATCACGCATCCACCACAGCATAGGGACAGAATAATCCACTAGGGAATCACCTCCACCCACTCTGGAACAGCCCCTTCTTCCCTCTGTCCAGCTCACTTTTATGCCCTGCCCACCCCTCCCTGTGACTCAGGGCAAGGAGTCAGCTTCCCAGGGTTAGCATGTGTCCCTCATCACCAACACACATGAAGGAGCAGTTCATCACACCTGCAGTTCATCACACCTTCAAAGCTCCCCTCACTTCCTCCTTCCCCAGGGAGGGGAGCCAAACTCCACCCAGCTAGATTCCCAGCCCTGCAGTCAGGGAGAAAGAGAGGGTGTGCTCTGGAGCTGAAATGAAATCTAGGCTGTTGGGAAGAGGGAGGGAGCTAGAGCCTGGGCTGGGAGGAGCCCCAAAAGAAATGACAAATGATGACCAGTCCCTCCACCAACTAGGCAGGGAGCACAGGGTATGGTAGGTAACCTGATCTCTGCCTCAAACCTAGCTTTTCCTCAGTCCCACATCCTGTCATGCTGGGCTGAGCTCTTCTAGTCCCTGCATTCCACCACCTCACATTATATAGCCTGGGTCTGCTTTTTAGGAAGCAGAATACTCCAGCCCCAGGCTGTTTCTCTTCAACAGTGGGATGCTAGGTGGCCCCTCCCTCTCCTCCACTTACACCTTCAGAAAACTGGGATGTGGAGGAAGAGGACATGAGTCACTGAGAATTTATCTGAACCACTCTCCAGATCACAAAGGGGCTCTTTGAAAACTATAGAACCCTAAAGAGAGAAATAGAAGAAGACCTTAGAAGATGGAAAGGTATACCTTGCTCATGAATAGGCAGAATTAATATTATTTAAATGGCTATATCACCAAAAGAACTCTACAGATTCAATGCGATTCCAATCAAAATCCCAGTGGCATTTCTCACAGAAATAGAAAAAGCAATTATGACATTTATCTGGAAAAATAAGAGACTCAGAATAGCTAAAGCAATTCTAAGCAGGAAGAGTGAAACAGGTGGTATAGCTATACCAGATCTTAAACTATACTACAGATCTATAGTAACAAAAACAGTATGGTACTGGCACCAAAACAGGCTGGTAGACCAATAGTAAAGAATAAAGGACACAGAGACCAACCCACAAAATTACAACTACCTTATATTAGACAAAGGTGCTAAAAGCATGCAATGGAGAAAAGATAGCATCTTCAACAAATGGTGCTTGGAGAACTGGAAATCCATATGCAACAAGATGAAATTGAATCCCTATCTCTCACCAAGCACAAAAGTTAACTCAATATGGATGAAGGATCTAGGAATCAAACCAAAGACTCTGCAACTAATAGAAGAAAAAGTAGGCTCTACTCTCCATCACATGGGGTTAGGCTTCAAGTTCCTTAATAAGATGCCTATAGCACAAGAATTAAAACTAAGAATCAACAAATGGGATGAATTCAAACTAAAAAGTTTTTTTCTCAGCAGGAAAAATAATATGTGAAGAGAATAGGGAACCTACATTCTGGGAACAAATTTTGACCCCTCACACACCAGATAGAGCTCTAATCACTAGGATATACAAAGAACACAAAAAGTTAAACAACAACAACAACAAAAACAAATAACCCAAACAACAAATACACCAAGGACCTGAACAGACACTTCTCAGAAGGATATACAATCAATCAACAAATATTAGAAAAAATGCTCATCATCTCTAGCAATCACAGAAACGTAAATTAAAACAACCCTAAGATACCATCTCACTCTAGTAAGAATGGCAGAAATTATGAAGTCACACAACAACAAGTGCTGGCAAGGATGTGGGGAAAAAGGTACACTCATACATTGCTGGTGGGACTGCAAATTGGTGCAGCCAATTTGGAAAGCAGTATAGAGATTCCTTGGAAAACTAGGAATGGAACCACCATTTGACCCAGCTATTATTCTTCTCAAACTATACTCAAAATACCTAAAAATGGCATACTACACTGAAATCAGTTAGAAGATACTTTTGATTTGTTGAAAACATATTCATTGAGATTATGGTGGAAGAAAGCTGTTCCAAGAAGGGGGATTGAGATTCACAGATAAGTAGTGCTAGGGCCTCGGAAAAATCTAATGGTAACAGAATTAAGTTTACTGGGTACATGTATAGAATTCAGGAAGTCTCTGGGTCTCACACTTGGAAAGTTTTTTCTGCTGTGAATAAAAACAAACTCCATTTTACCCAAAACCACGAAATGCATAGATCTTCTGGAATCTTAACTCGGAGTCTAGTTAAAATCCTTGTTGCTATAAAAGATGAAACAGTGCATATCAGATGGAGCTGCTGAAAGACAGCTATGAACTGTGCATGAAATTTAAAACAACAAAACAAAACATGGAGGTCATTAGGCAAGAAAGTCTGGTATCTGGAAACTCAAAGTTGAAATCCAGCTGGTTTAAGACTATCCAGTACATGCTCTATACTACATAGCTATGTCTTTTTTAATATTTGTTTTTAGCTATAGCAATATCTTTATTTTATTTTTATTGGGTGATGAGAATTGAACCCAGTGCCTCATGCATGGTAGGCGAGCACTCTACCTCTGAGCCACAACCTCATGCCCCTAGCTAGGTCTTAAGTTTAGCATGGCAGTGGAGATAGTATCATACATTGGTGTCACATAGCCACATAGCATCTCAGAGATGAGTGAGAGTTGCCAGAATGCCAATAAACCTGTCTTAAGAAAGACTCTTTCTGTTGAAATCTTATTCCTACCTTTGATGTACACTCCCTTACATAATGAACTGGAAAAATTTTGAAAAAAAAATTAAAAAAGGAAAAAAATAACTAAAGATGTCTCGCTTGAACCCAAAAGCAATGGTCTCTTTCTGGGAGGTTTCAATTTCCTTAATAGGCCATTGGATATCTTTTTTGAGGATACTATTTGCATTGACAGAGACACTGAGGTCTAGGCCATATAAAATATTTAACTTTGCATGAAAGCATGTTCATATGTAACTAAAACTGACCTATTAGGAAGGACTATCCTTTATCATTAATGCACTCAATTGCCACTGCCATTATATGTGTTCATTATTTTAAATGGATATTCAAAGCTCCATTTAACATCTTCATAATTTAAGGAGGATAGAAAAATGGAAGCACAAATGTTTACCTATATGTTATCATAAGTTGTAATACTATTTTCAGAGTCATAATCAGTTAAATATTTTGAGACTTAAATATCAATTATCACTTTGGGATTTCAAAGCACTGTTATGAAAGAAAATTATATTTGGCTTTATAAACTTCTTAAAACAAGTAACACAGAAGAAAATCGGGAATTTAAAAATATATGTGTACACATCTGTGGCTGCTTTTTTTTTGATGCTACAAAAACCTTCCTTCCTCCTCTTCTTCAGATAATTTATATCAAGTGATTCAGCTGAAATATATATATATATATATATATAATATTAAATTTATATTTATATTAAATATATATATTTAAACTAATTAGAAGATTTATACAGAATAAGAGTCTATCAAAAATGAAAAGTAATAATAAGCTTGATGTTTAGGTGATTATTTACCTTTTTAGATGATTATTGGTGGGGTATAATTGTGTGAACTCAGTGATTTAATCCCAGGACATTGGAACCTTGGCAAGCACTCTGCCAGAGTTGAACCCAAAAGCTCATTTTTTTTGGACACTGGGTCTCTCTAAAGTGTTCTGGCTGAAACTTGCCATGCTCCTGTCTCAGACTCCCAACTAGCTGTGCTTAGAGGTTACTACTGTACCTACCAGATATTTACTACTTCATGGAATGCTTTTAGTAATATAAAACTTCAACAGTCTACCTGGGACAAACTACATATCAACTGGTTCAATATGCAAAAACATCTCAAACTATATCCTCTCAAGATGAAAAAAAAAGTAAGTTAATTTTAAAAACAATATAAGAAATGTAGGATTCATAGTGGGGTAGGGAGGGGAAGCATGGAAAAAACAGATGAACTCTAGATAGGGCAGAGGAGTGGGAGGTAAAGGGAGGGGGCAGGGTTTAGCAAGAATGGTGAAATGTGATAGTCATCATTATCCAAAATACATGTATGAAGACATGAATTGGTATGAGCATATTTTATATATAACAAGAGATATAAAAATTATGCTGTATATGTGTAATAAATATTGTAACACATTCCACTGTCATTTAAAAAAAATTAATTTTTTAAATGTAGGAATCCACACCATCTTCTATTCTTTTTCTTGTAACAGTAAATTTTCAAAAGAAACTATTAATCAGTAGTTATTTCCACAATGACTGAGAATTTCTACACTATTATTAAAAAAATCTTGTATATGTAAGGTGTTAATTCATTATTCTGAAAATATATATGTTCCAAAAGACTCAGTCTGTTTGTTCAGTCCCTCATGATTATGAATCTCCTTGTCATAAAGTGGCTTTTCTTTCCTTGGGGCTACCTTAGCATTTCAGCTGTTCTACTAGATATTTACCAGTTGACCTCAAATTACTCCTTCCTTTGTCTAGTTCTTTGGCTATTGGATTGAGGGGACCTCTTTTACATTATCTTGGAGACAAAAGTTTACTTGAACCCAAATGATTATGTTCCTTGTATGTGAGAGTAGAGAAAAAATGGTGACAGGTATAGTGGCTTTCTCAGCAGAGACTAAAGAAGTGAAGTTACCAGCCAGAGGCAGATACTGGAAAAAGCTTGAAGGCTGTAGTTGGACACAAAATCAAGCATTAAATGGGTCAGTATTTATCTCAAAATAGAGGGACTGGTAAGGAGCAATGACAGAGGACAGTGAAGTTGGGGGAAACGGATAAAGAGTAAAGCTGAACTCATGTTATGGAAGATTTCTGGAAAATTTCAAAAGCTTGGTCTTTCACATACTAAAGAGAGGTTTATGGTCACATGAACATTGTAGCTCAATGGCTCCAAATGTTGGTGACAGAACAAATGTGGAGAACATTCCTATAGGCAGAGATAAAAAGGTGGCAAGAGTGCAAAACTAGAGAAAAGGCAGGCCAGAATTGAGGGGATGTTCCAAGAAATATAAAGGACATATCATTTTCTGGGATAGTGTAGAATTAATTTTTATTAAATAAAGGACAAACCTGAGATTCTAGAATAAGAGGCTCTGGACTGTTAAACAAGGTTTCAAATGGCATGTGAAATAAAACACAGCAACTTTTTAAGTTGTCTGGGATTACATGTAGTCTTTCAATTTCATATTTTCCTATGTTGAAGGGACTCATCTTGGTGCTTTAGGGGCAATTTCTTGAATCTTCTATTTACTCAATCATCCAATGAATCAGAGCACTCTATGGGAAAAACTTTGTGATAGAGCCACTGCTTAGCATGCAAAAGGATCTGTGTTCAGGTCCACCATTAAAAAGTAAACCAACCAACCAACCAAACAAACAAACAACAACCACCAAGCAGAAAAAAAAAAAAGCAAAGAAGGCAATAAAAGGGAATATACACAGTGGTTTGTGGGTTTGTGTAAATAATTTTAAATTTACAACTCTGGGTTTAAACAAAACAAAATAAGAAACCAACTTCAGAAAATCATAATTTCCTACAAATAGTTTTACAGGAAATGAATAAAATATACAAAATAATACTTTGTGTGCATGATTACAGACATAATCACATGAGTGATGAAGGACATGGAATAAACAGGGGCAACAAGTACTATATGGGTTCAAAGTAATTATTCAATACAGTGGGTATTATACTACAATTGAAATTAAATTTTAAACAGGTTTTGTTTCACACACTATCCTTAATCCAATATTTTTATGTCCATCTCCCAAGATTTGAAAATTATTGTCACCTATGAATTTATTTCTTTAAATCTGGAGAAAAAATAGAGTCTCATAATTCACCTAACAGGTATAAGAATTCCAATTTAGGAACTTTAATTTTAGAAATGTCTGAGATAAAGATTTTTCTCAAAATCATTTTAGTGTGTCTTTAAAAATGTATTCTTAAACTTATATTCCAATATAGACACTGGGGTATTTTTTAAAACCTTTATTTTATTTATTTTTATGTTGTGCTGAGGATTTAACTCAGGGTCTCACATGTGCTATTTGTCCTCCATAGCCATGGTTTCACTAAAAAGAAAATTAACTATCTTCCCACCACTTAGGGGACAATCTAGCATTTCAAATATTTTAATATAGTTCTTTCTAGAGAATTTTATTACAAAATTTATCTGATTTGCATATCCTTGCTTCCGTCGTCCCTACTGTATTCTTTTGAAGAAAACATCTACTATCTAGAATAGGCTCTATGAGTTTGGAAGAAGATAATAAATAATGGTTGTACATTTTATGTAATATTCAGTTAATAACTCAAGATAATCATAGAAGTTTAATTATTTTCATGAAAGAAAAAAGCAAAAGGGATACATAATCCACAAATCATGAATATGACAAACCACCCATACATTCTTGCTGAATCAACATGGGGTTTCATGGGTTTGCTTTGATATACAATACTTTAGCAGGGTGGGGTTATGGCTCACTGTCCATGCAGGACAGTGGTGTGTCTTCTTTTACTGTATCCTCAGGTCTAACCAACTGAAAGTTTCTTTATCAACTCATGTGAAAAGATATAGGAACCAAATATAATAAATAATATATAATAAGCATAAAGTATTAAAATATGGTAATCCAAAAGGAAAAGTGAACTGAAATGTCAAATAATTATCAGATATGAATACATTTTTTATTTCAAATTCATTGGAATATATACAAAGAATAAAAGCTTTGGTATGCAAAGAATTAACCTATAGAGTCTGGTCTTTTCAAAAGGAGCCTGGTTTGGTATATCTTGTTAGACTTTCAAGAATTTTTATGAAATACCTGTCCTATCAGAAAATTAGCTATTTAAAGATGAAGATGTAGCTTAGTAACAGAGTGCATTTCTAGAATTCCTATAGCCATAGTTTCAGCAAAGAGAAGATTAACTATCTTTTTTATACCTTTATTATTTGTTTTTACGTGGTGCTGAAAATCAAACCCAGGGCCACACACATGCTAGGTGCATGCTCTACCACTGAGTCACAACCCCAGCTTCAAATTAACTATCTTTAACAATTTCCAATGCTTCTGAAATGATATGTTTCTCATCTCAACTACTGACATCAATGCCACATTCTTCCATATGCTTGGTAGTTATGGAGAAAAAAAGAATAGTGGTGGTTTCCCCAATTCTACCCATTTCCCCTGATCACAACCATCTCTGATTAGTAATAAATTCATCTTTGTATTCAATGCAAATATACTGAAACCAGCTGCAATGCATTCCCTCAGTCTTCTTATCATTATCTTAAAAATTACCTAGTTATTTTATTTGGTTCCCTCCTCATTTCTCCTTCCCGTTGCTTTTTCATAAGCAACCTCTAGATCTGTGGTCTTGATTTGTTTTTACATTCTTTATTTGGATTACTTCCACTTCTTTTTCTTGACAATTCAAAAACTCTATCTAAAAATACAATTTCTATATCTTCATCCTTTTGTCCTTCCCCTTTGCACAGGGACAGACTCAGAATGAAAGATTTATGCATTCACTTGATCTGTTTATATGCCCTAAACTAAGATGCAATGGCCCATCATTTAGATTTTCTATGGGGCAATTCATTCCTTTGCAACAGAATGTGTCATGTGGATCAGGAGCATTGGAAGCATCGTTAAATGTATTATTAACTACAATGTTTCACCAAGCACAAGTACTCCTGGAGCTGCCTGCCTAACAGTAACTGTGAACAATGGACATTCTTGAGAGCTGCACAAAGCTCCTAACATTACATAATGTAACTGTAAAATGTAACTACAGAATAAGTAACCTTACTGATACTAATAACCTATTGTAACCTATTGTTATAAATAAACGTGGCCACATGGACAAAGCGCCACTCTGCCACCTTCCCTGTCTCTACACATTATTTCTGTTTACTCTTTATTATTATTATTTACATTTTCCAGGAAACATTTTACCAGGCCATGACTTTGCTGACCATCCCATAATATACCCTCTTTTTATTTAATGATTTTATTATTTTGGGTAATATTTATGGTCTTAGGAATTATAAATCTTTCATATGTTATTTAATTATATACATTCACAGAAAATAACATATGTTTATGTTTATTTATGATAAACCAAATATAGCTTTTTATTATCTGAATCTCATTCCTTTATTTGTTTTCAATATTGACAAAGACCAGAACTGTTAGAAATTTTTACTTTATCTTTTAGACCAGCTTTGGTAACGGAAACTCAAATCTTCTTATTTTTCTAATACTCTGCTCTTCCACTTTCTAATATCTAACCTGTATTCACCTCCCTTAACAATTAGCACCTGCTTTTTCCCCCTTTTTTCTTGTCTGTCATCTTTACCCTTCTCATTCTTCATTAGCTTTAGTCCCCACCTTTTTCTTATTTTCCAACTTTTCTCTAAGAAGGTCTGGAAATAAACCTAATAATTCAGCTCCTCTAGTGACACTCCAACTCACCGTGTTGCTGCAACTTGATAAGTTGATACCATTTCAATGTTTTCCTCACTATTTTTTCACTACTTCAACTTTTAAAACATATGAGTGCTCATGTTTTAACAAACATATCCAATGATTTTATAATGAGTGGTTCTTACTTTCTATATATCAATTTACATCATGATTTGCTCTTTGATGTTGATCACTGGATAAATGCCCAACAAAATTCTAAAGATGAATCTGAGAGACACTCTGATATTTGAAAGTATACAAAAACCTCACTGAACATTAAATTAGGAAACAAGAAAGAGCAACCACTAGGATACTACCAAAGTTCTTATTTCCCCAACAACTTAATCCACATACACTGATGTGGAAAATATGCTGAGCAAAGAATTCAAACTACTGTGAAAATTATTTAAGAAATCAAAGTACTAAGAAATAAATTAATGAAGGCAATTCAAGTTTCAAAAGAATATTACAACAAGGAGATAGAGTTTCAGAAAAAAATAACAAAAGTAGAAAATTTAAAAATCATAAGTTTTATTAATTCAACTAAAATTCCAAATGGGAAATATGACCAGTATAATATGTCTTGAAGAATGTTAAGTATTGAAGACAAGGTAGATGAAGTAGAATTTTCGTATATTACTAAAAAGGAGAGACTTTAAAACAATATACAATCATTCTAGGATAACTTTAAATGACCAATTGAAGACTAAGGTATTGAAGGAAGGAGTGTATAAGGACTAATGAAATAGAAAACATGGTGAACTTACTCCAGAAAAATTTCCTTAATTGTGAGAACAAGATGGACATCCAGGTACAGAAAACATTTAGAAAACCTAACAGACATGGCCATAAAGAATGTCTCAACATCATATTTGGGTTAAAATGACAACATTCAGAGAAAAGAAAGATTTTTACAAATTCAAGAGAGAAGCACCAAGTTATTGATAAATGGTAATGTAGCTGGATAACTCTAAATGCCAGCAGAACATGCAATAATATATTCCAAACACTGAAAGAAAAACACTGCAGCAGCACATCCTCCTCCACATATTCATCTTAATTAAGCTTCTCCAGAGACTCTCACCATAATTTTTCTTTTTAACAAAATATCAGCAAGGATCTCTGCAAAAGGGCTCAACTGTATTTAGATGCTCTATTTTCTACTGCTCAGCTCTGTCCTACAAAAAATAAATTTAACCACAAACTCCGCTTTTATCGTATAATCTGCAAAATCCCAAACTGTTCTAAGAAATGGGATAATAGGTACCTTCTGAGAACTCAAAAAAATCACTTTTATGTAGACCACTGCAAAAAGGTACATCTCCAAGCACCTCCTGCCTACCACTGGTTATAAAGTTCAAAGAATGTCTAGACTTGGCATTCAGAGGGAGGATTTGTTTTAGGTGAAAGCCCCTGCTGGACAGTCTGCAGACAATAAACCTGCTTATGCTAATTACTCTGGTGTCCAGTCTCATCTGTCTTAGTTCAATATTGCCAGTATACATTGTTATCTGCATCAAAGTTATTCTTCAGAATCAAAGCATAAATAAAGAACTTCCAATACAAGAATAAAGTAAAAACACTATGACATCTAAGCTGCCATTGCAAAAGATTCACAATGAGATTCTATATACACAAAAAGAAGATTAGAATAAATCAAGGGAGATTACAATAGAATAAATGGCACTAGAACAGTAGATAAGTAATTGAGTATTAAGTGTAAATCCTATATTAGAGAGAAACAAATCTCACTATCCTAACACTGAATTCACATTGTGTTAATTATGAACTTAAAAGACATAGACTGAAATAATTAATTAAAAAGACCCAAATATATACTATCTACAAGAAACACACCTGACATGGAAAGATGTTTATGAATAAAAGTGAAAGGATGAAAATCTATTCCATGTACATGTAAGCCAGAAAAAAAGTAGTAGTTATTTTTATACTTGATACAGCAGACTTCAAGCAACAATTACCCAAAGGTGACAAAAAAGGTCACTACATAGTGTTAAAGAGAAAAATCCAACAAGAAGATAAATGGTTATAAATATTTGCATGTGTATGGCAGTGAACCCAACTTTTATAAAATAATTACTATCCAGGCTAAAGGAACAGATAAGTCTAATAAAAATCATAAATGTGAGTGACTTTAATACCATTGTAACCAGTGGCTGGTTATATGGAGAAAACATCAATAAAGTTTCTAAATCTCACCTTTACTTCACATAATACCAATTTAATAGTTGTCTACACACTATTTCATCTGAAAAACAGCAGACCTAATATTCTTTTCAGCAACACAAGGAACTTTCTTTATAATAGATCATATATTAGGATACAAAGCAAGTATTAGTAAATACAAAAAAATTAGAATAATTGCCTCTACTCCTTATCACATCACAATGGATTGCTTTTAGAAAACAACATATATAGTCTTTTTTAACAAGTATGTCTAGGAAAACTGGATGCACACATGAAGAAGAATAAAACTTGATCCTTCTCTCTCACCCTTCACAGAATCAACTCAGAGTACATAAAAGATTTATGAATTACACAAGTACTCTGTAATTGCTAGATAAAATTGTAAGTTGAACACTTTGGCATTTTGACAAGCACTAATTGTCTTAACAAAACGTATAAAGTATAAGAAATGAAACCAAGACTCATTAAGAGGAGCCATGTGTGGTGTCACATACAACTGCTTGGGAGACTCAGGCATAAGGATTGTGAGTTTAAAGCCAGCCTCAGCAGAAGTGAGCACTGAGCAACTCAGTGATACTCTGTGTCTGAATATAATACAAAAATAGGAATACGGGTGTGGCTTAGTTGTTGAGTGCCCTTGAGTTCAATCTCTGGTATCCTACCAAAAAAAAAAAAAACAAGAATCAATAAGTTGGATGACATCAAATATAAAAATTCAAAACACCATAGAAACAAATAAGAGCATAAAGATAGAGCCTAAATAATGTGAGATCTTTGCCACCTGATTCTCAAATAGGAGGTTAATATGCAGAATATATAAAGAAGTTTAAAAACTCATCATCTAAAAATCAATAACCCACAGAATAAATGGACAAAACTAAAGGGATCCTTCTTAACAGAATTGCAAATGGACAATAAATATGAAAAATAGTTCAAAATCTCTAGCAGTTTGGGAAACAAAAATCAAAACTATATTCAATTTTATCTCATTCTCTTCTGAATGGCAATTATCAAGAGTACAGGCAATAGTAAATGTTGATGAGGATGCAGAAGAAAGGTACATTCACACATTGCTGGTGGGACTGAAAATTAGTACAGACACACTGAAAAATGACATAGATATTCCTTTTAACACTAGTAACATATAATACAGCTCTCCCAGTCCTTGCTGTATATATATATATATATATATATATATATATATATATATATATTCATATTATAGGGATGCAGCCACATCACAGTTTATAGCAGAACAATTCAAAATAGACAGGCTATAAAAAAGCCTAGGTATCAATCAAAAGATTAATGGATAAAAAAATGTGGCATATATACATAGTGGAGTTTTATTCAGTACTCAATAAGAAAAAAATGGCATTTCCTGGTACATGAATGGAACTGGAAAAGATCCCACTAAGTGAAATAACTCATAATCAGAAAGCCAAGGGTTGACTAAGTTCTCTCATATTAAAAAGTTGGATAAAAAAATAAAGGGGAAATAGTGGGGGGGGGGTTCCATGGAAATAGAAGAGAGATCAGTGGAGTAGAGAAAGAAGATTGAGAGGAATAGAGGGACAACCAAAGGAAGAATGGTAGAATGAATCTGAATAAACTTTCCTGTGTACACTTATGAATATATCACATTGAGTTTAACCTTTATGTATATCAATGATTCACTAATTAAAACAACTATATGAAATTGAAGAAGATCAGTGGAGTAGAAGAAAGATAACAGATGAAGAGAAAAACAGAGTACGAGGGACCAAAGTGGAAAAAATGTACAACATATTGTATACTTGTTTCAAAATAAACCCCAACATTATTCATGAATAATGAGCTAATAAGGAAAATGAAATAAACAGCAAGTAAAACTAAAGAAACTGTGTGAACACTTGGAGAATGAACAATGCAGTTATATAATGATGAGGTCAAGGAAAAATTAAAATAAATAAATAAATAAAACCTTAGAACCCAATTAGAATTGAAACACATCATCTACAAATTTATAGAATACATTACAAATAGTTATTTTTTTCTTATTGAGATACTGTATGTATACATAATAATGGGCTTTATGATACTATATACAGTAATGCACATAACATATTTTCATCAATGTTACTACCAAGTACCTTTCTTTTTTCTTCCTACTTCCCTTCCCTGATCCAGCAAAATCAGTTGTATAAGGGTGGCTTATAGCAATGGCTATATATATTTAAAATTTTGAGATATTTCAAATTAAAAATCTAATGAAACATCCCAATGTCTAAGAAAAAATCATCAGTAACTAAATTCCAAAACCAATATAAGAAAATAAATAATAAACATAAGAGTCAAATTATTAAATTGAAAAAACATAGTCTGGTAATAATGAAACAAATAGTTGTTTTTTAAAAGGTTAACAAGATACATAAACCCTTAGCTAAGGTAACTAAAATAAATAGAAAGATACAAATGAATAAAGCTAGAAACAATAACAGAAATATTTTTAAAAGAAAGCATTGAAATCCAGAAGATCTCTATAGACTATTTGGAAAACTTATATTTCAATAAATATGAAAATCTAGAAGACTATTTTGAAGATATTAATTACAATAAATGAAAAAATCTAGGAGATATCAATAGATATGGTCTACAAAAATTGAATCAAAGAGAGAGAAACAAAAAAAATGGCTAAATAATAAGAATTTAAATTGTAGCAATAATAAGCCCCCAGGACCAGAGGTGAAAGCATGACTAAATTTTATTAGATAATTAAATAATAACTGATATCAACCCCCCCATTACATTTAATAGCAAAGGAAAGATGCTTCCTAAGCAATTCTGCAAAGTATTACCTGACTGGAAAAGTTAATATGGAAAAAACTATAGACCAACATCTTTGAGGAACAGAGTATAAAAATTATCATATTTAACCATATTTAACAACACATCAGAAAAGAACATACACTGTCAGGCATGGTGGTATGTGTCTATATTCTCAGAAAGTCAGGAAGTTGTTTCAGGTACACTATAATTTCAAAACCAGCCAGGGCAATTTTGTAAGGCCTGTATCAAAGTGAACAATAAAAGGGGTTGGAGATGTGGATCAGTGGTACTGTCCTCCTGGTTTGAGTCTCTAGTTTCACATACAAAATAATCATTCACACTTTCAAGTTGGTTAATACATGCAAATCAATTAAACTAATACACCACAAATAGAATCAAGGGCAAAACTGCCTGATCATTCAGCAGCTGCAGGAAAAGCCTTTGACAAAATCTAATGGGCCTTCATGACAAATCCCTGAGGAACTAGAAATAGGAGGAACTTACAATAAGATAATGAAGACCAAGTATTTTAAAACCAAAGCCAATAGTATAGTGAACAAGAATTTTTTCTCCAAAATCAGGAAAAAGACAAAGATGTTCATTACCATCAGTCTCACTAATCAAAGTACTTGAAATTTTAGATAAGAGGAAAAAAAAATAAATGGGGCTCAAAAGGAAAGTTAAAATTTTAAATAACTCCTATGTGGAAATGATTTATATGTCTAAAAGAAAAGCAAATACAAAACTTTTTAAAAAGGAAACCTCTTGTCCCAAAAGGGAAGAAGTTACAAACTTAAAATTCTTCAATGGGCAGTAACTATGATGAAGTAATTCATCTGAAATGGTTAAAAATTTAAATAAATAAAGCTCCATATAATTCCTAGTGTGATGTAATATATTATAACTCACAGTCAGCTAAAGGTCAAGCATGAAAAAAGCTATTTTCAGGCTTAAAACGATAACAGTAGCACTGATGGTAATAATAGTCATTGCTGTTTCAGTCATTCATTCTGAGAAGGATTGTTTCTAAGATGACACACTTTGCAACTAGAAAAGCTAGAAATGCAGTCTTGTCATGTGTGAATCTTAAAGCTTATTTATTTTTTTATTTATCACCCACCTTCCTATATCTTATCTTCATTAAAGAAAACATTTTCCCTTTAAAGCTATTTTATTTCCTATGCCCATGCCAAGTAAGAACAAATCATCAACATACATTAGAAATGGACAGCATCTGTCAATAGTAATTAACACTCCCTTAGGAATAATCTAAAATCAGTGTTCTATAAAGAAGGCAATTTGGTAACAGTCATCCAAAGGAAAGAATTATTTTCAATGTCTATTTATGCTCCACATAGCATTTCCAAAAGAAAACTATACCAGAAGAGGATAAAATGTCCAGAAATTTAAAGAGTTCATTACTGAATTTAAAAAGCAAACTAAAAGTCCATTTTTATATAATTAATATGAAAAATCTTTAGCTAACACAAGATCATGTGATGAATAAAATCAAATAACAAACAACAGCCAAGAATTATAAGGCCATGTGAATCATATTACATATACTTACTTGTGTCTCTCAGTTTGAATAACTGCTTTTCAGTGTATATGTATGTGTGTGTGTATATATATCTATATATATATATAGATATAAATATAGATATAGATATGTATATATAAATATCAGAAGTTATTATAATATTGAGCTACATCTCCAGTCCCTTTTGACTTTTAGTTTGAAATAGACTCTTACTAAGTGGATGAAGCTGAAATTGTATTTCTATGCCTTAGCCTTCCAAATAGCTAGAATTAATCACATATTCATCATCTCTATATAGATGAATGTGTTCTTTTTCTAGAAGTAAGACTTTAGCATTTTAAATGTACCATAAAGATTTTCACAATTCTGTTTATCTTTTATATATTTGCCAAATTTCTAATTGTGATCCCAACTGTATAACTTTATTGAACTTACTGTTTTATATATTTTAATTTTCCTGGTCAATAGTGTACATTCAAATTGTTTTGTAACATTTTTTTGAAGAAAATTTTTATCACATAAAAAGTAAGTTCATTTGTCCTCCAAACAAGTGCTCCTTTGTTTCACTTTTTTATTCCTTATGCCATTTCTTTTGGTCTTTATAGTTTGCTGCAGTAGACAACTCTCATAAGTAGAGTTAACTGGTATTTTGTATGTGTGTGTGTGTGTGTGTGTGTGTGTGCATGTGTGTGTGAATGACTGTTTCACTTTCCATACTATGCTAAAAGTTGATCAATTTAGATATTATATAATTTCTTTTCTTTGTAAAGTTTTGAAAAAAAATTCTTCCAAATTGCCTTCAAGAAATCATGTGAAATGATATTTGATTGGATTTTCATATTTCCTCTCTTGATTGTTGTTGTAATGATCATAGACCTGTAAGTATATTTTTCATTTGACCATAAAGTTGAGGGCTAATTGATGTAATCTCAATTTTATTACTTATGGCTTTCCCATTTAACCCAAAGTTAACATAAATCGATTGAATATTGTAGCTTTTTATCATTTTTATATCAGGAAGAATTTTTAAAAAAATTTAATATGTGTAGTTATTTTTGTACCCAGAATATTCTATTGAATTTTTTAAATAACTTATTTTGTTTATGCAAAACTAATTTTGATTGTTTGATTGGTATTACATGAAATTCTTAGATTGCTTTGGGTGCTATAGGCTGCTTTTTTTTTATAGCAGATGTGCTTAACCACTGAGACACATTGACAGCCATTTTTTGGGGAAGGGTACTGGGGACTGACTTCAGGAGCACTCACCCACTGAGCTACATCCCAAGACCCATTTTGTATTTTATTAAGAGATATGGCCTTCTAGAGTTGCTTAGATCTTGCTTTTGATATGGCTGGCTTTAAACTCACAATCTGGCTGTCTTAGCCTTCCAAGCTGCTTGAATTACAGGCATGTGTTACCTTGCCTGGCCAGCAGCTGAGTTTTATTTTACTTTGTGACAGTGTGTAGCTAAGTTCCTTAGGGCCTTACTTAATTGCTCATATGGCTTTAAACTCATGTTCATAAATTTTTGGGTTTAACTTTCACTTTTGATTTCCAACTTATCATGTTATATAATATTATTTATATAATATTATACTTTGTCTCATTTGCATAATTATTATCATCTTTGCAATTCTGAATGTAACATTTGTTTTATCCTTTTATTTTTAGTCTATTTGTGAGCTTATATTTGAAGAGAATCTTCTGTAGACTTACATCTGACATAGTTAATATATTTTTAGGTTTAATCTTGTTAGTCACACTTTGGGTTCTTATTAGTTTTTCAAAATAGTTTATGTGAACTTAAATTACTGATGAAAAAGAACTTACTACTTTACTTTTCAACTTTTGTTGATTTCTTATATTTTTTTTCAAATATTAAAAAACCCTTAATTTGTAGTTAATAGATTTTTATGGTGATATTTTATCCTCCTTATTTCTTTTATTATCTTCTATGTTCATGTTGTCATTGCTTTGGAATTATATAAAAGTAATTAAAAACAGTAGAATACAGGCTGGGGTTGTGGTTCAGCAGTAGAGTGCTCGCCTAGCACATGTGAGGCCCTGGGTTTGATCCTGAGCACCACACTAAAAAAATAAATAAATGAAAATATATAAATAAAGATATTGTGTCCAACTAAAAAATAAATATTTTTAAAATAGTAGAATAAATTGGAAATAACTTTCTTATGTTTATATATAAATACACAACCAGTGTAACTCCACATAATTTACCACCACAAGAATAGGTAGTTATACTTATACTTCATGAATGTATAATATGTGAAGATATATTCTATTGTAATGTATAACTAAAAAAAGAAATTAAAAAAATAAAGTACTTATTTTGCACTGTATTTTAAACAGAATTAATTTTGGTTTTCTAAAACAATCAGTGTTTTTACATGTCTTGCCATGATTTATTATTGATGTCACAGCGGCTTTTCTAACTTATTATAATTACCAAAGATTTATGATAATTTTTATGCTTTATTTTTCCAAAATCATCTATTGTAGAATAAAATATTTTATGTACAAAATTGCCAGTAAACTAATATATATATATATATATATATATATATATATATATATATATATATATATATTTTTTTTTTTTTTTCTTTTTCACAAAAGCTTTCAAATTTTATATGATTTGTGTTGTGTAGATTTATTTTATTGGAAGTATTCCATTGATTATTTCTCTTATAGAAGGTCAAGAAATTTAAAAAAGAAAATGAACATTTACATATCTTGAAAACCTGTATTTTTCTCAAGGCTCAAAAAATGGTATTGGTGAACAAAGTATTTTAGGTTCATATATATATTCAATATATACACCTATAAACTTCAATTCCTTTCTTGAAGTCTTCTGCAAATAAAGTAACTGTAAACCATAAAAGAATAACTGTGTAAATAAAATCTCTCTTTTTTTTTCAGAAATATCAAAAGTGTTTTTTTTTCTTGAATATTTTTAGAAGTTTGATTATAAATTCGTTAACTCCTGTCTTTTATTTAGTTAGTTAGTTTTGGGTACTTGGGATTGAACTCACGGCACTCAACCATTCAGCCACATCACCAGCCTATTTTGTGTTTTATTTATAGACAGGTTCTCATTGAGGTGTTTAGTCTGTCTTTAAACTCACGATCCTCCTGCCTAAGCCTCCCAACTGCTGGGATTACAGTTATGCACCACTGCATCCAGCACTACCACAGAACTTCTAGAACTCATAAACAAGCTCAGCATACTACCAGGATATAGAATTAACACTCATAAGTCAATTATGGTCCTGTACACAAATTGTTGTTCAGCTGATGAATCACAATAGACTAAAAAATATTTCGAAAAATCGGGAAACAATCTAAGAAGTGAAAGGACTCTATAATGAAAATTACCAAACACTAAAGAAAGAAATTGAAGAAGACTTTAGAAGATGGAAGATTTCCAATGCTCATGGATTGGAAGAAGTAATGTTATCAAAATTGCCATACTACCAAAATGCTATAGTTTTAATGCAATTCCTATTAAAATCTCAATGATATTTCACAAAGAAATAGAAAAAGCAGTCATGAAATTCACTTGGAAAAACAAGAGGCCCAGAATATGCAAAATGATCCTTAGTGAGAAAAGTGAAGGAGACAGCAGGCATCACAATATTTAATCTCAAATTATACTATATAGTTACAAAAATGGCATGGGATTAGCACCAAAACAGGCAAAAGTCCAATGGAACAAAAAAGACATTACAGAGACAAAAAATCACATAAATATTGTTATCTCAAACTAGACAAAGGCACCAGCAACATAAATTAAAAGAAAAAGACAACGCTTAAACAAATGGTACTGAGAAAACTGAAAATATGTATGTGGCAGAATAAAATTGAACCCCTATTCCTATCCCTGCACAAAACTCAACTCAAAGTACCCAGTAGAAGAAAATATAGGCCAAACTCTCCATCATCTTGGCTTAGGAACTGACTTCCTCAATAAGACTTCTAAATTCCAACAAATAAAATCAAGAATCAATAAATGGGAAGGTAACAAAGTAAAAAGCTTTCTCACAGAAAAAAAAATAAAAAGAACAGGAACAGAAACCCTACAAAATGTAGGAAAATCTTTATTAACTGCACCTCAGAACATTA
This sequence comes from Urocitellus parryii, assembly GCF_045843805.1. Classification (NCBI taxonomy): domain Eukaryota; kingdom Metazoa; phylum Chordata; class Mammalia; order Rodentia; family Sciuridae; genus Urocitellus; species Urocitellus parryii. The sequence goes on from NW_027551871.1 coordinate 323,130, forward strand.
GTTTTCTGGAGATACAAAGAACTCAAAAAAATCCAGCTCAGGAGATGATAAAAGGAGAATCAAGAGTTTGAAGCCAGCTTCAGCTTCAGGAATGGTGAGGCACCAAGCAACTTTGAACCTAAATAAAATGCAAAACAGTGATTGGACTGTGGCTCAGTGTTAGAGAACTTGCCTTGCAGGTGTGAGACCATGAGTCTGATCCTCAGCACTACATTAAAATAAATATATAAATAATAAATAAATAAATAAATAAATAAATAAACAAACAAATTGTGTCCATCTACAACTAAAAATAATAAAAATAAAATAAAATAAAATGCAAAACATAGTACTGGGGATGTGTCTAAGTGGCTGAATGCCCCTAAGTTGAAGCCACAGTACTTGTCCCCATGAAAAAAAAAATCAAAAAACTTTAACACACATACACACACACATACACAAATAATCCAATATATTTGGGCCTATAGTCTCTCCTAGTGGGCACAAGATGTCAATAAATGTGTAAAGGATCTGAACTGGTAGTTCACAGAAAAAGAAATAAAATTGGTCAACAAATACATTTTTAAAATGCTCAATATCTCTAGAAATTAGAAAAATGCAAATTAAAACTACATTAATATTACATTCTTGGTCCAGTCAGAATGGCAATTATCAAGAATACAAATATCAATAAATGCTGGAGAGGATGTGAGGAAAAAAGTTACACTCAAAATTTGCTAGTGATGCTGCAAATTCGTGCAAGCACTCTGGAAAACAGTAAGGAGATTCCTCAGAAAATTTGGAATGGAAACACCATTCAACCAGTTATCAACTCAGTTGATTTTTTTATTTTATTTGTTGCAATTTAGAAGTACTGTTAAGGAAGTCAGTTCCTAGGCTAACATGATGGAGAGTCGGGCCTACATATATAACAAAATAACTTAAAATCAACATACTAATGTGACATTGCCACATCAATATCTATAGCAGCACAATTCACAATAGTTAAGCTATGGAAACAACCCAGGTACCCTTCAACAGATGAAAGGTTAAAGAAAATGTAGTACATATACACAATAGAATATTTCTCATCCATAAAGAAGACTGAAATTTATGGCATTTGCTGGTAGATTGATGGAACTTGAGACTATTATATTAAGTGAAATAAGCCAATACCAAAAAACCAAATGCCAAATGTTCTCTCTGATACTAAATATAATAAGTTATAGTCTATGTATGTAAAAAATGCACTTTTCTGTCATATATATCTAAAAAAAATAAAAATAAAACCTGGATAGGCAGAATTAACATTTTTAAAATGGCCATATTACCAAAAGCATTCTACATATTCAACATGATTCTGTTCAAAATCCCAATGGCATTCCTCACAGAAATAGAAAAAGCAATTATGAATTTTATCTGGAAAAATAAGAGACCCAGAATAGCTAAAGCAATTCTAAGCAGGAAGAGTGAAACAGGTGCTATAGCTATACCAGATCTTAAACTATACTACAGAGCTCTAGTAACAAAAACAGCATGATACTGGCATCAAAACAGGCTGGTAGACCAATTTTACAGAATAGAGGACACAGAAACAAATCGACAAAATTACAACTAGCCTATATTAGACAAAGGTGCTAAAAGCATGCAATGGAGAAAGGATAGCATCTTCAACAAATGGTGCTGGGAGAACTGGAAATCTATATGCAACAAAATGAAATTGAATCCCTATCTCTCACTATGCACAAAAGTTAACTTAAAATGGATGAAGGATCTAGGAATCAAACAAGAGACTCTGCAACTAATAGAAGAAAAAGTAGGCCCTAATCTCCATCACTTGGCGTTAGGCTCCAAGTTCCTTAATAAGATGCCTATAGCACCAGAATTAAAATCAAGAATCAACAAATGGGATGAATTCAAACTGAAAAGCTTTTTCTCAGCAAGAGAAATAATATGTGAAGTGAATAGGGAGCCTACATTCTGGGAACAAATTTTGACCCCTCACATATCAGATACAGCTCTAATCTCTAGGATATATAAAGAACTAAAAAAGATAAACAACAACAACAACAACAAAATAAAAATAACCCAATCAACAAATAGGCCAAGGACCTGAACAGACACTTCTAAGAATAGGATATACAATCAACCAACAAATACAAGAAAAAAAATGCTCACCATCTCTAGCAATCAGAGAATTGCAAATTAAAACTACTCTAAGATACCATCTCACTTCAGTAAAAATGGCAGAAATTATGAAGTCAAACAACAAGTATTGGCAAAGAGGTGGGGAAAAAGGTATACTCATACATTGCTGGTGGGACTGCAAATTAATGCAGCCAATTTGGAAAGCAGAATGGAGATTCCTTGGAAAACTGGGGAAGGAACCACCATTTGACCCAGCTATTCCTCTTCTCAGACTATACCCAAAAGACCTAAAAATGGCATACTACAGGGACATAGCCACATCAATGTTTATAGCAGCACAATTTACAATAGATAGACCATGGAGCCAACCTAGATGCCCTTCAATGGATGAATGGATAAAAAAAAATGTGTGCCGCCAATTTGGAAAGCAGTATGGAGATTCCTGGGAAAGCTGGGAATGGAACCACCATTTGACCCAGCTATTGCCCTTCTTGGACTATTCCCTGAAGACCTTAAAAGATCATATTATAGGCATACTGCTACATCAATGTTCATAGCAGCACAATTCACAATAGCTAGACTGTGGAACCAACCCAGATGCCCTTCAATAGATGAATGGATAAAAGAATGTGGCATTTATACACAACGGAGTATTACTCTGCACAAAAAAATGACAAAATCATGGAATTTGCAGGGAAATGGATGGCACGAGAGCAGATTATGCTAAGTGAAGCTAACCAATCCCTAAAAAACAAATGCCAAATGTCATCTTTGATATAAGGACAGGAACTAAGAACAGAATAGGGAGGAAGAGCATGAGAAGAAGATCACTATTAAACAAGGTCGAGAGGGGGGAAGGGAAGAGAGAGAGAAGGGAAATTGCATGGTAAAGGAAGGAGACCCTCATTTTTATACAAAATTACATATAAGAGGAAGTGAGGGGAAAGCGGAAAACAAAACAAGAGAGAGAAATGAATTAAAGTAGATGGGGTAGAGAGAGAAAATGGGAGGGAGGGGAGGGCAGGGGAGGGGAGGGGGATAGTAGAGGATAGGAAGGGCAGCAGAATACAACAGACACTAGTATGGAAGTATGTAAAGAAGTGGATGTGGAACCAATGTGAATCTGCAATATGTATATGGGGTAAAAATGGGAGTTCATATTGCATGGTAAAGGAAGGAGACCCTCATTGTTATACAAAATTACATATAAGAGGAAGTGAGGGGAAAGGAAAAAAACAAGAGAGAGAAATGAATTACAGTTGATAGGGTAGAGAGAGAAGAAGGGAGGAGAGGGGAGGGGAGGGGGATAGTAGAGGATAAAAAGGGCAGCAGAATACAACAGACACTAGTATGGCAGTATGTAAAAAAGTGGATGTGGAACCAATGTGAATCTGCAATATGTATATGGGGTAAAAATGGGAGTCCATAATCTGCTTTAATCAAATGTATGAAATATGATATGTCAAGCGCTTTGTAATGTTTTGAAGAACTAATAATAAAAAAAAATAAAAAATAAAAAAATTGGAGTTCATAATCTGCTTGAATCAAATGTATGAAATATATGTCAAGAGCTTTGTAACGTTTTGAACAACTAAAAATAATAAAAAATAAGTAAAAAAGTGTCATTTATACACAGTGTAATATTACTCAGCACTAAAAAATAAAAAGATCATGGCATTTGCAGGGAAATGAATGACATTAGAGCAATTTATGCTAAGTGAAGTTAGCCAATTCCCAATAAACAAATGCCATTCTCTGATATAAGGGAGGTGATTCAAAATGGGGTAGGGAGGAAGAGTATGAGAAGAAAATTACTACTACATAGGGAAGAGAGCTGGGAGGGAAAGGGAGGAAGAATGGGAATTGCATGGAATAGGGAAGGACACCCTCTTTGTTATACAGAATACAAGTATGGCGATGTGAGGGGAAAGAAAAGAAGAAAAAGTGGGTCACATTAGCTTGGGTAGAGAGAAGTGATGGAAGGAAATGGGAGGGGAAGGGGAAATGGAAGGACAGCAGAATAAAATAGACATTATTATTGCCGGGGGTACATACATGACTGCACAACCAATGTAATTCTGCCACCTGTACACTCAGAAAAATAAGAAATTATGTCCCATCTGATTCAAATGTATGATATGTCAAGATCATTGTACTATCATGTGTAACTAAGTAAAACAAATAAAAAAAGAAAAAAGAAAACCTGGTGCTGAAAAAAAATTAAAAATAAGAACAGAGATAAAAAGCCTTTATTTTTACGGACATATTTACAGACAGCACATTATGGACAAGTTTGGAGGAACCACCACAGAAAATGCATTTCAGATACTCTACTGCCTATATCCCTATTTACTATTCCACCAACATGACTTTACTCTCACAACACTGACACAGAAAGTTGTTACTTGACAGTGCAAACTATCACAACTCATGAATCACAGATAAGAAATAGGAAACCACAATACAGACACCATTTGGAAAAGAATTCAACATTATACATTTAGCCAATAGCATAGGACACATCATCCAGGGAAATCTATTTCCTAAGCAGTCACTCACATAAATGTGGAAAAGATATATATCCCTGAAGATGTACAAATTTCAATATAGAAATATAAGAAATATAAAAAGCAAGGTAGCATGACTGTTTCATAGTTTATAACTCTAGAAACTCTTTGCAAAGATAATGCAATAGACAAAAATGCCAGAAAAAAATTTTAAAAGTGTATTAAAATATTGAATTAATTCAAAGATAAAGCAAAGAAAACTGAGTAAATTAAGGAAAATGAAACAGGGCATGAAAGAACAATTCAGTACGTATTCTGGAAAAGAATCAATTAGAAATCTTGAAAATAAAGAGCCCAATTCCTCAAATAAAAATATCCAGTTGAAGTCAGACGCATAGACTATATCAAGTGAAAGAAAAAATATCAGAGCTTTAAGTTGATGATGAAATATCACATCCAGACAATATCAACAACAATTAAAATGATTGTAAACAACTTCCAAACCCACTAGACACAATTCATCTTATATGAATCACTGGTACACACAGTGGAGAAGAGGTACAGGCTACAGGCAATGCAAGCTTTCTCAGTGAATAAAAGAAACTATTTCTTATGTCTTGTGAAAATTATGGACATCCAGGTATATGATTTTAGAATATCAAGTGGACATGGCCAGAAAAGAACCTGTCCCAATCATAGTCTACAAAATTACCAAAGGCAAACTGAAATCCATAATAAAGGCCAAAGCAATCATAAACACATCAGAAAAATATTAGATTTTGAGTAGAAATTTTAAGGCCCAGGATAGTAGGAAATGGTATATTTAAAAACCCCAATATAAAGGTTAAAAAAAAAACAAAGACAACATTCTGTAAAATGAATGGAAAGGGTGGTCATTATGTTAACATGAAAAAATCAGAAACAAAAATAAAATTATCACATTCTTTCCCTAATATGTGGAATCTGGGAAGAAAATAAGAATGACTTCAAAATGATGGAGGGAATATTAAAGAAGAGGGAAGGTAACTGGGGATGAAAAAGAGAGGGGAGGAGAAAAATGGAAATAAGCAGAGTGGTCAGGATTCAAGATTTTATATGAGTGCATAGAAATAACACTGTGGAATTCACTAATTTGGGCACACAATAGGAGTTGATATTAATAGTTGACAAGAACACCTGTTTTTATAACAAGTCCAATTTGCTATCATGTGACCATATATGAAACACAATGTATTAATTTAAAAATATTATTCTTACTTCTGCAAAGACATAAAATTTCAGGTTCAAAATTAATATAAAATTTCTTCAAACAATATAATTTAGATGATAAATTTCCTATAATTAACTACTGTTATCCTGTATTCTATATGATCAAGAAAGACATTAAGAAAAATATGAATGGAATTTGAACATTTATTTTTTTCCACTGTTCTTTTGTGATCAAACTTTCTTACTCTTATTTACACAGGGCATGAACACCAAGAGTAACTCACTTTTGTAAGTATTACCTGGACTGAAATTTACTGATGTTCTAGATTGTGCTTTCATATATTGAAGAATTAGATTCCTGTTGCTATGTTTGAAAAAAAAGTAATGAAATTGGTATTTTAATACTCATAGAAAAACACTGATAAAATATAATTCCATACTTAATAATGTTTTAGATCTTGTATCAGAACTTTTTCATATACTCTCCAAATTTGTATGCCCTATAAACATTTTATTAACTTGAAAATTATTTGAACAATGTTCTGTTCTGTTTTTGAGATTGCATTTCATGATAATGGCCAGGCTGATCTTAAATTCCTGGGTTCAAGCAATTGTCCTGTCTCATGATCCCAAGTTACTTATAATCTCAACTAGAACTAATGTGTATTTTTCACAGGTTCTATTATTCAAATGTTAAAATTAATTTTAAAATGATCAAGACCTTATTTTCATTATAATTTGGGATCTTCTTGTGCTTTATAACTCAGAGCAAATCAGCATTTAATTTATAACTTCTATTTTATAAATATCTCCTTAAATTAGAGAATATAATCATCCCCTCTGTGAGACAATGAAAACAAAGCAAGAAATTAACAAATGCTCAAAACTGGCATGGACTACTACTATTTCTTCTCTACCTAGTTGAACAGAATCAGCAGACCGTTGTAAGAGTAGCTACATTTCCATGTTGATCTCCAACTGAGGTGGAACACAAAATCCTCTTTAAAACAATGAATACTGAGGAGTCATGATGAGGCTTAGCTCTCTTAGATTCAATAAATCTGCTTAATCTCTTCCTTTTGATGTAGAACTTGATAAATGCTGAAAACCATAGGCAATTATTCCAACAGTTTGCAAATTTTTCATTACTCAGAAAAAGCACTAAAAGTCCCAATCAAAAGTTAGCACCCACCCTGGACAACAGGGGGCCTCCTGCGGTCAAAGGAAACCTATTTCAAGGGATGGAAAGATTCGGGGCACAGATCTGTTAGTCAAGATGACAGAAAACTCTGATATCTCCCAGTGACATTACTTGAAGCTCTCTAATAGCTTTGAATGATTTTAATTTTATGGCAGAAAAGACAAAATCCTCAAAGGATAATGCACCATAAAGGGTGAGGCTAATATGGGAATTACACATAAGGTTCCTAAAAGGGGACAGGGTCAGAATGCTTAATATTTGTTGGCCAAAGCTAGAGGCCAAGCTGTCAAAGCAGAGTGCTGCTTCTTGGGAACAACTGGTGAATAAACAAACATGAGTGCATTAGAACTAAAAAGAGTGTTGTAAATATTGAATCTAAGTGTTGTTACCATGAAGACTCAGGGATTGGGATCAGTCAGGACATGTTGTAATAAAAGCTATTCACTGGCAGACTGCTAGGCCAGTTCTGGCAGAAAAAAAAAAAAACACATGAACAGAACTGACAAGAGAAAAAGGAACAATTTAAAATCTATTTATCCCCCTCCATCTCACTAGAATTATCTTCCTCAGGCTTCAAGGATATCATTAAGTCTTGATAAATTAAAATAAGATGGTAGAATAGCTAAATTGTGCTAAACTGGGATTTTTAAGATCCAAATAGCAAATTAAAAAAAATCATAGGTGTGACATTATTTGTACCTGCGAGTAGGGGTTATGCTAGAAATGAAATGGATAATGCTGAAAACCCTAAGGATAAAGTTTACAAAGTTTTGAGATATTGGTTAGTGATATATCTCAGTGGTAGAAAAATTTCCTAGCATGCTTGAGAAGAAAAGGAAAGGAGAGGGGAGAAGAGAAGAAAGAACAAATCTTAGAGGTGACTCATGCACACATCACTACTTTTTAAATTAATTTATTTTAATTGTGTATTATGACATCAGAATGAATTTTGATTCCTTGCACAAAATTGCAGCACAACTTTTCATTTCTGAGTGTACACAATGTAGCATTGCACCATATATGCATTCATACATGTTCCAAGGTAATAATGTCTATCTCATTTCACTATGTTTTCTGACACCATGTCCCCTGCCCTCCCTTCCCTCCTCTTTACCCAATCAAACTTTCATCTCTACTTCTGGGCTAGACTTTTGAAGGGTTTGTGACTTATGAACTTTCCTAACTCACTACTGTTCTATACATATTTGTAATATTATATCTTACCTCATTTTAAAAATGCAACAAATGTATCTATTGTGACTCTAAATCTAATGTTGATTAGTACTGCAATGTAAATACTCATGCAGTATTACCACTAGCAGTGGCATAAGACAAGGAATCTGTCCACACTTATCTGAAGCAGACACATTAACACCACATTGAAGAAGCAGCTATACTATTTGTGTTGATTTATGTTCCACAGCAAACATTAGGGCTGTTCTAAAACAAAGGAGATAACTTCAAACTTATGTATTTTAATAAATTTATTTAAACAGCCAATTTATTACATTTTACCAATTTGATATCTAGCTTCACATACACTAACAGACATAAACATTTTAGAAGATCAAATCTTTATCTTTTTAAATAATTTTAAGTCTAAAAGGAAAAACAAAAGAAATTCCTTGTCCCAAAAGGGGAGAGTTACCAAATTAAAATCCTTAAATGAACAGTAACTATGATGAGGTCATTCATCTGGAGATTGCAAAGATTTCAATGAATAAAACTCCATTTTCTTCCTAGGGCAATGTAATATATTGTAACTCACAGTCACCCAAAGGTCAAGAAGTAAAATAGCTATTTGCAGCCATAACATAATAACTGGTGGTAATAATACTCATTGTTGCTTCAGTAATTCACTCTGAGAAGCTTTTGCCAGGCATTGAAATCAATTCCATGTGTATAATCTTGCCACTAGCCTTTAATAATATGTTATTCTATTTTACATTCGAAATGGATAAAAACTGTCAATAGCAATTAACACTAACATACGAAAAAGTTATGCTCAATACAGCATTTCTAAAAGAAAACTATACCAGGCGAAGATAAAATATAACAGAAAGTTTAAAAAGTGAACTTTTAAAGTGAACTGAATAAAAAAGAACACTAAAAGTGCATATTTTGCAAAACTAGTGTGAAAATTCTAGCTAACACAAGATCATATGATCAATAAATTTATTTTAATTGTGTATGTATGACATCAGAATGCATTTTGATTCCTTGCACAAAATTGCAGCACAACTTTTCATTTCTGATTGTACACGATGTATCATTGCACCATATGTGCAGTCATACATGTACCAAGGTAATAATGGCTATCTCATTTCACCATGTTTCCTGACACCATGCTCCTTGCCCTCCCTTCCCTCCTCTTTGCCCAATCAAACTTTCATCACTACTTCTGGGCTAGACAAAATTATATAATAATTAATAAACATCAGCCAATAATTATAAGGGCATGTGAATCATACTACACACCCTAATTTTATTGCTCAGTTTGAATAGCTTTTTTTCTCCCTAATTGTAGTTCATGTTCATATATTTCACTCTATTCCAATGATTATATCATTCTCATTTACTATTTTTAAATTGAGAAATTTTTACTACAATATTAAGATTTTTTTAAAAAAATATAGTACTATACCTTCCCTTATCAACTGCATGTATGTTTGCTTTATTCTTAATAAAAAATTCTACCATCATGTGTCTGTTTTTCTTTATGGAGAGTAAAAGTGGTTTTTGGCCACTCTGAAAACCAACAAAAATAGTTTATTCACAAAATTACTACTTCCCAACTGAACTTAACCTCACAAAATACTGTATGAATAAAAGCATATACTATTAATGCAAATTAAGAGTAGCCACTCTCTTCTCTTTCCATTCTGCTTCCATATGTGCTGTTCTTCCACTCTGAAATGCTTCTAGAGTGGACACATGAACTCCAATCATTTCTAAAACTGCTTCAAACATTTCCTGTTTCCACAGATCTTTGCCTCTGACACAGCATTCATCATGGCATCTTTGAATTAAGTAATCTGCACCCACCTCCACCAAGAGTGTCTAGAGGACATAAACTATACCTTCTATCTCATTAGCCCCATTACCAAACACATATTAGTAAAGGATGTAAGTATTGTATTTAATTAACAAGGTAAATTTTCAACTCACTAGTAGGGTGAATCAATAATTTTTTAAAGAATGTCTACTTTTCCAGAAATACCAACCCTCATCAGAAAGATTCCTTGTTTTACTATTAGATAAAATGTACAGAATTGTGCACTGTATGTCCAGTATTACAGAAATAGCTTTACCATTGCTTAACACCTATTTTACATTGATTTTTCATAGTAGATATTCACATGTAAAGAATTCAAGTTGAAGAAATAGAGTTATGTCTGAGAGCTTTCCAATGACATGAAAGTTTCCTCCATGTTATAAAATTCCTCTTGATTCTTTTCTTTTTCTTTTTATGGAATTAGAATCCCAGATACCAATATCAGGCATTCCTGCTTAAAACTGAGAGACTCTGTGTAAACTACTTTTTTTAATAATTGGTCCTTGTGTCTTCTCTTATTATAAGATGAAAGATATTTATCTTACATGTCAGAAATCTCAATTCAAAAATATATTATTCTTACACAATTGGAAAAAATGACAGCTAATCCACTGATAGGGGTTAACAAAGAGAAATAACCAACTCAAAAAAATCAACACCAAGCTGGGGTTGTAGCTCAACAGTAGAGCATTCACCTAGAACATGTGAGGCCCTGGGGTTGATCCATAGAACTACATAACATAAATAAAATAAAGTTATTGTGTCCAGCTACAACTAAAATATAAATATTAAAAAAAACACACCAAACAAAGAAACAACAACAAAACAAATCAAACAAAAACAAACAAAAAACACCCAGTCAATAATTGGGCAAAAGAACTAAACAGAAATTTCTTAAAAGAAATACAAATATCCAAAATATATATGAAAAACTATTCTACATCTCTAGCAATTAGGTTAATACGAATAAAAACTACACTAAGAATTTATCTTACTCCATCCATAATGGTAATAATCAAGAATACAAACAGTGAGGGGAACCTGACGGCAGATTTCACGTAAGTCACCAGCAGATCTGAAAACATGGACTCACTTGGTCAAGTGGTTCTTTTCTGCTGGCAAAGAGCCAGGGCCCAGGGACCGCTGGTTGCTGGAGGTGTGTGCCAGAGCCATGGGACCCTCCTGAGAGGCAACCCCAGGGTGGCCAGAGGCTCTAGGTCAGCTCTGTGCCTGGCTCTTGAGGCCCTGGGGTTGCCCTCATGACCATTGCTGCCAGGAACAGCCCAGCACCCAGTTACTCCTTGTGATGACCACAGGGGGTGGGCTGCTGGCCCCCCTTTCCTGGGCTAGGAGACCGAGGCCCAGGGAGGTGGTCTGCGAGGTCACACAGCTGTGGCTGACCACCTGGATTCAGGTGTGGTGTTTCTGGAGAGACTGGCCAACTCGGGGCCTCCACCCAGAGAGAGGGCAGCACTGAGGACAGAGCAGGAGATGGCATGGTCCCCTCTGACCTGCCCTGATCCAGGACGCCCAAGGCCAGCTGTTGGCCTGCCACACCCCAGACAACGAGAGAGAGAGAGAGAGAGAGAGAGAGAGAGAGAGAGAGAGAGAGAGAGAGAGAGACAGACACGGTGTCGAGCACAGACGGGAGCCTGAACCCAGCCTGACCCTGCTGTCTGCCCCGCCTGTGCCTGAGGGGGGGTGAAGACACTCAGCAGCCTGCCCAGCAGGCCTCAGTGAGAGGCGGCCACTCCAGAGGGATCCTAGAGGGGCCCTCTGCACAGGGAGCCAGCTCAGTGGCCCCAGCCAGGAGGTGGACCCTGGGGTGGGGGTCCCTGAGCAGGGCCCCTTCCTGGAGGGTGTTGAAGATGGACACAGGGCTCCACCCATCAGCCGAGGCATTGATCAATCCAGAGGCTGAGCCCTGACCCTGGGGCCGCGGCGGAGGGCCATTCCCCGAACACGGCCCTCAAATATCTCCGGGCCTTGAACTTTCTATTCTGTTTTGCAATCGGCTCAGGAGGCGGCCTCTCTGAACTCCCTCCTTATCGCTGGGAAACTTCTCACCCACAATAGCTGAGTGTGCTGCTCTCCTGGCCGGCCCAGTCCCGCCCACCCGCTGTTCTTGGGTAGCTCCGGCACTATAATGGGTCCTATTGTGGTCGGTCTGCGCAGCTCCGGTGTGGCCCTTGAGTTAAAGGGTGCTGGGGGCAGGGAGAGCGTGACTGAGGGGTACAGGCCATCAGCCACCCAGGGGAGCCTGATGCAGCCTAATGGCAGATGGCACGTAAGTCACCGCAGACCTGAACACACGACTCCCTTCGTCAAGCGCCAGTGTTTATTTCTATTCAATTACAACAAAATAAAACCAATTGCTAACAAAAAAAAAAAAAAAGAATGTGGGAGAAGGGCACACTTGTACACTGCTGGTGGGACTACGTACTAGTACAACAACTCTGGAAAACAGTTTGGAGATTCCCCAAAATCTAAGCAGGGAACCACAACAAGAACCAGCTGTATATGCATCAGTAAATAAGTACAATAAAATTTGCCTAGTATAGTAATTCAGTCACATGAGTGTTTACAGTAGCACAATACACAATAGGTGAATTATGAAATCAAATCAGGTGCCTGTGAAAAGATAAAAGGATTGAGAAATTGTGGTGCACATACATACAATAAAGTTTTAATCAGCCATAAAAATCAATTATGACATCATGCTAAGTGAAATAAGTGAAACTAAGAAACTCAAAGGTCAAATGTTTCATATGTGGAAGCTAGAATTAAGTAAAGAAAAAGAAGGGAAGAACAGAACCTCAAAAGACGTAGGGAATATCATTAGTGTAGAAAAAGGAGATTGAGAGGCAGAGTGGGAATGGAAAAGGGAAGGGAATGAAGAAGAAATTCTTTAATATTAATGTTATATGCATATATAAATATACCACAGGGAATTGCAGCTTTATGTATAAGTAAAAAGAAACAATCAAAGATAAATAAATAGACAAGTGAAAGGAAGTTCAGGAGAATAGGAGGAGAATGGAGGAGGAGAAGTAGGAAAGAACAGAGAAGAGGGAATCATAAACAACTGAAATTCCACGCATGTATGATTTTGTTGGGATGAACCCAACTACTATGTAAAACTATAAATACTAATAAAAAATGATATTGAAAATGTATTCTCACTTTTAATGACAATCCTGTAACATAATGCTAAGCTATTTTCCATAATTCTTTTTACTTGCATTTCACATTAATTGCTACTTAAAGTTATTTATAATTTTAGCCAAAATTTAATTCAGAAATTTTGTGTATCAACAAGCTTCATGCTGATCTACACAGATTATTTTTAGCATCATGAAAGACACTAAATCATTTGCATTTTTAAGGAAAAAGCTGAATAGTAATACATAGTACAGCTCACAAAATTCATGAGTTACTACTTCTAGCAATAATTTATTCAATTCTAGCAATGAGCGACCTAATCTGCCTTTCAAAAATTCCAATGGGAACATGATTTTTATTGTATCTTGAAAGAAAACTACTTAAATGCCAAATTCTCAATTCAAAAATTTAATCCCATTTGAAAGAGATTGATAATATATTATGTAGGCCATATTCTTGTATATCAGTAGAAATTACCATGAAATCTTTATCAAAATATATTATAAAATAGGAGCTGTAACCTCATTTATACAGGCAAAGTAGCTGATCTGAGGGAATGCTTCAGTTGCCAGTAGCAAACTAAAGAATGTGTGTGCCCAGCATGTGGGAGGCAAACCCTGCACACCACACCACACAGTACTATGGTTCAAGGGGGACCACATCAGGTTACCTCACAGAAGCTTGAAGTTCAGATTTCTACATGAGTCTCTTGAACTCTAGATGTGCACCCAATTCATGGAGGGATAACTCCTAAGTATACACATGAGCTACAAAAGGAGGAGGAATATGAGGAGACCTTCCAACATTTGTTACTATTCTAATCGAAAAATTACTGCTTATAATCAGTATTTCTCAACATACATCACTGTTAATTTTAAAGAAACATTTCAAATATTTTGGAAATAATGGTGATTGATTATATACCATGTTTTGGCTTCAATATCTGTGTTGAAGGAAAGCAGTTTTGTTGCTACTGATGTGTTCCTATAAAATATAGCATAGTGGAGAGGATTTTCACACTTGTTGTTGTGAACATTTGGATTGGCACCATGTTCTAGAAGAATAATTGCACATTCCTCTTCCTTGTATTATAAGGCCTGTCTGTTTTAACCAAGAAATAGATTATAAATTTGGGAAATCCAAGAAAAATATTTCACATGTTTTACTCATTAGTTATAACCAACTGGCATTAATCAATTTTTCTTCTAAGCATTGCATCAAATTCATTTTCTGCAAAACCATTGGCTACATCTACCTTCATTAACAGTGTGTTGCCATCACTGCCTCACAGGTCAACATTGCATTTCATCTTCACTATAAGAGCCACCACTGCTGGGTTGACATAGGCATAGGATAATGTATAGGGGTTCTTTGCAAGTTAGAGGCTGTGTTAGGAATTCATAAGGCACCTTTGGAATATACAACTATTAATGCAATTATAAACATTAAATAGCTCATAATCCCTCTATTTTCTTCTGAAGAAGGTACAATATTTACTAGCTGTCATTACTTAATAAATTAATGAATGATCTGCCTATGCCATTGACACTTTCTTTCATATTTCTTGTTTCTGATATTGCTCCGGATTCTACCCTGAGGTACTCAACTACTGAGTCATATCCTAAGCACTTTTTTATTATCTTTTAAAAATTTTTGATGCAGGGTTTCACTAAGTTGCCCACCCTGACCTTGTAGTTCCAATGCTCTCGCTTCAGCATCCTAACTCACTGGAATCATGGGTATTTTCCATTGTGCCTGGTTCCATTGATTTTACTTATTTTTTTCTCTTTATTTTCATAGTTCTGGGGATGGAACCCAGGCCTGAAGCATTATGGGTAAAGAAGGGCTATACCTTAGAACCATATCCCCAGAGCAGAGTGGCCCACTTGCCTAGAAAGAACATGGCCTTAAGATTTAGCTCATCTTCAGCTTGAATTCTACTTTAGGCTCTGTGATGTACTAGTTATCCTACAGTCATACTCTCCCCCAGTTTCCTAAAAAATACAGGATTAAAATTAGTATCTCCCAGGGTCCTAATTTGATCCTTCATGGAGAATCTATGTAAAATATCTGAAGAGTTTCTAGAACAAGCAACAGTCCCATAATTGGTATCTACTGGAATCAATACTATTGCTTTTATCAAATAAGAGTATTTCAATTATTAAATTAGTATCATTATAGTGACTTTTACAGATATCTTTTAAAAACTATGTATTTCAATGAGTCTTAGATGCTTTTTTCCCTATCATTTTAACAACACTGACATTGGAATGCCACTAATAATTCAGGCTGCATTACAGCTATAATTGGCAGCATTTATTTTTTTTTTCTTCTTACACAAAATAAGGCACCATCATAATCCATGGTTCCTTACCTTAAGTGAAATGTAAGACAAACAATATATTTATGGCAGTTATAATCACATGGATGACATTTAAATTAAATTCAGTTCTTAAATTAAATTAAATTCAGTAGGCTCAATAATAAGAATAAAAGACCAAACTAAAAGTAAAATAATCCTTACTTATTTTTCCCAAGTAACTTAATCCCAAAGGAAAAAAGAATCCAAAAGAATTAGTATGGTTAAATTAATTAAGTATTTACATATACAGGATATATGTTAATCAGGTGTTTTCAATGTTCAGTATTTAATACTGTCTTAATTTTTCACAACGGAAGTTTACAATTTCTTACCACCATAAATGCTTGATTGAAAAGGAGGAAGAACTGTTTTACTTTAAATTGAATTAGGAGGAAGAACTGTTTTACTTTAAATTGAATCTTATCACTTCAGTTTTAATTAACTGGTCACATAAAGAAAGTTTTTGTGTAAGAGTTCTGTGAGATCCTAGAATATGTCAAATACAAAATAAGTAGCTGTTCAGTTTTTAGCATAAAATAGTATTCAGTTTATGAGTACAAATGAATAGAATTAAAGAATAGATGAGTATAGTTGAGAACTTCAGTATTTTTAAGTAAAATTTTATAAAGTAAAGCAATACTTTCGCAGTAGCAATAATATTTTATACTTGCTCTCTTCTATTTCCATCAGGATGCAACCAAAACAAAATTATTAACCTATAATTGCATATGTGAAATAAAATATACATATAAAAGTGTATGTGTAGTAATATCTACAATAGATGAATGGCACTATAGGACGTTTATATAGTGCTATATATACTAGGAAAAAACAAATGCTTCTTCATGTTAGCAAAGGTGTTCTAAGGAATAATAAATTGAAAAGAAGACTTCCTTTTTTCTACCTCTCTTTTTAAAATATATTATGTTGTTGATGATGACAATGTTGTTGTTCTTGCTGTTGCTGTTGTTGTGCTGAGGATTGAATCCTTACCTTTGACCTTGCTATGCAGGAGGTGCTCTAACATTGAGCTATGTTTCCAGCCCTGGAATTCTAATTTAAATAAAATAAAGTACTCTTTTACAGATGCTCAAGTTATGGTGACATATGAACATAGAAAATATATTTATTGTCCTTGGTAAGAGAAGAAATTTAAGTCTAACAAATGAGATAAATTTTTCAGCTACAATGCTTTGAAGATGAATAGTAGTGCTATTGGGCTGTTGATTAAGGTTTGAGATGTTTAATGTTCCTCAAATAGATGATTGAATGGTAACTTCTGTGCAACATTTAAAACTGTGCATGCCACTATCTAACAATTCCATTTTACTCTTCTTCCAGATATTTGATTATTATTTTTATCTTGTTCCAGTCACTTATCTTTTGGCCACTGGCAAGCAAGTAATTTATGAAAGTTAATAATGTATTTTGATACACAGAATGTCAAATTTTTGTTCATTGCAAACATTTTCTTAGTGTCATCATGACCCTAAAGAACTGCGTGTAGAACTCAAAAATGTACTGATATTTTTATTTGTTTCTTGTGAAATTGATAACCACAGAAAGAGCTCACACTTTGGGATGGTGAATATTCCTATGCACAAACCACCAGCAGCACCTACCTTTGATACCCCCATCCCCTCAGAACAGGGTAGGGCAAGGTACTGTAGGAAACCCGCAGGCAGCTCTGTGCAGAATAGGCACCATTTTGTGCTGCTCCCTTGGCCCTAGTGACTGAGAGCCTACACTGACTGGATGCTGTCAACCAATGCTCTGTTCTCCCTGCTTGAACAGATACAGAGTAATGGATAACTACAGGAAAGGGTACTGGGACAGTGGAATCAGCAATTATGGAATTTTGTGCAAAAAGCTTTTGGCAGATGCTTTTTTATTTTAGTCTGCCTAAAGTGGTGAAAAATTTAAAAAGCATGCTGTGTTTTCTGTTTTGGAAAGTATGAGAGCTGCCAGTGAACTCTAGTGTCCTCTGTGGAAAGGTAACTAAAGTTAATAAAGTATTTGCAGAAAATTCAGGGCTTGTCAACAACTGTTGTTATGAAGATGGTTGGATGATCAATGTGACAATGAGTTATCCTTAAGAATTTGATGAACTAGTGAGTAAAGCATGTGGGAAATAAGTAAAATCTTATTTTTAGAGGTGGGAGACAATATACTAGTGTGAAGTAGTTTTAAAATTAAAAAAAAAAGATGAAGGAACATGGAGCCATCTTCCAACTCCAGAGTTCTTGTGAGGCCCTCAGGATACAACAGATAATAGATTATATTGGAAAACTTTTCAATTCTTTTGAAAATGTGTACATTAAAAGCTGCTGTGTGTATTAAATTATTTTATAAAAATAAGTCACCCTATAGGGAAATTATAATTACCTGGGAAACCAGTTGAAGTTTTGGTTTGATTTAGCTGCCAATTGGAAGTCCTGGGTACTGAACTTCCAAGGTTTGCAGGTCCTGGATATTGAGCACTCCATAGGGTATTAAAGTCAAACATCCTGGTGAAAGGAGAACTGGTCTCCCTTCTGCTCTGCCCCCACCAGCACAGCCTGGATGGTGCAGGCTTCCATTCCATCAGGACACTCTTCTAACCTACATAACTGACTCACACTTTGGCCTCCAGGACTCATTCAAATTTGTGAAATGAGTAAATAGGTGCATGGAGACACTCAGGACCTCTCTGTTTCTCTAGGCTTTCAGGTCAGGACCTCCACAAATGGCCCACACCAGCCAGTATTCCTGCTCAATCTCCCTTGATAAGCTTCTTCATTGGCAATAATAATTTTGGTAAGTCATTTTTTTTAAAAAGATAAGCACTATACCCAGGTTCTCATACATGCTAAATACTCTATAAATAATCCATATACCCAACACCTCTGTCAATGCTTTTAAACAAAATAAGATTACTATTAAATGGTCTGGTGTTGGTGGGGGTTTGAGGAGGTGACAATTGGAGGGAGCCACAGATGGAAGACAGAGTTTGTGGTAGCAGATGAAAGGCTTTGTGAGGACCACACTCCATGCTCTTCACACTGCTGAGGTTTGGGGAGACCTTTCTGTACCATGTCCATTAAAAAAGGAAACCCTACCAGCCTAGCCTCTTCAGAACTAAATAAATAACATTAATCAGATAGATTGCATAGACATCTGTGGACAATTTAATCCATCAATAATGAATTTGTTTGCTTCTCCATGAAACAATGACCATTCTTTAAAATAGTTTTATATTGCCAGGCATGGTGGAGCACTCCTGTAATCCCAGTCGTTCAGGAAGCTAATACAGAAGGATTGCAATTTCAAAGCCAGCCTCAGCAATGGCAAGGTGCTAAGCAATTCAGTGAGAACCTGTATCTAAATAGAGCTGGGGATGTGGCTCAATTGTCAAGTGCCTCTGAGTTCAATCCTTGAAACCAAAATAAAAAATCATATTTTTTGGTACAAGGTAAATACAAGAAATAGAGATAATTTCTTGCACCCAATCAGATCAAAAAGAAAGAAATAACAGGATAATGACAATATAAAAAACAGAAACCATTTAATGCCTGGAGGTTAAAATACACAACTCTGGATTAGGATTGGATTACAGATAGAATCAGGGGAGAAAAAAATCAGAAATAAATGAGAATAGGGATAAAATACATCAAAATTGATTGTGTAATTAACACCCATAAATCAATTACATACCTATATATCAATGGCAAATGAACTGAAAGAGATATTATGAAAACTATACCATTCACAATAGCCTCAGAAAACAATAAAATACTTGGGAATATATAGAAAGAAAGATTTGAAATATTTCTACAATGAAAACTACAGAACACAGAAGAAAGAAATTACAGAAGACCTTAGAAGATAGAAAGATCTCCCATATCCTTGAAAGGCAGAATTAATATTGTCAACTTAACCATGCGACCAAAAGTGCTATACAGATTCAATGCAATTACTATAAAAATCCCAATGATTTTTTTGTAGAACTAGAAAAATCACCCATAAAAATCATTTGGAAATATTAGAGAACCTGAATAGTCAAAGCAGTCATTAGCAAGAAAAGTGATTCAGGAGGCATCACATTCCACAGACCTTAAACTACATCACCAAGCCAGGTAAGAAAAACAGCATGGTACTGGCACCAAAAACAGACTCACAGAACAACGGCAAAGAACAGAATAAACAGTAAAAAACCCACATAAATACAGTTATCTAATACCAGAAGATGGGTCCAAAATATACACTGGAGAAAAGATACCATCTTCAACATATGGTGCTGGGAAAACTAGAAATACACATGTAGCAAGATAAAATTAAACCTCTACTTTTCATCCTACACAAAACTCAGAGTGGGTCAAGGGCTTAGGTACTAGAACCCTAGAGACCCTGCAACTAACTGAAGAAAATGTAGGCCCAAATATCCATCATGCCAGCTTAGGAACTTACTTTCTTAACAAGACTCATAAAGCACAAGACGTAAAATCAAGAATAAATATATGGGATAGACGAAAGGTAGCAGAATACAACAGTTACTAATATGGCATTATGTAAAAATGTGGATGTGTAACCGATGTGATTCTGCAATCTGTATTTGGGGTAAAAATGGTAGTTCATAACCCACTTGAATCTAATGTATGAAATATGATATGTCAAGAGCTTTGTAATGTTTAAACAACCAATAAAAATAAATAAATG